>NC_083116.1:95738518-96047831 GCF_949774975.1 Lagenorhynchus albirostris
GAGGCATGAGGCCAGAACTGAACTTTGCCCTTCCAGCGGACTGACTGTCCCCACTCTGCCTGCCTTTTTCACTCTGTCAAGTTCCCGGCATCATCATGGTGTGCCCCATCACCCCAGTGCCCCCGCCCCCATGCTGGGGGCATTATAGAACCCTCCCTGCTATTCCAGTGTGGAGAAAAGGGAAGTTCCCTACACTGTTGGTGGGAATGTAAATTGGTGCAGCCATTATAGAAAACAGTCTGGTGGTTCCTTAAAAACTAAAAACCAGCAATTCCACTCCTGGGCATATATCCAGAGAAAGCTCTAATGCAAAAAGATACATTCACCCCAATGTCCATAGCAGCACTATTTACAATAGCCAAGACATGGAAGCAACCTAAATGTCCATCAACAGATGAACAAATAAAGAAGATGTGGTACATATATACGATGGAATACTACTCAGCCATAAAAAAGAATGAAATAATGCCATTTGCAGCAACGTGAATGGACCTAGAAGTTATCATCCTAAGTGAAGCAAGTCAGACAAAGACAAATATCATATGATATTACTTACATGTGGAATCTAAAAAATGCTACAAATGAACTTATTTACAAAACAGAAATAGACTCACAGACATAGAAACAAAACTTATGGTTACCAAAGGGGAAAGGGGAGGGGAGGGATAAATTAAGAGCCTGGGATTAGCGTATACACACGACTCTATATAAAATAGATAGAAAATAAAGTATAAGTATAGTATAGCACAGGGAACTACATTCAATATCTTGTAATAAACCATAATGGAAAAGAATCTGAAAAAAGAATATATATATATATCTGAATCACTTTGCTGTACACTAGAAACTAACACAACATTGTAAATCAACTATACTTCAATTTAAAAAAAAGACTATATTCAATGTCCTGTGATAAGCCATAATGGAAAGAAATATGAAAAAGAATATATATATGTATAACAGAATCACTTTGCTGTACAGCAGAAATTAACACAACATTCTAAATCAACTATACTTCAATAAAAATAAAAACAAACACACAAAAAAGAACTGTCCCTGCTATTTCTTTGAGCAAGAAGCTGAGATCTTCGACCAATGCAAAATCTGCAGTAGACTTCTCACCTGGGGAGGCGGCTACTGGTCTTCTACCCCATGACTCCATGAAAGAGGTTGATTTTCATTATTATGCATTCTCACTAAGGCTTTTTTCCATGAATTTTTAAACATAAGCATTCGTACGTCACAAAAAAAATCTCAAAAATGATTCCATTTTAGAGCTCGCTAGGTTAGTTAGATGGAGTTGCCATCAGTTAAGAGAACACAGGAGGAAAAACATAACGTAGATGGGAAAGTGATGAGGCCAGTTTGAGACATGTGAGGCGGCACAGCCCTTGGAAGTCAGTGAAATGGCTAATGGGCGATTGGAGATTTAAGCTGAAACTCCAAGGAGAAGTCTGGGATACAAATACATCTATCATTCATGTCTACCGGTCAGATAAAATTTGGGGCCAAAGCATACTCATACCTTTATATTCCCACAGATAGCACAGCCCTTCAGTGACTGGGAAGGACAACTCCTAGGACTTATGTGAAGTCACAAGGAGAAAAGCAGAGTTGTTGAGAAGAGTAGTTAGCTGAGGGAGCCGAAAATAGAGCTTTGTGGCAGAATCAGACCTCAGGTTTGCAGACTGCAGGTTTAACCCCAGGAAGTCAGTAGACAAAGGGGAAGTGAGGGGCTGAAGATAAGGCGGAACACTAAAGACAACTTAGCAGAATCTCCTCAAAAGGTTAGAGGAATTGTCCCAGGTCACTCAGCAGAGCACCTTAGTTAATCAGTGACTCAATTCTGTCTCCCCAAATTCTGGTCCCAGCTTTCCTGTGAATCCCCTGGGTGGCTGTCTATGTCTTTGTCTTATCTTTCAAAGGAGTGAGTGGGCAACTGCTCTACCCTAGAGAATTAAGAAAGGTGTAAATGAATATATTTAACCTATAAAATTTATTCCATTTCATTGGAATAATAACTAATTATCCATTTTAAAAGGGTTTATTAATAGATGAGTCACAGGTATGAAATGTACAGCATGGGGAATGTAGTCAACAGCTATGTAATATCTTTGCATAGTGACAGATGGTAAAAGTAGACTTATCATGAAGATCATTTTGTAATGCATAGAAATATCGAATCACTGTGTTGTGTACCAGGAACAATTACATTTCAAAACCAAACAAACTCATAGAAAAAATGATCAGTTTTGTGGTTACCAGAGGTGGAGTTGGGGGGAGGGAGAACTGGATGATGGTGGTCAAAAGGTGCACACTTCCAGTTATAAGTAAGTACTAGGGAGGTAATGTACAACATGATTAATATAATTAACATTATATTATATATAATGTGTTATATATGTTATATATTATGTATCATATATAATATGTTATATATGAAAGTTATTAAGAGAGGAAATCCGAAGAGTTCTCATCACAAGGAAAAAATATTTTTTTCTTTTTCTTTTAATTTGTATCTATATGAGATGATAGATGTTCACTAAACTTATCATGGTAATCATTTCATGAAGTATATAAGTCAAATCATCATGTTGTACACCTTAAACTTATCCAGTGCTGTATGTCAACATATCTCAATAAAACTAGAAGAAAATACAATACAATACAATAAAATAGGGTTTGTTGCATAAACTTGTGTACAGAATATTGAAATCATTTCATAGGTCAGAAGACTTAGTTGGAGGACAAAATAAACTAATCCCAAAACAATTCAGAGTTGTCACCTGTTCTTGACTTTCCTCATTCTCAACCATCATCCATTTGGCTTCATCCTGTGGTTTTGTTTTGGTTTTTTTCCCCAAAGAATAAAGCTTTGCTCTTCTCTCCCCAGCTTCCAGAACGGTGCCTGGCACATAGTAGACACTCAGCCAATAGTCACTGAATGACTGAATCAATTCTCTGAAAGTCTATTGGAATCAGATTCCTGATCAAAAAGAGTTACATCCTTCTCAACAACGGAAGTGTGTCTTTTTTTTTTCTTTATTTTTTTTTTCAGATGACAAACGTCATTTGGAAAACTTGAAAATTTAGAAAAGTGGAGAATTTGGAAGCAGCAGAAAAGTTTTGAAAAGAAGAAATCCTGACATCTTACTACTCTGGGCTACCACAAAACAGTTGAAGGGTTTTAGGATTATAATTAATCAACTAATCTGTGGTCATAATAGAAATGTTAGAGATAGAGGCAAAAAGGGGAAAGGGAGGAAACTGTAGCATCCTCAGAGGAGAATGGGTGGTCCAGTGGTTAAGAATGCACCTTCCAATGCAGGGTACGTGGGTGGTCCAGTGGTTAAGAATCCCTGGTGGTCCAGTGGTTAAGAATCCACCTTCCAATGCACGGTACGTGGGTGGTCCAGTGGTTAAGAATCCCTGGTGGTCCAGTGGTTAAGAATCCACCTTCCAATGCAGGGTACGTGGGTTCAATCCCTGGTCAGGGAACTAAGATCCCACATGCCATGGGACAACTAAGCCTGCATGCCACAACTAGAGAAGATCTCGCGTGCCGCAACTAAGACCCAACACAGCCAAATAAATTTAAAATAAATAAATAAATAAATTTTCTTTTTTTTTTTTTTCAAAAAAAGGAGAATGGCTCAGGTCTTGAGCTTTAAAGAAAGCAGTTTGCAGTTAGCAGGGCTTCTGGGACATTACTCTGAGCTGCCTGGGAGCCTGGGGCCAGGACAAGGTCTGGCCCTGAGGTGAGAAGACAGTTGGGACTTCCCTGGTGGTCCAGTGGGTAAGACTCTGTGCTCCCAATGCAGGGGGCCCAGGTTCAATCCCTGGTAAGGGAACTAGATCCCACATGCATGCCACAACTAAGACCCGGCGCAGCCAAAAAAATAAATATGTATTTTAAAAAAGAAAGAAGACAGCCACAGGCCCCCATAGCGCATGTCTACTTAAAATGTATCCATCAGAATTTAAAGTCAAAATTATTTAAATCATACTGAAATTTTATTAATTTGAAAGTTTAATTAAATCTTGGTAACTGTTTTTATAAATACATAGCTTTTTGCATTATTAGTGTTCAATGCCCATTTTGGGCTCCATAGTAGAGAGCTGACATCAGGTTTCCTGCACATTACAAGTGTGTGTGTGTAGGTACCATGCATATTATAGATTTAAGAGTAATACGGGGCTTCCCTGGTGGTGCAGTGGTTACGAATCCGCTTGCCAATGCAGGGGACACGGGTTCGAGCCCTGGTCCGGGAAGATCCCACATGCCGCGGAGCAACTAAGCCCGTGCACCACAACTACTGAGCCTGCGCTCTAGAGCCTGCGAGCCACTACTGAGCCCGCGAGCCACAACTACTGAAGCCTAGAGCCTATGCTCTGCAACAGAGGGAAGCTACTGCAATGAGAAGCCCACGCACCGCAACGAAGAGTAGCCCCTGCTCGCCACACGCAGCAACGAAGACCCAATGCAGCCAAAAATAAATAAATAAATTTATTTTTTAACAAAAAAGAGTAATACGAATTTTTTAATGTCTCATGGTGCTCCTAGCCACCATGTGGTACCTCTGGAACCACAAAGGCAAACAAGAATGCGGACGTGCAGCGTCAATGGGAAATTATACTTGATTATGTGTGAATCTCCTGCATTCATGCTCTCCGGAAGGAAGGGTTTGACAAATCAATTTGTCTTTTCTTTCACCTCAACTTTCTGCAGCTCAAATTCTCCCAGCCCTCTGAAGCAGTGGCCTCTCCAAGATCAGGGGAGGCACAGCCCACAGACCTTCACAGCATCCAGAAATAGTCGCCTTTTATTTTGAAAACACAGTGTAAGCCGCTGCGCAGAAGTATTTCCCTGGGGCCCGAACAGTTGTGAGTCACACCAGCTCCGGGCTCAGGGCTCTGCCAGCACTGACCACTGGATTCCAAGGCGGAGATGCCCACGCACTCTCTACCGTATGTATTCTGTATGTTCTTGTGGTATGTGGCACCCTCCAAAGAATGGAGCCCAGGGCCGGGCCCTCTCACCCAGGTTGCAGGGCAATATTGGATTAGGACCTCCCATTGCCTCCTGGGGCAGCCCAGCCCATGTTGTAGGCCTACACAGGACAGAACAGTAAAAGACGGTGACAAAAAAACACTTCCAGGCTCACCTGTGCTTCACAGGATACACTCTCATTTTTTGTGTTGATTCAATATTTTTATAGATTATACTCCATTTAAAGTTATTACAAAATAATGGTCAAATTTTCCTGTGCTGTACTATATATCCTCATTGCTTATTTATTTTATACATAGTAGTTTGCATCTCTTAATCTCCTACCCCTATCTTGCCCCCTGTCCCCCACACAGGCTCACTTTTTTTTTTTTTTTTTTTTTGCCCGCGCCGTGTGGCATGTGGGATGTGGGATCTTAGTTCCCTGACCAGGGATCAAACCCGTGTCCCCTGCATTGGGAGCGCGGAGTCTTATCCGCTGGACCACCAGGGAAGTCCCTAAGAGTAGTTGGTTTCTATTCGAGGGAGGGGGCAGGGGTATGATTCTGGGGAAACAGCCTTGGTAACACTATGGCAAACTTTTTTTTTTTTTTTTTTTTTGCGGTACGCGGGCCTCTCACTGTTGCGGCCTCTCGCGTTGCGGAGCACAGGCTCCGGACGCGTAGGCTCAGCAGCCATGGCTCACGGGCCCAGCCCCTCCGCGGCATGTGGGATTCTCCCGAACCGGGGCACGAACCCGTGTCCCCTGCATCGGCAGGCGGACTCTCAACCACTGCGCCACCAGGGAAGCCCTATCAGGCTCACTTTTGAAGCCACTTGCCAGATGCATTACCACGGGCAGAGATTGCCTGACCCACTGCAAGGCCGTTTTATGGGAAGACAAGCCCCGTCCCAGGCAGGCTCTACAGCAGCTTTTGTGGAGAGGGCTGGGTGCTTCCTGCACAACCTCACTGGAGCCAGCCAGAGCTGGGAATGAAGCCCAGGCACTGTGGCTGTGTGCGAGGTCCCCTGGCCCTGGGATGGGGTGGGGGGCACCAGGAGGGAGTTTCATGAGGACAGCTGGGCTTGCTCAGAGCCCAGTAGACCAGGCTGAGGAAACAGGAGTCACCACAGCCACGGAGAGCTAAGTATGCACCAGTCCCCCTCACAAGATCTCTGGGAAAAGACCATGGATGAGCCGGTAAGGTGGTCATGTTTGCCATTTCTCCTTTTCACAGACCAAGTCTCCTCTGATAGAGGGCAGAGGAATGGGCCATGAATATAAATGGGCAACTTCCAGAAAAATGGAAACCCTACAGGACAAAATGGTTCAGGCCCTTCAACAGATAAACTGTAAAGAAAAGAAAGGGATGGGGGACTTCCCTGGTGGCGCAGTGGTTAAGAATCCACCTGCCAATGCAGGGGACCCAGGTTCCAGCCCTGGTCCGGGAAGATCCCACATGCCGCGGAGCAACTAAGCCCACGAGCCATAACTACTGAGCCCGCGTGCCGCAACTACTGAAGCCCGTGCACCTAGAGCCTGTGCTCCACAACAAGAGAAGCCACCACATTGAGAAGCCCGTGCACTGCAATGAAGAGTAGCCGCTGCTCACCGCAACTAGAGAAAGCCCGCGTGCAGCAACGAAGACCCAACACAGCCAAAAATAAATAAATTAAAACAAACAAACAAGTTATTTAAAAAAAGAAAAGAAAGGGATGGAAGGGGGGAAATAAGTTAAAAGTGACTTAGAAGACATTTAAATAAAAGTTTTTAAAAGGCAAGCTAGTGCTCACTTCGGCAACACATACACTAAAATTGGAACGTGGGCTTCCCTGGTGGCGCAGTGGTTAAGAATCCGCCTGCCAATGCAGGGGACCCGGGTTCGAGCCCTGGTCCCGGTAGATCCCACATGACGCGGAGCAACTAAGCCCGTGTGCCACAACTACTGAGCCTGAGCTCTAGAGCCCGCGAACCACGGCTACTGAAGCCCGTGCACCTAGAGCCCGTTGTCTGCAACAAGAGAAGCCACCGCAATGAGAAGCCCGCGCACCACAACGAAGAGTAGCCCCCTCTCGCTGCAACTAGAGAAAACCAGCACGCAGCAACGAAGACTCAACACAGCCTAAATAAATAAACAAATAAGTAAATTTATTAAAACATAAATAAAAAAATAAGAAATAAAAAAACATAAATAAAATAAAATTGGAACGATACCGAGAAGATTAGCATGGCCCCTACACAAGGATGACGCACAAATTCATGAAGCATTCCATATTTTTGTGGGAATGTAAACTGGTACAACCACTATGGAGAACAGCATGGAAGTTCCTTAAAAAACTAAAAATAGAACTACCATATGACACAGCAATCCCACTCCTGGGCATATATCTGGAGCAAACCATAATTCAAAAAGCTGTATGCACCCCAATGTTCATTGCAGCACTATTTACAATAGCCAAGACATGGAAGCAACCTAAACATCCATCAACAAATGAATGGATAAAGAAGATGTGGTACATATATACAATGGAATATTACTCAGCCATTAAAAAGAATGAAATAATGCCATTTGCAGCAACGTGGATGGACCTAGAGATTATCATACTAAGTGAAGTAAGTCAGAGAAAGACAAATATCATGTGATATCACTTATATGTGGAATCTAAAAAATGCCACATGAACTTATTTACAAAACAGAAACAGACTCACAGACTTTGAAAGCAAACTTATGGTTACCAAAGGGGAAACATGGGGGGAGGGATAAATTAGGAACTTGAGATTAACATATATACGCTCCTATATATAAGATAGATAACCAACAAGGACCTACTGTATGGCACAGAGAACTCTACTCAATATTCTGTAATAACCTATATATGTAAAGAATCTGAAAAAGAATGATTATGTGTATAACTGAAACACTTTGCAGTACACCTGAAACTAACACAAGATTGTAAATCAACTATACTCCAATAAAAAATGTTTTTTAGGGCTTCCCTGGTGGCGCAGTGGTTGAGAGTCCGCCTGCCGATGCAGGGGACACGGGTTCGTGCCCCGGTCCGGGAGGATCCCACGTGCCGCAGAGCGGCTGGGCCCGTGAGCCGTGGCCGCTGAGCCTGCGCGTCTGGAGCCTGTGCTCCGCAGCGGGAGAGGCCGCAACAGTGAGAGGCCCGCGTATGGCAAAAAAAAAAAAAAAAAAAAAAAAAAAAAAAAAAAATGTTTTTTAAAAGACAAGCTAAACTTACTGTAGGGATGCAAAATTGGTTGATAAAACACTTGTTTTTTTGTGACTAACATAAAAGTCAGGATCATGGTTACTTCTGGGCAAGGGAGGGGGCTATGATTGGGATGGGAAACATGAAGTGGTTTCTAGGGTACCTGGCAAAGCTCTATTTCTTGACCTAGGTGGTAGTTAAAAGGATGCTCGGCTTAAAATAATTCATTGTCATACATTTGCTTTGCTTGTGTTTGTGTTTTATTTTATAATAAAGAGGGTTTGAAAAATAAAAACAGTTTGCTATATAATCTACAAGGACTTCATTTTGCTGTTCTTAGGACCCAGAAACCCTCAGTATAGTTCTTAAAATTCCCAATTCTCTGGTATCTGTTGCGGTCACACCATTCATACGGTTGTTTTCCAGATGTTGAGCATATGTCCTGGCTATTCTGGGACAACCGTGATTTTAAATAGTCTATCTGCATGTCACTGCAAATCATCATTTCCCCCTAAATTCCAAGATCTTGATGAATTATAGCTACATGAACCGAATCATTAAGCATTGTTTGAGATCGTGGGGCTGAAAAAAAGAAAAAAAAAAAAAAACGCCACCTCACAATTATTTACAAAGTTGAGCTCACAGTGACCCATGTTCTGTTGAGGGAAGATTGTGTGTGCAGCACATTCTGGTCAGAATGCCTGTGGGCGAGGGGAACAGTTCCCTGAGCAATGTCCTCCTCCTTGAGGTACAGTGATTGGCATTCAGGGGACCAAGGATGGTAGACACATTTCTTCTGAAGTAGGAAGAGCCAGAGGGTGGGCCTGGTTCAACAACCATTGGGGCCAAGGATGGGAAAGTAAGGTGAGCAGGCAAGTCTCTAGGTTAGAAGCAGAGATAGAACAGGGGCAAGGCCAGGGGGCAGGACATGGACAGGGCAAGAGTAGGTATGTGTGTGGAAGTGGTGGCTTTCCTTTCTGGCCATCCATCTTATGGGGTGTGCTAAGATGACCTGGTTTATGGGCGGCCCCATCCCTCTGCCATCTCCCCACTAGGCAGCTGGGTAGGGCAAGGAAGAATTGAGCTTCTCCAAATTTGTCTAAGGAAAGATCTTTGCCTTTTCCTGAGAAGAAAATCAGGTTTCCTCTGGTGCTTCTGATCCACCTCCTCTTCCCACAGTACATATCAACTAGAGCTAGCCAAGGTCTCTGCCACAACCCAGTACTTCCTCCCCCGTGTCCTCCTGCTTCCCATCTCTAGTGGGCAGGCTGTTGTGGTGGGAGGTATGGTAATCCCCAGAACCTGTGACTATGTCACCTTATGTGGCAAAAAGGACTTTACACATGTGACCAAGTTCAGGATCTCGCGATGGGGAAATCAGTCAGGATTATCCAGCTGGACCCAGTGTGATCACAAGGGTCCCTCTAAGAGGGAGGCAAGAGGGTCAGAGCTAGAGAAGGTGATGTGATGATGGAAGCAGAAGTGAGAAAGAGAGAGAGAGACATTGAGAGAAAGATTGGAAGATGCTACGCTGAAGGCTTTGAAGATGGAGGGAGGGCCGTGAGCTAAAGAATGCAGGCAGCCTGTAGCTGGAAAAGGCAAGGAAATGTATTCTCCCCTAGAGGCTCCTGAAGGAACGCAGCCAACACCTTGATGTCTGGACTTCTAACCTTCCAAACTTTAAGATGATAAATGGGTATTATTTTAAGTCACTAAGTTTGCGGTCATTTGTTACAGCAGTGATAGGAAACTCATAGGGGGAGGAAACGGGGCAGGCTCTCGATGAGCCAGCTGAGGCAGGGAGTGGTAGAAGATGCTGTGGGGTGCCTAGAGAGGGGCCACCGACAGTGGAATTCCACGGGGCTGAGGAAGCCTGTGAGCCTGCATGGGTGGAGAAAGCGGGCTTTAGCTTTTCAACAGGGACAGCTGAAGCAGTGGGAGGGAGGAGAGTCTTGGGTTGTTTTCTCTGATTGTCCGCATGGAGCCCAATGTCTGTTGGCCCATGCCATATTTCCCTTTTGCCCTCATTGTAGGGTATCCCTTTGGCCTCCTTTAAAGCTGACAGGCACTGTGTCCTACCAGGGCAAGGAGAAGCCTTGCTAGATATTAACGGGCAGCTGGCATTATGAGTTAGTTTCAGAGGCAGTAGGGATGAAAGCTCTAGTGATCAAGGAATGGAATGTTCTGGATAGAGGGAGGTGAATTGACAGGTTACCTGTTAGCTGGATGATGAGTTAGCATAGGGCCACATGAGTCATTCAGTTCGGCTGCCAGGAATGAATCGGAAAGCTGCGGTGACTCTTGCCCAGTGACAGGAACTCTGGAAGCTTCAGTTCCCTCAGCTGTGAAATGGGCTGAACATACTATCTACCTCACAGGGCTGTAACTAGGCTTAAGGAGCTAATCCATGGGAAATAGTGCAGTGTCAGCACACAGAAAGCACTCAAGGAAGTTTATAATTATGTAACACTGTAGCCTCAATTGGAAATCAGGGAGAGGGTGGCCTGTGGAGGTGGAAAGGCCCTTTGGTAAACAGGGCAAAGGGAGGTCTGTTGAATGCAGGTAGTGAGGTGTATCAGATCACGCCGTAACATGGATGGATGGGGCACAACCATCAGGAAGTCCAACAGGATGCTCGGTAATCAGGAAGTGGATGTCAAAGCCTGTCCTCGGCAGGGACGCATGCATGGTGGGGGGTTGGGGGGTAACATGACACACCCTGAAAAGCAGGCCTCGGGACCTGACAGTCACCTCATCCCTATCCCTGTAACATGGGGCATGACTCTACCGTGGTGAGGAGTGGCCAGGAAGTCCAGGGGTCCATCCTGGGGCCAGGCCAGAGCAGGACCCCTGCAGGATGCAGCTAGAACAGAAAGAGCTGGTGGCAAGGCCAAGTTCGGTGAGCCCGGTGAGCGCCAGGCCTGAGGTAGCTGAGATCATTCAAGGAGACCAAAGGGTAAGAGGAGGACTGGACCTGAGAGGGAAAATGCAGCACCAGGAGCTGGAGTGCCAAGGGGCAAAGTCCAGTGGGAGGCTGGGAAGCACTGGGCAACTCCTCACCAGCTGAAGGCCTGGGCCCCCAGGGGAATGCTCCATGGCTGTCCGTGGCGGGCTGTGCCTGAATCAGTTGGCCTAACTTTGTCAACCGTTCCAGGCTGTTTGAAGAGTCTGGGGAAACCTTCAAGGAAATATTTAAATGCAGTTTTTTGTTTCAGTGTCAAAATGAGTGCAAAAGACATGAGAAGAAGACGTAGTTTTAAAAATGTTGACCTTGTACCATCTATACTCAGTGGAAAAGTGGCATGAATGTTTTTTACAGTGGGAAATCTGACTTCACAAACACAGCCAAAGAACCATCAGTTCCCTACCCGTTCTGCAGCTTCTATTATGTCTGCGAAGAAAATTTTCATGAAATTATTCTATTAAAATGGAAGAGTATTTTTATAGTCAAATAAACAGTTGTCATTTAAGTGGAGCACCCCATTACCTAACACAGCCATGATTTCAGATTGTACTAAACATCAATTTTCACATATTTAAAACCAATATTTTATCAGCACTAACAAAAAGTGGAACAATTGTAGAAGAGTTTTCTTCCAAAGCCTCAATTTCTTTTTTCTTCTTTTTTTGGCCACACCTCGAGGTATGCAGAACTTCCCTGGGGTTGAACGCACGCCCCCTGCAGTGGAAGCGGGGAATCTTAACCACTGGACCACCAGGGAAGTCCCCCAAAGACTCTTAAGAATTAGCCAGTGGGAGACTTCCCTGGTGGTCCAGCGGTTAAGAATCCGCCTTGCAATGCAGCGGATGCAGGTTTGGTCCCTGGTTGGGGAACTAGGATCCCACATGCCGCAGGGCAACTAAGCCTGCGCGCCACAACTAGAGAGAAGCCCACGCGCTGCAATGAAAGATCCCGTGTGCTGCAACTAAGACCCGACGCAGCCAAAAAATAAATAATTAATTAGGGAAAAAAGAAAAGAATTAGCCAGTGGTATTGAGTGAAACTTTATCTCTTAGAAAGATTTCTCTAAATTCAAACAAAAAGTTGTTCCTATCATTACTAAAATTTTTTATGAAAACACTATAGTTAATGTGAAAGCCCCTGAACTTTACATTCTACTGTGGTAGTTAACTGAGTGATTACATAAATATTGTCATTGTTATGAGCCATAAAGAACATGCTACTGAGATTGCCGGCACATCTGCTCAAAGTATAAATACTGACTTTGGAGAAGCAAAACTTACAAAGTTACAGTAGGGTTTAGAAGAAAGAAAAACTTCTGAAATTTTGTAGTTCCTAGAAATGAAATTTCAGGAGACAATTGCTAAGGACAGTAGAGGCAAATCTTGAGACCATCTATTGTTTATTCTAATTCAATAGGGGGGAAAGCGCCCTGAATAGGATTATCTGAAAAAAGCATGAAGTCTTTTAAAAATCCCTCTTCCTTCTATATCATAGTGTGTCTCATCTTTCTTTATTTCTCAATGAGAACAGTAGTTAAACATTATCAGGAATGGTTGGATGGTCCTAAAAGTATTCATCACAAGAAAACAAAAATATTGGTCCTTTCACTTCTAGTGAAGTGAGATTGTTTTGTTGATTATCCATTTTGAGGGATCTGAAAAGTAATTGACCATTGAAACTGTAAAACCTCTCCTAAGAATTCAAATTAATTATTCAGAGTCAGGTCAAGAAATGTTTGAAAGTTTAAAGAGGAATAAATAATGGTTGAGCAGACTGAGTTCCCCAAACAAGTACATGCAGACATGAAAATTGCGGGAGATAATTATTAATAACAGCTTAGACAACTACCCACTAATCAATGTTCCTAACCTGTATGATCCTGTTGTAAAGTCCATAGAACCAAGTACTAAGTTTTTCTTGTTTAAGAGGAATACCCAATACCTAGAAGAGTGCTTAGAACGTAGTAGAGCCTCAATAAATATTCATGGAATTTTAAAAAATAGGTGAATAAAAAATCAAGGCAATTATAAACTCCAGGAAAAAATGGTGTGGCAGAAATTATCCGCAGTAGCCATCCCTCCTTCTTTGTTAATAGAACTCTGACTTCGTTTAAGTATAGGTCAGTTTCATCTACTTCAGGAGTGTTGGGACTCCTCCTGTCCCCCAGAAGGAGAATACTGATTAGTCAAAGCCAATCATGGTAATTTATCCCCTTTGATGGTGACTGGTTTACAAATAAACACGTGACACAACACTGGTCAATGAGACCCAAGAAGAAGTCTGCTGTGAAGTTTCCAAGAAAGTTCTCACACTTAAGAAAAAGACAAGGAGACAGGACATCCTCTCTTCAATCCAATTGACGCTCTGTGATCCTTGCAGCTACTGCAGCCCCCCTGTGACCATGACGGGACCAGCCAGAGGACCAAAGCCAACAATTAGCAGAAAGATGGAAAAGGCTTGGAACTTTGCTGCCACTGTTGAGTCAGTGGCTAAATTAAGCAACCCTGGAATTCCCTAGCTCTGGACTTCTTTTACAAGATGACAAACCTCACTATTGTTTAAGCCATGTTAAGTTGAGTCTTCTGCCACTTGTGGAAAAAAACAGCCCAACAGGCTTATGCTATTTGTTGGCTACTCATTCCTCATCTCCTTTTTCATTATAGAAAGTGAAAATGCTTTCCCAGCTTCCCTTGCAGCTGGGAGCTCATGCGACCTCGTTTTGACCCATGAGATATAAAGGGAAGTCCACTTGGAGTTCTGGGAAAGGAATTACCTCCCCTCCAAACAAAATAAAAGACAGAGGCATGGGAGGGGAATTTTCTTTCTCTTCCTGAATGACGCAGTTGGAGCTGTGTCAACCACCTTGTGGCTATTATGAGCAAAACTGAATATGAAAACCAGGACACAGGATTGCAGAATGGAAAGAGGGAAGGGACTGGGTTCTGATGACACTGCCAAGCCTCTGAACCAACCTTTGGCCTTCCTGCTTTACACACATTAAGAAAGTAAGAAAGAGACTTATGGTTTAAACCACTGTTTTGTTTTGTTTGTTTGTTTGTTTGGTTGGGGTTTTTTTGCCATGTGGCGTGGCTTGTGGGATCTTAGTTCCCTGGCCAGTGATGGAACCCATGTCCCCTACAGTGGAAGCGTGGAGTCTTAACCACTGGACCACCAGAGAAGTCTCTAGCCACTGTTGGTGAGATGGGTTTTCTGTTACTTGCAGCTTAGAGCATCCTTACTGATATAGCCACATTTATAGAGCTGTTGAGTCAGAAAGAAAGTGTGGCTGTGGAGCTCAATCTAGCTCAGCAGTGAATGTTTGCCTGGCCATAATAACAGAAATGCTGACTTGTTTTAACCAAAAAATGTAATATAGCCCTGTTGGGGGGAGCAGAGGGAGGGGGAAAATGGGATCAGGGTATCTGAAAAGGTCCAGTTTTCATCACCATGATGGGAAGTCCACAGATAATGTCTAAACTTAGAAAATAAAACATAGTGGTTTAAGTGTATTAACTAGTAATATGGAGAGATATATCAGGAGGAAGAGAGAAAAGGGCTGAAAATATCTGCTTTGGAAGAAAAGTGAAGGAAGTAGGGAAGCCTGGGGCAGGGTGATTGCCCTGATTTATTATGAGCCTTTCAGTTCTACTTGACTCTTTAAGAAATGAACACATATTCTCTGATAAAATCTTAATTTCAAATCAAATAATATCCAAAAATGTTAGATTTGGAGACAAATTTTACTACTTAAACCATGCCAAAGAGAAATAAACTAACAAAATGAGTGACTACATGAGAGGTTACTCATGTAGTATCATGGATGTACAAAAATGGATGGAAGTCACAAAGACAAGGCTGTTAGGGATGTATGGTGATGCGTATTTGTAATGAACATAGGAAATGTGAAGACAAAGTCTACACTTTTGACTTCCAGTTCAAGGCATCAATTTATCGGTTTACAGATACTAGTTTTATGCATATCACATGCTCAGTCTTATATTTGAATCTCTTTGAATCCCTGCAATGAAAACACTCAACATCACAGCTGGGGAGCCAAGAGTAACCAACATAGAACAGCATAAGAAAAGAATCAAGAGGAGTTGATAAAGGAGCATTGGTATGGTCAGGCATGGCCCTCTGGGCAATGTGGGTTTGACCTGGGCTGTAAAGAATGAATGGTGCTTCTGGAGGCAGCAAGGAGGAGGGTGGGGTTCCAGGTAAAATAGATAAGACAAACAAAGTCATTAAGGTAGCAAAGATCCTTAACGTATAAAGAGCTCTTCTAATTTAAGGAAAAGAAAAAGACCAGAAACCCAGGAGTAAAAGGGGCACAGGATATAAGCAGATATCATTCACCAAAAAAAACAAAGAAATGTAAATGGATCTTAAATATGTGAAAAGATTTCCAGACATAGAAAGAGAAAAATCCAATAAATTCCATTTTCATCTCTCACATTTTACAAAGATGAAGAAGTTTGATAATTCAGTGTGTGGCAGGCAGAATTCTAAGGTGGTCACCCAAATCCCCACCCCATGGTATACCATCACCTTCTCCCAGTTCTTCACTCATGTACTAATCTAGGTGTTGCTGTGAAGGAATTTTGCAGATGTGATAATGTTCCCAAATCAGGTGACTTTAGGATAATCTGGGTGGCATGATTTAATCACATGAGTCCTTTAAATCTAGGTATAGAGGTCAGAGACAGGGAAGGCAGAGATCCAAAGCACAAGAAGGATTTGATTAGCTGTTGTTCACTTGAAGATGGAGGGGGCCATGTGGCAAGGACTGTGGGCAGTCTTTAGGAGCTGAGAGTGGCCCCCAGCTGACAGCCAGCAGAGGCAGACCTCAGTCCTACAACCATAAGGAACTGAATTCCGCCAACAACAAAAACAAGCTTGGAAGCAGATATTTCACCAGAGCCTCCGGACAAGAACTCAGCCCTGCTAACACCTTATTTTTAACCTTGTGAGACCCTGAGCAGAGAACCCAGCCATGCCATGCCAGACTTCTGAACTACAGAACTGTGAGCTAATAAATGGGTGGGGTTTTAAGCCACTGAGTTTGCGGTAATTTATTACACAGCCATAGAAAACTAATATGCTGTGTTTAAAAGGGCGTGGAGAAACTGGCTTATTCATTTATTGCTGGCCAGCATGTAAATAAGCATAACCTCTATGCAGGGCAAGTTGACAATATCTATGAAAATTAAAGTTGCTCGGGGCTTCCCTGGTGGCGCAGTGGTTGACAGTCCGCCTGCCGATGCAGGGGACACGGGTTCGTGCCCCGGTCCGGGAAGATCCCACATGCCGTGGAGCGGCTGGGTCTGTGAGCCATGGCCGCTGAGCCTGCGGGTCCGGAGCCTGCGCTCCGCAATGGGAGAGGCCACAACAGGGAGAGACCCGCGTACCGCAAAAAAAAAGTTAAAGTTGCTCATCCCTTTGACCCAGTAACTCCACCTTTAAAGACTCATCCTACGGGTATATCCACACGTGTACAAGATGATCGACAAACAACAACATCAAACAACAACATACACTGTAGTGTTGTTTGTAACAGCAAAAGACCATCTGCCGCCTAAATATCTAATCGATGGCAGGCTAGCCAAATACATGATGGTATGGCCTCCAAAATGAGACCACTCCAGATACACCGATGTAGAAACATCTCCAGGAATTATTGTTAGGTAAAAATGTAAGGTTTAGGTGGTGTATAGAATCCTACTATTTATATGGGGCTCCAAAAATAGATACAATCAGATATGTTGGTAAATGCACAGGATATTTATGGAAGATACACAAGAAACCTGTCCCAAGAACACTTTGGGAAGTGGACCAAGTGACAAGAGGACAGAGGAGGAAGATCGTTCCCAGGTTACCTCTGTTCTCTTGTGTGTATTACCTGTTCAGAAAAATAAATACAAACAAAAGAACAAGGTTAGCTCTGCCCTTGTGGGTACTTGAAGAGAAGGAAACTATATTTCATTTGTTTCTCCTTCCTCCTTCAAAGGGAGGAAGAAGGAAAGAAGGGCAGGAGACAGGGGGAGGGAAGAAGTGAGGAAAGGAAAAGTAGCAGGAGAAACGGAAGGAGAAACTTCCCCTCTGTTCAACTGGCTACTTTTACTTGGTATGAGCGTTATGGTTCATCTTCAGGTACAGGTCCACTTGCAATTGGGCACAGAGACGTCCCCTGTGAGAACAGCGCCTGCCATTTCTTTGTGCTGGCTGTGCACCCTCCTGGCTCCCAGTAGCTGCGCCATAAATATTTCCTGCAGGACGAAGCGATTGACTAATGGCTGCTTTATCCACATTCTTTCCCTCGAAACAGTAGGGTGGAAATGTGCTTTTGTTCTTACGTTTGTGAAAGATTTCTAAACTTTTGCTAAAAAGTTGGCATTTCAATATGAGCTGTTGTCTCTTTTTGCCAGCGGGCGCCAGTTGGGAGGAGAAGACTGGGTTGGGGGGCTTGCTTATGGTGACCCAATTTTGAAATTGAGAAAGGACTTGATGGCAAATGGAATAGGGCAGAGAGGGACCCCGCAGACTCAGAGCCCACCCCAGCCCTGGCTGCAAGGACGATCACTGGACAGCTCTCACATGTGCGTACCCTGCATCCTGGTCCTTCTGAACTATTTCCAGTTCTCCACGATTTCCTACACACCTATCCCTTTCCACTTGTTGGCCCCTCTGCCTGGAAAACAACCCTTTCTCCTTCTTTGCCTGACCAACTCAGGCTTCTCACCAGACTTCGTTCAAGGCTTTCTGTTTGATGAAACTGTCATGACCCACCACATCTGGATTAGGGGCCCCTCCTCTGTGTTCCCATAACCCCCCGACACTGTTCACATCCCTGTCTTAGTTTGTGCTCCCCCCAAAGCAAGCCAAGAGACATTGAGACAAGGATTTTGGGTGCAGGTTGTTATTTGAGAGGTGACCCCAGGAATCACCAGTGAAAGAGTGGGGAAAGTGAGACAGAGGGAAGCCAATAAAGGATAAGTTTATGAGTTGATTATCACTGAGAGCAACCAGGCTGAATTCCGCTGGGGACCGTCTGATTTGGGGGAGGGGGCGGGAAACATGCCTCAAATCTGTCCCAGTGGAGGATAAGGCTGGGGCATTTCTTCACCAACTCCCATTCCCCTTTGGTAAACACTCTCTCCCTACAATTCCCAGTTGCCCCTCCAGGTTCTCAAACTGAGAAGCTGAGAGAGGCAGGCCCTGAGGTAGAAAGCAGTTACCTGCCTAGCACAGCTGCCGGTGAGCTCAGGAGGCCCCCAGGAGACAGCATCTGTACCACCTAGCATAACACTTTCACATGGAATGGAAGGGTACATTTGTTGTTGTTGTTGTTGTTTAATATTTATTTATTTGGCTGCATCGGGTCTTAGTTGTGGCATGCGGGCTCTTTCGTTGCGGCATATGGGCTCTAGAGTGCATGGGCTCCGTAGTTGCCATGCCGAGGGCTCTCTAGTTGTGGTGCGCGGGCTCTAGAGCGCGCAGGCTTAGTTGCCCCACAGCATGTGGGATCTTAATTCCCCGACCAGGGATCGGACCTGTGCCCCCTGCAGTGGAAGCGCAGAATCTTAACCACTGGACCACCAGGGAAGCCCAGGATACATTTGTTTTTATTTGCTCCCTCCCTGCTCCCATAGACTATATGTTTCATCTCTGCGTCCTCAGCTTCAAGCAGTATATTGGCACACATTTTGTGCTCAAAAACTATTTACTGAATGAATGAATGAACAAGCTTGGAGTTTATGTTACTGACTACTGAGTGAGAAGACTGATTTTTAAAAATATTTTTTCACTAGTTTATTTATTTAGGCTGGCCAGGTCTTAGTTGCAGCATGCGGGATCTTCGCTGCGGCATGTTTAGTTGAGGCATGTTTAGTTGTGGCCTGCGGGCTTCTTAGTTGCGGCATGCATGCGGGATCTAGCTCCCAGACCAAGGATCGAACCCGAGCCCCCTGCATTGAGAGCATGGATTCTTACCCACTGGACCACCAGGGAAGTCTGAGAAGACTGATTTTTGAGGTTCCAGGATCAAACTACAGAGGTGAATGCCAGAATGAATTGTCTACTTTAATAATTCGAGAGAACAGCTTTCACATATAAAAGTTGGCAGAAAACACAGGAGTTTCAAATCATAAAAATCTCAAAACCACTTGGCAAACAGGGCTATGCTGTATCCATGTTGTGCCATGAGGATGAATTATCGCATAAACGGTTGTCATTTCTATAATTTCTCAAAGCATCCGAGAGCCTCAGAAAATGAACCCCCACTCTTCCCTTCTCAACCAGGGCTTTGAAAAGCCATCCCCAAACTTCCCTCTGAGTCCAAATAGAGGCGCTCTTTCTTTTTAGTTTCCTTTTCCAGTTCAAGTGCTATGGAAAGTAACCACGGCACAGCTAAAATGACCCCGGGCAGGAAGAACAAGAAGGGGCAAGTCATGTGGAAACCGGGGGTTGTGTGTACAGCCACTGCCGTCCTCAGAGAGTTGCCCAACACACCCTCCTGGCCCAGTTCAGGGATCTGGACCAGGCAGGCCTGGCCACAGAAGTGACCTACCCACCTGCCCTTGGGCACTCCCACAGCCTCTGCCATGCTGGCACTGGGATGGGGCCACCCTGCCCAGGTTGCCATGGAAGTAGACGGGGACTGAGTTGATCCCATGACCTCTGGCCTGGAGCCAGGACCCAGGCTCCCCGCTGACAGGGAGTACTCCCCTGGGCTGTCACAGGCCCTGACTCATCTGTCCTGGCTCCAGTAGGTGTGGCCTCAGCAGGGCCTCTACCAGTAGGGGCCTGGGTGGCCTCCAGGATGCTTTCCTGTCAGCCTGGGATCCAACAAGAGCGCTCTGGTTCCCCCAGAAAAGTACACTCAAGGCCTGGACAATTCAGCCCGCCCACACTAAAATGTAAGGCAAGTACGACTATGAGAAGGATGCAGGGAATGCAACTCTTTCCACAGAGATTAGCCTCACTCGGCCGCCCAGTGCAGTGGGGGGGCCCTGAGCACTCATGGAACTGAAGCCCTGGCCGTCTCTGGCCTCTTTGACACAGTACTTTTCCAGCTTTCCTGCTACACTGCTGGCCTCTTCGGTGACTGTCTTTCGTCCTCCCCTTAGCTGGGGGTGCTTCCAGCCTTCTGTCCTCATCTTCCCTAATTTATGCGTCTCCCCACCCTGTTCGTCAGTGAGCTCACCAAGCTTGTTTGCAAGGATCACTTTCTGAGAGCTCAAACTGTAATTGACCTTTGCACCACTCTCTATTTCCCAGGGCAGAACTTTCTAGGGGCTCAATGGATGTGGACTCCTAAATTTCTACCTATAGCCTGACTCCCTCTTCTTAGCCTGAATCCAGCCAGAACAGAAATTTCTGTCCAGGCCATGCAGCACCATGGGACACTCCTGGATGGCTACGGCCCTGCCCTTCTATCTCACCATGCTGCACCTCCAAGACTTCCCCATGTGACCTCCAGTCTCCTCTTAAGGTACCAAAGGTGAATCTGGTCAAAGGCCTCCTGCTTCTGGCTTCCCTTTCAATTTCTCCAACTTTCCACCCTTTCCTGGCCAGAAGCCCAGAAAAGTGACCTCGGGACCCACTGCCACACCTCTCCTGGCCCTGCCTCTATGTTTCTTCCCACAATTCCTGGTGACCAGAAGGGACAAAGGCTGGGTTTTCACTTCCTCTAGATCATATCCTCCTCCTCAAAGACAAGTCCCGTGGCCCCATCGATGGTAGAAGGGGTACTGTCTGTCCATCCCGGAAGAAATACTGTGATCTAAGTTCTCCAAGAAATTCTCTCCGATTCTCGCAAGAAACTTAGGAGAACGTTCCTCACTCCCAAGCAAATGGCTCCTCAGGCTGCCCAGGGAGAAGGTGGCCTGTAGAAATGCAAGACAGAAAAGCCCATTTCGAATTCTCCAGTGTTCCCTGTTTCAAGTGGATTTTCCCAGTTACACCTCATGACAACCTATGTGGCAGTTACTATTATTTGAATTTTACTGTTGGAAATATTAAAGCACAGAGAGGTCATGTGAGTTGCCCAAGTCACACAGCCAATAGTGGCAGAGCTGAGATTTAAACCAGGTCCTGGTTTCACTCGGGAAACAGCTGTGGGTCCATGATTGTATAGCGTTCCCTCTGATTCTTTTTCTTCATTCTCCATTAGCCAATCTCATTCTAATTTCCCCTTTAAACTCTGACTTTGCTCTTTCCTCTGCAGTCCCCCATCAAGCCCCAGGCCTAGAACCCCACCATTTCATTTCTTGATTCCTGCCCCAGCTTCTCAGTTGGCCTTTTACTGCCACTCCTTGCTTACAGTACATTTTTACACAAAAGCCAGGCTATTCCTCCTAAAACCCTGCTTTCTTCATATCATGATAATCATCTCTGGGTCCACAGCTTCAGCTGCAATGCATCCTGGCATTCAGGGAGGACCTCAGCCCACTCCTGCAAAACTGCCTTCCCCAACTTCCCCAATTTGACCGTCCGGTCAGTCTGCGCAGACCCCCAATCACTCCCAGCACATGCCATGCACATTCCCAGGCCCAGTCTCCCACCTAGAATGCATCCTTCTGTCTGCATAATCCTGTCTCTCCTCTAAGGCTCTGCTCAGTTCTCCCACCCCTCCCAGGCCACCCTGACCCACAACGGTCCTCTCTCACCACAACTGTACTCTTCTCTAAGACCAGACAGCTTGACCCTGAATTGGCCCCTAAGAGACCCCTATGTTTCCCCAGTGTGACTGTGAGCTCCTCAGGGATGTGAGTGATGTTGAAACAGGAGGGAAGGGGGCAGGGCATAACCTTTAAAACAATGACATAGCCATAGGACATGACAAAAACTGATTAGAACCAACTAGAACCAAGATGGCAGAAGATTCAACTTCCAGTGGACCTTGAGCCTCATTATACGCTCATTGTAATGCATTAGCATATGCTAAATGACACACCCACAGGCGCCATGACAGTTCCGAGGCCGACCATAAAAGGCCAAAAACTGGGCAGTAGCCCAATTCCTGGAAATCCCCGCACCTTCCTCCAAATAGTTGGAATAATCCCCCCACTCATTAGCCTGTGAAATTACCCAGCCCATAAAAACTAACCACCCCATATTTCAGGGCCTCTCGCCTTCTGAGATGGCCCACACTCGGTGTGGAGTGTGTTTATCCCAAGGCCGTTCTTGCCTTTTGAGAGGGACTGCATTCTGTCTATGGAATGTGTATATCTCTAAATAAATCCACTTCTTACCTATCACTTTGTCTCTCACTGAATTCTTTCTGTAACGAGACATCAAGAACCTGAGTTTCATTAAGTCCTGAGACCAGGTGTGTGATCTCAATTAAAAGATAGCAGGGGGTGAGGGGGAACTTCCCTGGTGGAGCGGTGGTTAACAATCTGCCTACCAATGCAGGGGACACGGGTTCAAGCCCTGGTCCAGGAAGATCCCACATGCCGTGGAGCAACTAAGCCCGTGTGCCACAACTACTGAGGCAGCACTCTAGAGCCCACGAGCCACAACTACTGAAGCCCCGCGCACCTAGAGCCCATGCTCCGCAACAAGAGAAGCCACCACAGTGAGAAGCCCTCGCACCACAACGAAGAGTAGCCCCCACTCGCCGCAACTAGAGAAAGCCCGCGTGCAGCAATGAAGACCCAACGCAGCCAAAAAAAAAAAAAAAAGATAGTGGGGGGAATTCCCTGGTGGTCCAGTGGTTAGGACGCCTTGCTGTCACTGCCAAGGGCCTGAGTTCAATCCCTGGTCAGGGAACTAAGAGCCCACAAGCCGTGCAGCGTGGCCAAAAAAAGGCAGTGGGTTCAAGTCCCAATCTGGGTTTTGGCTGGGTTCAAGTCCCAGTCTGAATTGTGCGGTTTCAGTGTCATACATTTCCTCGTAAACCACTCTCTCCCCAACGTCTAGGGTACCTTACTAAAAAGGCAGCTGGCCAGCTCCCACCTCAGACTTGCTAAAGCAGAATCTCTGAAGGTAGGCCCAGGTGTATGTGTTTTTTTGGTAATAGCTTAACTGGGATCTAGTTTACATACCATAAAATTCACCCTTTTTTCTCTTCCAGCTTTAGTGAGATACGGTTGACATACAGCACTGTATAAGTTTAAGGTCTATAGCATAACGATTTGGCTTACATAAGTTTAGTGAATAAGTTTAAGTGAACTTAAAGTGAACAATAAATTTAGTGAACATCCATCATCTCATAAAGATACAAAGAAAAAGAAAAAAATTTCTTTCCTTGTGATGAGAAAATTCACCCTTTTAAAGTATACAAGTCAGTGGTTTTCAGTATATTCACAGTTTTGCAAGTATCACCACTAGCTAATTTTAGAACATTTTCATCACCCACAAAGGAAATTCCATACCCATTAGTAGTCACTGCCATCCTCCACCTTCCTCCAGCCCCTGGCAACCACTAAGCCACTTTCTGTCTCTATGGATTTGCTTAATCTGGAAATTTCCTTTAAATAAAATCATATGATATGTGGTCCTCTGTGACTGGCTTCTGCACTCAGCATAATATTTTTAAGGCGCATCTATGTTGTAGCAGGTGTTAGTACTTCATGCCTTTAAATTGCTGGATGATAGTCCACTGTAGGGATAGACCACGTTTTGTTTCCATTTGTCTTTTGCTGGATATTTCGGCTGTTTCCACTTTCTTTTTTTTTTTTTTTTGCCGTACGCGGGCCTCTCACTGTTGTGGCCTCTCCCGTTGCAGAGCACAGGCTCCGGACGCGCAGGCTCAGCGGCCATGGCTCACGGGCCCAGCCACTCCGCGGCATGTGGGATCTTCCCAAGGGAAGCCCTGTTTCCACTTTTTGACTACAGTATTATGAATAATGCTGCAGTGAACATTCGTGTACAAATTTTTGTGTGTACATAAGTTTTCACTTCTTGTGGGTAGATACCTAGTAGTAGAATTGCTGGGTCGTGGGATAACTCTCTGTTTAACCTTTTGAGGAACCACCAAAGTGTTTTCCCCAGCAACTGCACCATAGAACAATCCCACCAGCAATGAATGAGGGTTCCAGTTTCTCCACATCCTTGCCGTATGTATTTTTAACATGCTCCACAGGTATGACACAGTTTGAGCATCCCTGTGCTAAATTCTGGAAGCCCTTGCTTGTGTACATCCTGAGAATTAGCTGGGACTACTCTGAGGTGTTGGGTGACCCTGGGTTGGATGACCTTCTGAGACAGGGGGGAATAGGGCAGGACACAACCTTTAAGAGAATGACATAACCGTTTAGGATACGACATAAACTGGTTAGAACCGGCTAGGTCCAAAATGGTGGAAGATTCAACTTCCAGTGGACTTTGAGCCCCATTATACCCTCATTGTAATACATTAGCATATGCTGAATGACACACCCACAGGCGCCGTGACAGTTCCGAGGCTGATCATAAAAGGCCAAAAAGTGGGTGGTGGCCAAATCCTGGAAATCCCCACCACTTCCCCCAAATAGTTGGAATAATCCACTCATTAGCCTATGAAATTACACAGCCCATAAAAACTAACCACCTCGAGCTTCCCCGGTGGCGCAGTGGTTGAGAGTCCGCCTGCCGATGCAGGGGACACAGATTCGTGCCCCGGTCTGGGAGGATCCCACATGCCGCGGAGCGGCTGGGCCCGTGAGCCATGGCCGCTGAGCCTGTGCGTCCGGAGCCTGTGCTCCGCAACGGGAGAGGCCACAACAGTGAGAGGCCCGCGTACCGCAAAAACAAACAAACAAAAACTAACCACCTCCACAACCCCCAGGCCTCTCCCTTTCCAAGATGGCCCACACGCTGTCTATGGAGTGAGTACGTATCTCTCTCAATAAATCTACTTACCTATCACTGCCTCTCGCTGAATTCCTCCTGTGCGGAGACCTAAAGAATCTGAACTTCATTAAGTCCTGAGATGAGGTGTGCGGTTTCAGCTGGGGGACTGTGGGTTCGAGTCCCCCACTAAGCCAGAGACTGTGGGTTCGAATCCCAATCTGGGGTGTGCGGTTTCACTTCCAAGTGCGGATGGTGGAAATGGCGAGACTATGAGCGTGAGCATTGCAGCCCAGGTGCTAAAACTAAAGGCCCAAGAAACTGAGTGCTTAGAGATATTTAGGAGGAAGTAGCTGGGCTAGGGGGAGGGCCTGAGACCAAGCCAGTTCCCGACTCAGCCTTTGAGTTGCTGTTTGTGTGTGATTGGGTCACTTAGCCTCCTGGGAGGCCTCTATTATGTAAAAAAAAAAAAAATGAGGATGGTATCTGCTCCCCATCCCCACCCCCACCCCAAGAAGGACGCTGTAAGGTTAAATTAGGTTAATCGAAGGCATACGGGGGACTTCCCTGGTGGCCCAGTGGTTAAGAATCCACCTGCCAATACTAGAGGACACGGGTTCAAGCCCTGGTCCGGGAAGATACCACATGCCACGGAGCAACTAAGCCCGTGTGCCACAGCTACTGAGTCTGTGCTCCAGAGCCCACGAGCCACAACTACTGAAGCCCATGCGCGCCTAGAGCCCGTGCTCCGCAACAAGGGAAGCCACAGCAATAAGAAGCCCGCGCACCGCAACGAAGAGTAGCCCCCGCTCGCCGCAGCTAGAGAAAGCCCGCGCGCAGCAACGAAGACCCAACGCAGCCAAGAATTTTTAAAATATATAAATTTTTTTTAAAAAATGAAAAAAGAAAGCATATGGTGCAAGTTCTGGGTCACTCCTTTGCGTGATTATGCTATTATCTCCGTTTTGTCCTCAGGTGGGAACGCGAGGGCGTGGTCGATGAGCCAGGCAACGCCACAATTTTCTGGACTGATCTAGCTGTTCTGATTCCTTCCCAGTGCCACAGCCATGGTTTAAATCCCCGCCCCCGGGGCTTTAAAGGACTAAAATAAACAGGAAGTTTCCATTTCACCTCGACCTCTCTGAGGCTTGGGCTGCGTGTGACTTTTGCTGTCCAGTTCCTTATCTCTCTGGAAGGACCCGTCAGACTGAGCTGTGGCTCCTTTGTACTCACAGCAAAGCGTCATCTTTTTTGTTTGTTTTGGGGTTGTTTTGTTTTGCTTGTTTTTTTGCCTGTATAACTTCCTGTCCAGAAGTGATTCTAGTCACACACACACACACACACACACACACACACACACACACACGCTTTTACAACATCGAGAGGACATGTGCTGAAATCACAGGGTTAGAATTCATAGCAAAGCCCCCCAGCCCAGATCTTGCTGCAAATCCAGACGAAGCTATTTGTGTGGGACGTGGACAGTTGCTACTCAGAAGCTCAGTTCCTGGCAACAGGAAGAGTGAAACCTTAGTCCCTGGAACAACTGAAGGCTGTTTTCTTGCCTTGCGGGGACAGACTCCCTGTGAGGTAGGTCAGAGTCCGTTGAGACCCAGCTTTTCTTTGCCCCTGGGCTTGTCATCGAGTCCCAGGCAGGACTGAGCGAGGGTCACCGCGTGTCAAAGGGCGGAGGAAGGGGTGGGTTTTGTTTCGTCTCTGCCGTGTAAAGGACAGCAGATCCCTGCAATGGGTCTACGTGGAAATAGTCATTGAGAATAAACAGCTGTTCACAGCTGACAGCCATCACTGATCAGCCTCCCTTCTCCTGCTTCCTGGAATTGTATTCCTTGGCTGGGAGATGAGCAGATGGTGTAAGTTCCTTTGCGGCTATGGAATGAAGGCTTTCCCCCACCCCTTTTTAAATAGAAAAACAAATGGATTCCACATGGGCTGCTGCCCAAGTCTTTGCTAAATTTTATGGAGCCTTTGTATGTTTCTCATGTCGCCTCATCATCTGGATCTCAGTCATAAATAAATAAGCCCATCGGACCGTCTCTCGCAGAAGCCAGTGAGAGTGGAGCTAAAGGGGACTCTGCCCTGAGGGAAAAGCAGCTGAGCCCTTTGCCCCCTGCCTACTCGGCAATCTTCTAGCTTTTGGAAAACAGAGTTCCAGTCCCAGGAGGGGGTGGGGGAACTCTGTTCATGACTGGAAGAGTCAAGACAGCTTCTCCTAAGTAGGCTGAGAAAATTCCCAGAGCTCTGAGGAAGAGCGAGCAAGGTCACCCCTGAGGAACAGAGGCCACGCAGGTGCTCGGGCTATGTCCCCAGGGCCATGTCCTAGGGATAGAGGCTGTTTGAGATAAGGCTTTGAACTGAAGGGAGACATCCACGGGAGAGCTCGTGAGGTACCTTCTACTCGCTCTAGCCTGCTTAAGGTCAGCCCTCCAATCTCATCCAGCCCCAGGCCAGGATTGGGGGACGTTGAGAATTTGAACTCTGAATGCACCCACACTGACCTTCCAGAAGCTTCAGCTGGAGTCAAGTTCCAGACCTCGCTCCTTTGCAGCATCAGTGGATTGGAGCTGCCTTGTTCCTCACCAGGCACCCTGCCCACCCAGTTTGACGGGTTGGGGGCCACTGCGTCCCTGGGGGGCAGTTTCTAGCCTGGCACTAGCACCCCCACACCTGGCACTGACAACCCTCAGACTCCAGGGCATCGTCCAGAATGTTGATGGTTGGGAGATGGCTCTGGAAAATGACCAAAGTTTAAAAATAACTAAACAGTGCCTCCCAACCCACCACTCTGACTCCCTGCCTGGCTGTGTGGAAAGGGGGACAGAGCCTCCTTTTCCAGGTACTCAATTCATTGGCTAATGATGCAAGGTCAAGATGGAGGGCCTCTCAGCCATCCCTCCGCCATGAGATTGATGAAATAAACTACACAGAAGGGCTTCCCTGGCGGCGCAGTGGTTGAGAGTCCGCCTGCCGATGTAGGGGACGCGGGTTCGTGCCCTGGTCCGGGAAGATCCCACATGCCGTGGAGCGGCTGGGCCCGTGAGCCATGGCTGCTGAGCCTGCGCGTCCAGAGCCTGCGCTCCGCAACGGGAGAGGCCACAGCAGTGAGAGGCCCGCGTACCGCAAAGAAAAAAAAAAAAAACTAAACAGGAAAAAAAAGCTCTCTGCATAGCTGAGAAAACAAAACCATGATGTGAAAGTGAAAGTGAAAATACAAATGACAAAGTGTTTAAAAAAAAATTGGCTACTCTTATAACAAAGAACTAATCTTCCTAATATAGAGAGCTTCTACAAATCCATAAGAAATAGACCACTAACACAAAAGAAAAATAAGCAAGAGATATTTGTAGATAATTCACAGAAGAAGAAATGCAAATAGCCCTTAAACATACGGGAAGGTGTTTAAGGTCACTCAGAAGAGAACTATTCATTAAAACCATACAGGTAAAAAATAGAATCGGTCACACTGGCCAAAATACAAGTTTGTCACTGTGTTCACAGACAAAGCTATGGGAAAAGAAGCTCTCTGATGCATTGCTGGTGGAAGTGCAAATTGATTCAACTCCTGTGGGGAACAACTTGTTCACATGTACCCAAATTTCCATAGACATACTTACGTGTACAAAGTTAATCACTGGTAATAGCAAATGATGGAAAACTACCTATGTGGTCATCAATAGGAGGATAGTTGGATAATTATGGTATAGCCACGCAATAGAATATTCTGATTATACAAATGTAAAGAAGAATGGACTCTTTCTGTGTACTGATATGTAAAAATCTCCAGTATATATTGTATAGTAGGAAAAAGGTATGGAACAATGTTTATAGTGTTCTTTCATGTAAACTGAGGAGAAAGTATATTCATACATTGCTACTTTTGTATATGGACACTCTGTAAGGATATACAAGTAACTAATATGTGGTTACGAGTTGGGATGGGGCAGGTGGAAATAAAACTTCACTATAACTTC
Source organism: Lagenorhynchus albirostris (assembly GCF_949774975.1). Taxonomy (NCBI): domain Eukaryota; kingdom Metazoa; phylum Chordata; class Mammalia; order Artiodactyla; family Delphinidae; genus Lagenorhynchus; species Lagenorhynchus albirostris. The sequence continues at coordinate 95,767,449 of NC_083116.1, forward strand.
ATATATCACATGAAATAAGTGAATGTATTATCTACATAAAACATTAAATAATTAAAAGAGATGATAGCCGAGGCCATAAAGATGGATGAAAGCACTTAGGGAGAGACTGGAGACAGAGAGGCTGATTAATGACTGCACCCTGGGGCCCTCCCCAGGTAAGTGTGAGCTTGTGGGAACCTTAGGACAAAAGGGTCAACGAGACAGCGCTCAGTGTCAGCGCTGGCTGCTGAAAGGCCTAGTAAGATGAGGAAGAATAGGCGACTGTGACTTCAATAAGAGCCACTTCAGTGGAATGATGGAGAAGAAAAGCTGATTAGAGTAAAAGAAAAATACAAGAGGTAAGGAAGCAGTTGCAGTGAATTTGAGGTTTTGTGGAGACAGGCTGGGGTGGGGGGGAGAAAAATGGAGTAGCAAGCAGGAGAGGGACATGAGATCAAGAGAGGGCTTTGAGATGGGAGATAATAAAGGAATGATCTGGGAGAGAGGGCAATATGGATGATGCACTAATAGATGAGAGAGTACCACAGCACTAGGTTCTTGGGAAAGGCACGAATAGAAGATTGGGCCTTAAACAGGAACCCTCCATGCTTCCTCACTAGGAAGTAATGGAAAACATGTGAGAGGAGAAAAAGCATGATAGGGCCAGGGGTGATGATGCTAGTTCCTTTCTTAAGCTTTTTTTTTTTTTTTTTTTTTTTTGCTGTACGGGGGCCTCTCACTGTTGTGGCCTCTCCCGTTGCGGAGCACAGGCTCCAGACGCGCAGGCTCAGCGGCCATGGCTCACGGGCCCAGCCGCTCCGCGGCATGTGGGATCTTCCCGGACTGGGGCACGAACCCATGTCCCCTGCATCGGCAGGCGGACTCTCAACCACTGCACCACCAGGGAAGCCCTCTTAAGCTTTCTAAACGGGGCTGTTACCCAAACATAACCTTATCTTCTGGTACTACACACCTTTAAAAACACCTTTATTTTGGCTGCTTGATCATTAAAACATAGTAAGCCTGTAGCTATGTCCACCTTATTGACGCTACCATTCAAAACAAATCACATCAGTTGTTTGATCTCCCCTAGTATATAACACATTCATAGGAACCATCCAGGACTGAGCCTCTGGAAAGCCACAAGACAGGAAGATAAACCCAACTTCCCGCTAGAGATAAAATCTGAAGAGTTGTATCCCACCCAATTCCTAAGCAGGAAATGAATAAGATTACTTGAGTTGCTGTGCTGACAAATTTTAGGAAAAATTTTTTTAATTCTTAAAAAGTAATTTTTATTATCATCATTAAATCTCAATTCCTGTCCTCAAGATATTCCTTCTTGTTTGGTAAGAAACCAAAACAATACACTAAAAAAAAAAATAGTGCTAAGTTTCATTTTATATATTTATACCTTATCTCTAAAATTTGGAGGCAACTTATAAATTTCCATGCAAGAAAATGAAAAAAAGTTGGAAAAGAAAAAATGAGTAGGTGAAGATTCAACCAGGGATATCGTCAGTAAATGCCATAGACCTGGGGCTCGGTGGGGTCGGGGGGAGATGGCAAGTGAAATCATGTACAGCTTCCACAGTGTTCAGAAGAGAAAAACATGTTTCTTAGAAGCAAAGCCTATTTGTTTTACACTAATACCAAGACAAATTTATCCCACAGGTCCTCTTACAAGATAAACTGTTAACACTGTAGATCTCTTTGAAATCTACAGAATGAACAAGAGTGTGAATTGCACATGGCAGCTTCTGTGCCCCTTGTGAAAGAGAAGGCTCTGCCTGAGTGTATGCCAGCAAAAGAACTCCTACGGGAAGTCTCCACAGTACATTGCAAGGACACAGTTCCTTGATGAAAACTGCCATTAAAATTTTGTGTTATTAAAATTCTGGAACACTATGGTAATTAAGTTCGAAGCATGCTGAGAATTAATATTCAAGGAAGACTCCAAAGTACTCTCAAAATAATGAGTTTTAAGAAGATGAAACTGAAAAGGTGTAAGGTTTCTTCCAAGTTTGGGATTAGCTGAATGTTGCAATTTCTGCACAGGCAGTTACTAACTTACTTAATTGGCTATTGGGAGACCTCTGTCTCTCTGCCAACCCTTCCAGGAGGTGCTTACTGGCTCAGAAAAGGAATGACTGCATGAAATTTACACTTGCATTTTTATGGTAATCTTCAACAGGAGGGTTGGTCTGAAATACCCAGGCTGCCATGACTAGCAGCTGGACTCCTTAATATTCCTGCATGAACTTTCTCCACAAAATGTGGCATTTCATGGAGACACTTGCACCATGGACATGCTCCAAAAGAGAAGCATGATCCTAGGATGAATTAATGGGAGTGTTCCATGTGAAAAGTACCAGATAATCTCCCTGTTGGCTGGATATAAGTTTTAGCACTAATTCAAAAAGATACATGCACCTGGATGTTCATAGCAGCATTATTTACAACTGCCAAGATAAGGAAGCAACCTAAGTGTCCATTAAGATGAATGGACAAAGAAGATGTGGTAAATATATACAATGGAATACTACTCAGCCATAAAAAAGAATGAAATTTTGCCATTTGCAACAACATGGATGGACTTGGAGGGCACTATGCTAAGTGAAATTAGTCAGAGAGAGAAAGACAAATAGTGTATGATATCACTAATAGGTAGAATCTAAAAAATAAAACAAACTAGTGAATATAACAAAAAAGAAACAGACTCACAGATATAGAAAACAAACTAGTGGTTACCAGTGGGGAGAGGGAGGAGGGGGCAAGATAGGGGTAGGGGATTAAGAGGAACAAACTACCCTGTATAAAATAAATAAGCTACAAGGATATATTGTACAACACAGCCAATATTTTATAATAACTATAAATGGAATAGAACCTTTAAAAAGTGTGAATCACTGTTGTACACCTAAAACATATAATACTGTACATCAATTATACCTCAATTCAAAATACATATATATATATATGTTTTCAACATAGTAAAGATGTCAGTTCTCTCCCAAATTGATCTATAAGTTCAGGACAATAACCATCAAAATCCCAGCAAAATTTTTTTGTAGATGTAGAAAAGCTTATTCTAAAATTAATATGGAAAGGCAAAAACTAGAATAGCTAAAACAGTTCTGAAAAAGAGCAAAATGGAAGAAGTCACTCTAGCCAATTTTAAGACTTACTATATAGCTAGAAACATAATTGAAACTCTGGTATTTGTGGAAGGATAGACTCATAGATCAATGAAACAGAACAGAGAGCCCAGAAATAGACCCACACAGGGATAAACAACTGATTTTTGACAAAGTTGCAAAAGCAGTTCAATGGAGGAAGGATAGTCTTTTCAACAAATAGAGAAAGAACAATTGGACATCCATAGATAAAAAAGTAAATCTCAATCTAAACCTCACACAGTAAAAACTGAGTCAAAATAGATCATCAATTTAAATGTAAAACAATAAAATTATCAGAAAAAATAGGAGAAAATCTTTAGGACCTAGGACTAAGTGAAGAGTTCTTAGACATGACACCAAAAACAAGACCCACAAAAGAAAATATTGATAAATTGGGCTGCATCAAAATTTTAAACGTTTTAAAAAAAAATTAAAAGTGTTCTACAAAAGACACTGTTAAGAAGATAAAGGGGGGCTTCCCTGGTGGCGCAGTGGTTGAGAGTCCGCCTGCCGATGCAGTGGACACGGGTTCGTGCCCCGGTCTGGGAGGATCCCACATGCCGCGGAGCGGCTGGGCCCGTGAGCCATGGCCGCTGAGCCTGCGCGTCCGGAGCCTGTGCTCCGCAACGGGAGAGACCACAACAGTGAGAGGCCCGCGTACTGCAAAAAAAAAAAAAAAAAAAAAAAAAAAAAGATAAAGGGACTTCCCTGGTGGCACAGTGGTTAAGAATCCGCCTGCCAGTGTAGGGGACACGGGTTCGAGCCCTGGTCCGGGAAGATCCCACGTGCCACGGAGCCACTAAGCCCGTGCGCCACAACTGCTGAGCCTGCGCTCTAGAGCCCGCAAGGCACAACTACTGAGCCCGCGTGCCACAACTACTGAAGCCCGTGCACCTAGAGCCCGTGCTCCGCAACAAGAGAAGCCACCTTAATGAGAAGCCCGCGCATCACAAGGAAGAGTAGCCCCTGCTCGCGGCAACTAGAGAAAGCTAGGTGCAGCAACGAAGACCCAACGCAGCCGAAGGGAAAAAAAAGACAACGAAAAGACGTGCTATAGACTGGGAGAAAATCTTTGCAAATCCAGTATCTGACAAAGGACTTGTATCTATGATATATAAAAACTCAACAGTGAAAAACAATAATTAAAAAATGGGCAAAAGACACGAACATGTATTTTACCAAAGAGAATATAAGGATGGTAAATAAGCACATGAAAAGATGTTCAACATCACTAGCCATTAGGGAAATGCAGATTAAGACCACAATGAGGTATCACTTCACACCAATTAGAACAGCCAAAATGTGAAAATACCAAATGTTGGTGAGGACACAGAGAAACTGGATCTCTCTTATGCATTGCTGGTGGGAATGTAAAATGGTACAGCCACTCTGGAAAATGGTTTGATGGGTTGTTAAACTAAACATAACTTACCATACAATCTAGCAATTGCATTCCTGGGCATTTATGCCAGAAAAGTGAAAACTTATGTCCACACAAAAACCAGTACACAAATGCTCACAGCAGCTTTAATTTGTAACAGTCAAAAATGGGAAACAAGCCAAATGTCTTTCAATGGCTGAGTGGATAAACAAACCACGGAACATCCATACTGCTCAGCAATAAAAAGGAACAAATTATTTGCAAAAACCTGGATGGCTCTCAAGGGCCTTATGCCGAGTGACAAAAAACCCCAGTCTCAAAAGGTCACATACTGAGCAATTCCATTTACGCAACAATTTTGAAATGACGTTTTAGAGATGGAAAACAGGTGAGTAGTTGTCAGGGGTTGGTGACAGGGTGGGGAGGCAGGAAGGGGACAGGTGTGACTACAAAGAGGTAGCATGAGGGAGATCTTGGTGATGATGGAACACAAATCAACACATGATAAAACTGCATAGAATTATATAAATCCATGTAAAACTGGTGACATCTGAATAAGGTCTGTGGCTTGTACCACCATCAATTTCCTAGTTTTGATGTTGTATTACAGTTATGCCAGATGTAACCACTGGGGAAACTTGGGGAAGGGTACTCAGGACTTCTCTGTACTATTTTTGAAACTTCCTGTGAATCTGTAATCATTTCAAACTAAAAAAATTTTAAAAACCTAAGTTTTGGGAGTTCCCTGGCAGTCCAGTGGTTTGGACTCAGCACTTTCACTGCCATGGCCCCCGGTTCAATTCCTGGTCAGGAAATTAAGATCCTGCAAGCCATGCAGTGTGGTGAAAAAAAAAGAAAGAAAAAACAAAAACCTAAGTTTTATTTTTATTTTTATTTTTTTTTAACCTAAGTTTTATTAGAATATATATTCTAGGGCTTCCCTGGTGGCGCAGCAGTTAAGAATCCGCCTGCCAATGCAGGGGACACGGGTTCGAGCCCCGGTCCAGGAAGATCCCACATGCCAAGGAGCAACTAAGTCCATGCGCCACAACTACTGAGCCTGCGCTCTACAGCCCGTGCTCCGCAACGAGAAGCCACTGCAATGAGAAGCCCGCGCACCGCAACAGAGTATCCCCCGCTCGCCACAACTAGAGAAAGCCCACGCACAGCAACGAAGACCCAACGCAGCCAAAAATAAATTTTAAAAATAATTTTAAAAAAGAATATATTCTAATTATATAAAATTTGTTCAATAAGAAGCAACAGAAAAGCTTTTAGTCAGAAGCAAGTATTGTCATTATTTTAGCAGATTCCCTTCTATGTATTTTCAAAATAGTTGAGATCATTCTACACTAACTGTAACCTACACTTTCTTCCACCCATTAGAGAAATTATTTTCTCCACATCCGTTATAATTGCAAATGGCAGCTTAATATTCTGAGTACAATACATAAAATTATTTTAAACATTAATATAGCGCCAATTCCAGCTAGAAGGAACAGGGTGAACAAAAACTAAGTCAGAGGCAGAGTGTGGGACGCATCTGGACAACAGCATACTCGGCTACTGTTTAAGGCCTGAGAAATAAAAGCTGCAAAGGTAGACTAGTACCACACCATAGGGGCCACTTAATAGACTGCCATTAATTTGGTTGTATTATAATTTGGAATATAGTGATGCTTCTGCCATGAACTACCTGAAGCATGATAATGGTATTTGGAACAAATGATAAAGGGTAGAGAATACTGGACTCCATTCTAATTTTGCTGCATCAGCATTAACTAGGGAGCTTTAGGAACAAAAACAAAAGCAAAAGCAAAACACAAGATCCCTGAGGGAACCCCAGAAATTTTATTAGGACAGTTGCCCCAGAATCACTTCCCAGGTACTTCTGTTGCAACCCAGCGGGGAAACCACAAAAGAAAAACTAGGTTCCAAGAAGACAAGGACTACACCTGAGTTCACTGTTACATTCCCCAATGCCCAATACTCAGCAGACCCCAAATCAGTTTTTGAATGAAACTTAAATCAACCTTTGCCTTGCAAATGTCTACTAAATAACCCACTAGAGTCTATCAGGTGACTGGGTCAGAAGTTGAGGCTCCGAGACCTTTTGGCATACCATTAATCAACTGGTATTAGGTAAATGAGATGGACTGTTGAAACCCTAGGTGTGGAGTGCACCCACACTAGGATGAGTGGAAAATGAAGAATGTGAATTTCCAGCCCAAGATGGAAGAGGTATTTTTTATTCTACTTTTCTCTTTTAAAAATGTCATCTTCAGTGTTACAAGAGTGGCAACCCCAATTATAAACCATGACTGTATCTGCAAAATACAATAAAATCAGAACTGAAACAGGGCATTCATCCACAGAAAACCTAAGTGTCACAGTGCTATCAGACCCACCTAGTGATCCTTTGAAGAGTAAGGAAATTAGGGATGTGGTTGGGTGCCCAGATAGAGATAACATCAGTACTCTATTTTTCATCCATCCACCAGTTCATTAGCATTTGGGTTGTTTCCACTTTTGGGTTGTGAATAATGCTATGAACATTCACATGCAAGCCTAAATTGTGGATTCTGTCTCCTGGGTAGAATTCTCCTAGGAGCAGAACTGCTGAATCATATATAATTCTGTTTAAAAAAAAAAAAACAACCTCCATGTTTAACTTGTTTTGAGACACCGCCTCTTAAATGTGTTGACCTGTTGTTTCCTCCCGAAATAAACGTTTCCATGTCATGAAATTTTCTTCCACAATACAACTAAACATAGTGCTGTGTCAAAATAATCTTACTTCTGGAATTACTCTAAACACAACCCAGTCAGATCTAGGTAGGGAAAATGGAGATAGAAAAGAATCAAAAAGAAATGGAGGGCTTCCCTGGTGGCGCAGTCGTTGAGAGTCCACCTGCCGATGCAGGCGACACGGGTTCGTGCCCCGGTCCGGGAAGATCCCACATGCAGCGGAGCGGCTGGGCCCGTGAGCCATGGCCGCTGAGCCTGCGCTCCGCAACGGGAGAGGCCACAACAGTGAGAGGCCCGCGTACCGCAAAAAAAAAAAGAAATGGAAAAGTCACTAGAGGAGAGCCGCATTAGAATCAGACTAAACATGCTAAAAAGTAGACTATAAACTGACATGAGAACAAGCAGCAAAGCAGTTTAAAACATACCCAGAATCGTGTTCAATGAGAACAGAAATGTTGAAAAAAAAAAATCCCAAACTGAACCCCGTAACCACAGTGAATGAAATCTCTGCAATCTGGTGGAGAGGGGGATTAAGAACAGTCAACACCCAGATATCTTAAATTACTGAACTTCAGAATGCATCTGTGACCACTTCAACCAGGTCACTTAAAAAGGGCAAGAAAAAAAGCCATCGGAACAAGTTTATGTCTAAGCATCAAGACATTGGATATTTTCAAACATAAGCCCTGCAAATCGTTTTTGGAAAAATATTATCTGATGTTGAAATTCATCTAAGAGATGGGAGGAACGAACCCAGGAACGCTTTAAAAGTGGGGAAATTATGAATTTATGTATTTAAATATCTACAGAAATGTTAATAAACTTGGGTTCATCTGCTAGAGTAGAAATAATCTCAAGAATTTAGGCAGTTCTTCCAGAGCAGTTTTCTTAAGTGTTCACTCCTCATAATTTACATAAAAGGGCCAGTGAACCACACTTAGAATCCAATTTCACTCTATTTGAACCACCTTCAGCCATTTGACTTTTTTCCGTCTAGCCATTCTAAGTCAACCTCTTTCCACGCTCTCGATTAAGTTGACTCAACTACCTTCCTATCTCCAAAATCAGTATAGCATATTATGCTCCAAAATTCTGCCCTACAAATTTAGGCTTGCTGCTCTGAAATTACAACTGATAAGCTCTGAAAATCTAACTATCCAGAACCAAGTATATCTTTACAATGCAAAAAAGTTCTTAATCATACTGTAAAATTAGAACTCAAAACTGCAACGAAAGGTGAATACATGTACTTTCACTAGGTGAAGACATACCAAATTGCCAACATTTGACCATTTTTGACCCCCCAAACCAGAATAACCGTTTCATTTGGTTCATCACAACTTGTTAGAAGTCATCCAGTTATGGCTCTTGTATCATCTCCTGTTAGCTGGCAGCAGCTGCCTGCAGCAATGTGTGTTAAAACAGGATGTCAGCAAATAAAACTAAAGGTAGAGGGCACACGCAGGCCATCTCTATCAACCTGACCCCAAATACATTATCACTAAGTACTTACCACACTTGTCAGATTACTAATACATTTGATTTTTACCCAATTCATTTTTCCACTGTTCAACCATCCTTTGGATCAAGTGCTTCCAAGAACAGAGATTCCCCCCCCCATAAATTTCAACCTATAATCAGTGAGGACCTTTTGGATTTCTATTAAAAAAATCCTTTTTTCACTGTACTCCAAACACACACCATCTTCATCATTTATTAAAATTGCACCAGAGTAATTCTGTATCCAAGAGGCACTTCAAAATCAGCACTGGATGGCAACCCAAAAAAATTACATCTTACAACTATTCAGGCAAGAGCACAACTTTATTTTCACCTCTAATAATAAACCACAATTGACAACAACAAAGGAGACTGTGCAGTTCAACTTTTTATTTTAATAAAATCAGAATATGCACAGCACATGCAGTGCTAGCATCTAAACTAATACAATAAGCAATTACTAAAGCTACAGTGACTTGAGGTTCAATCTTCACATTCAGCAAGTTTAAATCCACTCGTGATTTTTGAAACCTTATTTATTAACTGAAAATATTGCTTGCTGATAAAACTTGCTCAAATGCTAACGCTGAATGTACAAGTCACTGATTATGCCAATACAACAAAGATAACCACATGTTTGAGGATTGCAATGAGCCAGACATTCACTGAAAAAAAAAAATACACACAACGAAACAAAACTCACACAATATCTGAGAATCTGGACACTTCGTATCAGTGTTTTGAAGTGTTTCATTAATATCTTAAGACAAGTGTATCAAAACCTTGGCATGATTTAATTTAAAGTCGCCAATTTTATTTTTACTAACATCAGAAAGTTATGGCTACACTGCCAATGCCGGGTCTGCTTAATTTGACTTAAGAGTTTATTATGACTTAACATTAAAAGCTCACACTACCCCGAAATATATAATTTCACGCATACGGTGACATTCAACATTCAAGTGCCAGTGTTTTTGTACTGTCTTTTGGTCAAGTTTCTTTAAACTTTCAAAGAATCACTTTTAGGCTTACAAAAATAAATATTTGTCAAAATGTTCAATAAATATTACATAAAACTAGCAGCAAAAAGTATCTAGAAATCTGTCGTGTGCAAATAGTTTTCTTCCCAACTATCATTCCCATGGTCCCAAATAAATTTTAGAATCTAGTCCCATCCCCTTCCTAGACAAGCTGCGTTCAACAATCTCCAAGAGACAAAATAAGATTGGAAGTTTAAGGACACGCACACAAGACATATATATAAAATTCTCTGAATGTGCAATAAAAGAAGTACTTTGTAAAAAGTTATGGGCAAAATGTACAAGGGCCTAAACCTAGACTAATTGAAATAGCACCATAACAAATGACCTCAATACTGTCAAGTGCACCTACTTAATAAAAGTTTTAGAACAAGGCACAATACACTTGAAAATCTATTGCACTTTAGGAAATTTTTGCCATCTTCCTATGCCACTGTAAAAAGATTGAGCGTTTTGATCACCGCATTCTGGCCACAAAATTAGCACAGAATTCAAAGTGGCAGAGGCATTTTAGTGGTGGACAATGCTCATCTTTGGCCAGATTTAGCATAAACAGACTATAAATACAATGGAAACCTATGCAACTAAAACTGACTAAAACTGCACTGTATAGCAGAATTGACACCTTGTGCAGTTATGTACATATTTCCAACCTGTGTGATCTCAAAAGATTTCAGTTTGTTACTCTTCTGGAGCCATTTTTACAAAGTCTATATAGTAAGCCAGTTTAACATCTCAACGCAGCTTGAACAGAGTAATGTAAATCGGCATTGAAAATAAAGCCTGCTGCATTAATTCTTCCTGTTCATACCCTCTTGACCAAAAAACATCAACACTAGCATGCGTTATTAGACCAAAAATCATCCAGGGCCCTAAATGAGGGCTGGTCATTGCTGTGGTCAGCCATTCTACCATTTCAATTTCACTTATGGCAGGCATTTATAAAGTCTAAGTAGATGAATTCTCCTAAAAACCTATCTCAAGTTATCAGACCTTTATACTTTCCCTGTAATAGTATGCCCACATCTGGCTAGCTCATAATTAATGATCTGCCTAAACATTGAAAGAGGAATTGCTGTATTTACTTGCATTAACTTTGAAAACAGTGCTTTGAATGTATGCATGTATTCATACATCACCTCATCATGACTGGAATGGCTTGTTTAAAGACTATCAGGTTCTAAATACCTATCCAGGATAGAGTGAGCAAATCAGAACTTTAACTTAATACAGTTTGCCACATTAGAAACTAATTCCATTAATATGCTTCAAGACGTTTGTTGTTTGTTTTCCCCCAATCTGCAAGTATCAAAAAGCCCTAATGCAGGCTACCGCATAAGTTTTTTCCTTATAATATTTATGGATGAATCGATGATTCCTGTTAAGTTGTATCACACCTGTGTGCCAAGGTTTGATTTTAGCCCAAGTTCAGTAAATTTATTTTGTCAAAACAATTGGTATCTTGAGCATTACTGAGCCAACAGGACATCAAAATAAAAAGTTGTCTAAAGTTAAAGGCACAGTACATTAACAAACAAATGATCCTCAGTCACAAAATTATAAATGCAGTTTGGGATGGGGGTTGGGAGGGGAGTTAATCCAAACTACAGCAATGAAGTCTTCAAACCACCTTCTGAACAGGGCTGCTGATTGTTCCTTTCAACTCTTCATGTGACCTTGAGCTCCCTTAAAAAAAAAATTTCAGTGGAGAATCACAGCTGGTAATGTACTGCGAGTTCTTGAAGCTACACAAGGTATAGTCTGGCTAAGTTACATGTGGTTTCCATATTAGCTTGTTTGGCAGGGTGACCTACTGCAAAGCAGGTTCAGTTACCCCACCAGTCAACCCCCTGGGAGTTATAATTTCCTCCATATCCATCACTGTTGTAAAAGCCTCCATAGCCACCTAATGAAAGATTTAAAAAAGAGAAAAATTAATTAAGTCATCCACTGTTTAATACGATCTTTCCCTTCTTTAAGTATTTTGATGTAAAATTATAGAAAGCAAACTACAGGGCCGAACCTCCCAATATTTTTAATTATGCTTTGAAAAAGATGGAAAAGAAAAAAAACCCTTCCCAAAGATATGAGGTTAAAAATAAACATTACCTCCACCAAACCCTCTGCTGCTGCCATGGCCGCCTCCACCACTGCGGCTGCTGCTGGCGCGGCTGCTGCTGAAGCTGGAACTGCTGGCACCACTACTCTGTCGATAGTCTCTGGCACCAAATCCTCCACTGAATCTACTACTACAAGGACAAAATGTGTTAGTTCACATAAAGATGAAATTTCGACCACATAACCCAAATCTTGTTAAAACTTCCCAATGACCGATTTCTGATTTTCTAATTCAAACAATTCCACCCAGCCCTATCTTCCCTAATAGTGATTTTTAAAAGGCCTTAGCTATGAAAAGGCTCACATCAACTTAATGTCACTTAAATAACCTTGAAAAGTTAACCTTGGACATAGCACCCATCCCCATCATTATACACCATCTGTAACTCACCTTTTGGATCGTCCACGACTGCTACCCTTGTAGTGATGTTCATAAGCCATGTTTTCTAACCAAGATGGCACTTCTTGTTTAGCTTCAACAAGAAGATCCAACAAATCCTTGGTAATATTTACGTTCCTCTCATTAAAGAATGAGGTGGCAAGGCCTAAAACAGTTCCAAAAAGTACATAAATTAAGGTCTTCCATAAAGTAGCACAGTATTACTTTCATACTAGAGTATTAAGTAGAATACTAAAAAAAGAGGTAAGTATTTGCTATTTAACCAACTCAAAGTTCTTTGAACAAACCCTGACGTTTCCTGCCACTTCTGCTAAGATATATCTTAATCGCATTCCTTGAAAACAGGAGTTCTTCTAATAAGATCCTGAAAGTTCTTTGCTGCAAGAATCACACTGAAAACCAGAAACCACCACACCATCAAGTAATCACACACTTACCAAGGTTTCCTACACGTCCTGTACGGCCAATGCGATGTACATATTCTTCAATATCACTGGGCAAATCAAAATTGATAACATGTTTCACATTTGAAATGTCCAGTCCTCTTGCTGCTACCTAGAAAATAACTTCTGTTACATATGGTCCATTTAAAAGAAAGCAAATAGTTGAACATAGCGACCTTGAAAATAAGATTATATTATACATACTGCTGTAGCCACTAGAATCGGGCTTTTTCCTGAGCGGAACTGGTGAAGAGCCTCTTCTCTATCTCTCTGAGATCGGTCTCCATGGATACTCGTACAGGCATATCCTTCATGGTACAAGAAATCCTCTAGAGAATCTGCACCCTTTTTGGTCTCCACAAACACTAAGGTCAGTGAATCTTTGCCTAAAGTAAAATATTACAAGGTTTCTGTCACTAAGAGTGGCTTGGTTCTCTTTGCACTTAGTAAACTTGCAAATAGAGGCAATTAAAATAGACCGTTTTCAAGAGAATGTTTTGGATGAGGAGGAAAAGCAATAAAGGTGATCCAAATGGATTTATTACCTAAGCCACCAGAGTGATGCTAAAATTATACCTGTTGCATTTAGAAGGTCAAGCAGAAATGACCGTTTGTCTGACTCTTCCACCCAGACTACTTTCTGTGTGATGTTCTCAGAGGTAGAGCCAACTCTTCCTACGGCCAGAAAGATATACTCATCCAAGAAATCACGAGCAAGCATCTGAAAGAAAAAAAAATATTTTATTATCTATTGAGATAAATTCCTAAGTAAATAAGATTTGCAGCATCAAACAATACCTGTATTTCCTTCGGGAAGGTAGCACTAAACATCATAGTGTGGCGAACTCCCTTTGGTGGCATAGTATCTTGTTCAACGATTCTACGTATTTGAGGCTCAAACCCCATATCCAACATCCGATCAGCTTCATCTAACACCAAGTATCTGCCATGAAAAAAAAAATCCAGTTTAGAATTAGAGGAGAAAAGATAGTTTTAATATAGCTGTTTCTATAAGCACAATTAATTACTCATTCAGGTAGTTAAATTCCTCACACCACACAATTTGACTCATGTACGTGAGACAGAGCACAGGATCTTTGCCACTAAATAAATGGTCCAAGATAGTACACACCCAAATTAGCTCTTATACTTGACCCTGGTCCCAAAGTCTGGTCATTCTCAGACTACTAAAATGTCACTGATTTTTCAACATTAAAATTACAAAGAGCAAACTTTTTGGAAAAGCTGGAAGACTAAAATAAATCTCTTCTCCATCTTAAAATTTATGGACAAGTTCCAGGAAACTAATGGCCAGTAATTTTTTAAATTAATGCATTCCACACATTTAAAAATTAACATACTTGCAGAAGTCTAATCCAATCTTCCCTCTTTCCATCATATCCACTAGACGTCCTGGAGTGGCTACTAACAAGTGACATCCACGTTCTAAGTCTCGAATTTGCTGACCAATATCAGCACCACCATAAACCACGCAAGGACGAACTCTAGATCGGTATGAAAACTGTAAGCAAAGAAATTTTATCAACTTTAAGGCCAAGATTTTTACGTGGTCATAAAACACTGCATCAGAATCAATGAGAAAGCCGATAATCTCTGAAATGCATACTTACTTTCCTGGCTTCCTCATAGATCTGTACAGCCAATTCTCTAGTTGGTGCTAACACCAAGGAGATTGGGTATTGTTTGCGGCGCCCATACCTTCCATTTTCCTAAGAAATAATTTATAAGTTAAACTCTTAACATCCTTTTTTAAAGGTCCATTACACATAATTCCCTTCTGTAATTCACTGATTATACGTAAAAACTGTTTCTAATTATATAGGTTAGAATACAAGTCTTACTGTCATTTAGAAAGGTTTCTCAACAGCTACCTACAAGGTTCTACAATCATTTCCCATTTTATATAGAAATATTTACCTTCATGGCCCTCAAAGCCTCGCCTGGACCATCAGAATAAATCTGACTCAAGATGGGCAAGAGAAATGCTGCAGTTTTTCCAGACCCTGTTTAAAAGAAAACATATTCATTTAACCACAGAAAAACCTGCTTATTATTTTTGAATATATATTGGTAGATGACTTTTTAACTGCCCAACAACTTAATTAATTAGCAATTTTACTTTATTCCCAAATTAATTTTCTAAAAATTAATAGCTAATTTAAAAAATACCAAGTGACGACTTTGATCAATCTGTAATAGGAGTTAACAAACTAAGGCCCAACCTATATCCTTGTAAATAAAGCTTTACTGGAATATACCTGTGACCAATAATTTGACATATCATCTATGGCTGCCTTCATACAACAGCAGAGCTGAATAGTTGCAGAGACCACATGGTCCATAATCCAAAAAAATATTTTGTTCATTTACAGAAAATGTATACCAAACTCTGGTCACTCACAATGTACTGGTTAGTATTCACTTCTTCCCATTTGTGCAAAGAGCAGGAATTCTGTCTCAAAACTGGTGTCAATTTCAATTTCTAACACTTCCTTGTAGGTACTGTAAAATACTGATAACGTATAAAGGATGACATTCTCACTCTTCCATAGGGAAAGAAAGATACCAAATTATTCAAGTGCCATATATTTTTATTGGGAGAATCTTATCTCTCTTTCAAACTGGCCAAACTCACACAGATATAATAAAGCCTGTTCTCAACTGAGAAGCTGTAACTATCCCCATTCCCGAAAGATGGGAGGTTAAGGACCCTTCCCTTGGCCACATTCCCATGGATCACAAGCTATTCTCTAATCTTATCCTTCTTATCCCAGATACAATAATGTTATATAGTGCTAACTTTCCCACCACCGCAATCACAATAACCTATCCCTGTTGCACCAATATCAGGGTCATGACTTTCTATAGGCTATCCCCAAGACACCCTAATGGAAACACTAGAGGTAACACAGGATCCAAAGGGCTAAGACAAAAGAGATACCATCCAGCTACTCCTTATCTATATCAAAGTATACCAGTCAGGCTACAAACAGGACTCAAGCTTCCTCGTGAAACTTAGATACTCCATGCGTATTTTTTTGGTATTGGTTTTATGAGAGCAAGCAGAGTTAAGGTATTCTGGACAACTTTTTACTTTATCAAGTCTGCTTACCTGTTTGGGCACAAGCCATCAAGTCTCTCTTCTCTTTGATAATAGGAATAGCATGCTTTTGCACTGGAGTTGGACGAGTGTAGCGAGTAAGCTCAATGTTTCCCATAATAATTTCTCCCATCTCAAGATCACTGAACTGTCAAGAAATACATCAGGGTTAAATAGGTAGAAATACGACCTGGAGCCATTTTGCTTTATACAAATGCAATGGGGGAAAAAACCCTATCAACCAACTTGTACTTTAGTTTACAGCTGCTTTAAATAAAAGTTATCGTGTTACATTTTGAGGGGGAGGGGGGAAAAAACAACAACACCCCCTAAGCTTAACCTACACTGGAAAAGTTTTCAGTTCCTCCCATGTCTGACCCATTTTCTATTTCAAATATTAGTAATGGTAACATTGAACTCAATCTCCCCCTTTCCACAAACCAACGAGGCAGGCTTTTAGAGTAACTTTAAAAGATTGTTAACACAACGCAGGCATGGTCTATATAGGCCTTTAGGAAGCCCATCTCATCTTGATGTGCTGTGAAAATACTTACACTTCCCTCTGTCTTAAAGTATTTTGCTGTCAAGCAAAAATACTTACACTTTCAATGTGTGGAGGACAGTTGTTGCCTGTTGCCTCAACTGGAATGTCATCGTATTTTTCAAAGTTAATCCCGGTGTTGCCTCCAGAAAAAAGTTCTCTGCAATCAGAAGATCTATAAGTTTATTTGTTATAGTAGCCAATAAGGCTTCATCACAATTAACATACATTTCAAAAACTTACTGTTCCAAGCGTTCACTTGGCGGGAGTGGTTTTGACCAATCATCTTCATCTGATTTGTCACACCAGCGACTGTTTCCACCACGTTCATATTTTCCAAAGCCACCTCTCTCACCACGGCTGCCAATGCTGTCATAGTCACCTCGTCCACGATCATCAAACCTGAACAGCACAACCAATTAATCAGAATCTTATCATTTAACCATTATCAGATTCCTACCACTACTCTAGAACTGTGCCTAAAGAGAAGTTCATTATGGCTGATTTCAAGGATGTCAACAATCCAGTTCAGGCTTACTCTTACTTGACAAATAAGGTCCTCTAACCAGATTGTATCATTTACATAACTTTATTTTCTAAATTCAGTATTCTTCCTTATTCTTATTACACAGCCTACACAGGCCTCATACATGTTGAAACTGAATCACGTCTTTATACCTGAAACTAACAGAGTATTATAGATCAACTATAGTTCAATAAAAACAAACTACGCCTGGGAGGGGCGGGGGGGGGAGAATCAGTCTTATACACATGAAACCAGCATATAACTTACACCTTTAAATATTCTCATCCAAATATTTCTAGTGGTAGGGAAAAGAGGAAAGTATCACACCAAATATCAATTGTCCCAGTTATATCAGGATGCTACTTAAAGGACAATTCACCTGTGTGACAAACTTTGGATAAAAAGGTAGAAAATAATCCTTACCTGAATTAAGATGTTTTTAGTTTTAGGCCTGTTTTCGAAAAATCAGGACACAGAGGACTAACCACAGCTATTAGGCGCATGAGGTCAGTTCACCACACTTGTGTAATCAAAAATATAAGGTGTTTAAAAATTGTCATATAGAATATCCATGAAAATGTCAACCAAATTAGGCCATTCACTAAAACTCTTTTAAGTAGAATATGTAAAACTAGAGAAATATAAAAACAACTGATTTCATTACGCCAAAAGGAAAGTTCTTCTAATCTAATTCTTGAATAACAAGTTCAATTTAGTAGACCTCTTACAGTTAAAAAAATACATAAATACGATTAAACAGACAATACTTAACATCCAAGTAGGTGGTCTACTAAGGGGAAAAATATCATGCTTAATGGTCAGAGTACAAATTAAAGACCAATTTCTAAATTGCTGTATTGTACACGTAAAAAAGGCAAGAAAATAAGAGATCACTCACCTTCCCCTTGATCCACTTCCACGATCACTGAAGAAACTAGACTTCCCTCTTGAATCACTACGGCAACCAAAACTGCTGTATGCATCCTTATCTTTACTAGAACTCCACCCTGAACTGTCTTTATCATAGAATCCTTCAAAAGAAAAAAAACGCAAACCCATTTTATTATATTATTTAGAAAGTGACAACACTTTAAAACATGTTTCCGAATCTGAAACCCCCCACTGACTATCCCATCTCTGGACCAGAGGGACAATGGAAATATTCCTACCACGGCACTAGAATATACTGTGCACTAACCAAAGCAATTGACAGTCTGAAAATGTTCTGAATGAATACCACTTCTAAAAGGTCAATAGCTTTGCCTGTAACACAATTTTTACGGTATTGTTACATAACCATCACAATTTAACTTCCATTCATTTTATAGGTGAGTTTACTAGGAGTTACCATTATTTCAATGTCTCTTAGAAGTGACATTCATTTAAAACATTAAGAATGTCAGTTTACTTGGTTTAATACAGTATTTCTTAGTTTCAATAGTAAAAAGTTTTAAGAACAGCGCTCTGTTCTCATGAAGTACATACTACCAGATGAGAATTAGGAATATAATAGAAAAAAGGAAAATCCTCATCCCTACACAACTCAGTGTAGACAGGTTCCTAGGGTACAGCTATAAACATTCAGTAAGAGGGGATGACAAAGGTGTAAATTATCCCAACAGGTAGACGGTTTAAAGACAAGTAGAGGGTTTAACTAGCTTCAGTGACACTTTATTAAACAGTCAGAGATATAGTTTGTAAGTTAAGCTACTTTCCTTCCACCTCCTGCCTCTACCAGCCAGGTGATCAACAGTCTTGGCTACCAATAAAGAGCTGAATTAGATTTCTAAGATCTCTTTCAGCTCTAACTCCTATATGATACCGCCTCTCTCCCTGCTTTGATTCCTGTCATTGCAACAAAGGGAGAAAAGCACTAAATATACATGGGAGTCAATTTCAGCTAGTGCATTCTAAGGAATGAGAACCCATGACGATTAAGACTCTACAGTAAATAAAAACAATGATATGATAGCTAAGAAATTATAATACAGATTTTATATTCCATGTATTGCCAGGGACAGTGAAGCTAACACGGACTGCATATGGATATGGAGAAACGCCAGACAGCAAACCATGTGCTTCTGTGGACTCTCCACCCTTCCAATCCTGCCTTCTTTATCCAGTACCTTCCCTCTTCTTGACCTTGTTTTCCTGACCTTCCCCTTTTCCTCCAAATCTCAGATCACCTATTTTATGGAATACACAGCACCCAAACAATTGTCCCATAATATGAGCCATCTACTAGTTCTCTGTCACTTATTTACAAAGTTAACGGGAAAAGACCAGCCATTGTGATACCTTTTAGATAAGACCTTTCAAATGAAGCAGTTAAGGCAAGGAGATGAAGCCAGAGAATCACTCCCATCTATTGGGAGCGTGCCCAATGCTTGTTAACTATTCCCCAATAACCCCATCTTCATTTTGGCACCTCTGTAAGACAGAAATAACTGGGTTGTCATCACTATGCAGCAGTTTGGTTTACACAGTAATGGGTGCCCAATCACCTTTTTCAAATTGAAATCATGCTGTGAATGATTACAAACACAGGTTAAGCACAAGACTAGTGAAATCGTACAAAACCATGCCCTTGGCCTCAGAAGAGTTTGACGTAGGAAATGCAGTTTTCCACTGTCTGACATTAGATGAGTTTTTCCAAAATGAGTAAACCCTAATACCTGAAACAGTTCTGCCAGTAGCAGGTGGAGCACAATGTTTACAGACTTCTCCAGGTGTCTCATTTTCCCTAGGCTCCAACTTCTAAATGCAGCATGAATTAAGTATACCAAGTTGTTCAAAGAACTTACCTTTAGTAGCTTCTCTGTTCCTTAAGTGAGGAGGAATATAGCGCCCTTCTAAAAGAAATTAACGAAGTTAAAACTTCATATTCCATAAAACTTTAAGTTAAAGCTTTCTGGCCAAAATTTGTGCTATTAAAAAAGTCCTGGAAAGAAATTTTTTAAATCTATAGTCCTCCAGTCTGACTATGTAGTTGGAAATTGAGAAGTGGGGAAAAAAACAATCTACTTTTAAGGCTTCCCTGGTGGCGCAGTGGTTGAGAGTCTGCCTGCCGGTGCAGGGGACACGGGTTCGTGCCCCAGTCCGGGGGATCCCACATGCCGCGGAGCGGCTAGGCCCGTGAGCCATGGCCGCTGGACCTGCACGTCCGGAGCCTGTGCTCTGCAACGGGAGAGGCCGCGGCAGTGGAAGGTCCGCGTACCGCAAAAAATAAATAAATAAAAATAAATTTACTTTTATTTTAAATGGGTTACTGCTTTAATAAGTAGAATTTTAAAAGGGAAAGGAGAACAGGTTTGACTTGGAACCTAATAGTTGAAATCTACAAATACATAAATTTAACTTGTCACTAGTGGTTAATTTAATACAATATTTTAAAAGGCCTGCTATGATTTAAGAGAATTGTTACAAACTAACAAAAGAGTTACAACGTTAAGTATTACTACAACAACGTAACAAACATTAATAAATTATCTAACATGTAGCAGAAGTGTTACTGTAACAACCTAAAAGTAATAAACGTGTAACTAGCCACTAAAAGGCTTTTTTGTTTCTACCCTGGTTAAGTTCCAAGACATAAAATACATATGTAACATGGGAAAGTTGCAAGAGGGAGAATGATTTCAAGGAACTGAATTTTAATTCGAGACCTGCAGAGTTTAAGGGAAGTCAACTGTTTTTCTGTATGCACAAGAATACAGCCTAGACAATGGATGAGAATCAAAAGCAAATAATGTATATACCCACCAAGTAAAGACAACTTGCTTTAATCTGCAATTTAACTTTTTCACTTCTGGGTTGAATTATTAAAGATCTCTATTAGAACGGTTAAGTCCTAAATGATTCTTAGCATGCCAAATAAAGTGAAATTTAAAACAAATACCAAGTAACTGTGCCCAGTGAGGCCCTTCTTGCCTAAAAATGAAGACATGCCCTTTACTATGCAACAAAGAGAGCTTGAAGAAATGGTGCTTTCAGACCTTACATACAGCCGATACACATTTTTTCTTTTTGGTTAATAGGGTGGGAAGAGACCTGAGCTGAAGCAGGTCTATTGCCAATAATAAACCACCAAGATCCCATACACCTTAATACTAATCTCTACCAAGTATCCAAGAAACCCTTTTAAGGAAAAAAAAATTAAATAAAACTTCTATATCTAACTTCTTTTCAACAGAATACAACAATTCAGCATTTAAAACCCTAACCACCACCCCAAGATTCATTATGGCCTCGTTCTATTATTTTTTTAAAAAATATTTATTTGGCCTCACCAGGTCTTAGTTACAGCATGCGGGATCTTTAGTTGTGGCATGCAGGATCTAGTTCCCTGACCAGGGATCGAACCCAGGCCCCCTGCACTGGGAGCAGGGAGTCAACCACTGGGCCACCAGGGAAGTCCTAGCCTTGTTCTATTATTAAGTCTCATGTTCTTCATGGGAAAGGGATAGCTGTAGCTGATGAATGTGAATGTTCCCTTTATTCAGTTTAATTCTGGTAGATTCACTCTAATAGTGATATACACATTCCCATCACCTTTAAGCTGGGCTCAGGATTCATAATGGACATAATCAAACCCTTCTAGAGATAATTTGTGTTTTGTATAAGGTCCTTAATGATTGTTTTCATTCAAGAAAACTACTCTGTTTTGTTATCAAAAGACCACAACACAGGACTTCCACTGCAAGAGGCATGGGTTCCACCCCTGGTCAGGAAACTAAGATCCTGCATGCTGCGCAGCGCGGCCAAAACAAAACAAAACAACCCTCCCCAAACCCCCCCACAATGCTACCCACCTAATTCTTTACACAGTAAAGATTGGCAGGGAAATTCTTAAATTTTAAACAAATCCAATGAAATATTAAGGTATTAAAGCTCTAATACTCAAGTAACAGCATTGTAAATCAACCGTATTTCAATGAAATAATTTTTTTTTAAAAAGCCCTGATTATTCACAGTAAATCCATAAAATGTTTTACTTACTGCTGGCGGTACTTCCTCCACTCTGATTATCAGAAGAGTTCAGGTCTAGGCCAGCAAACTAGAAAAGAGTTATTAAACTTTGGTTAGCAGCCCATGTGCAGAAATATTACACTAAGAGAAAACTAGTCTTGCTCTCTAGCATTTACTAGCACTAGTTGTCCTGTCTGCCTCACCGGGGATGTGAAACTCTTAAGGAGAATGTGACTAAGAATGTGCTTCGAAGACAACTAAGTTGTAAGCAAATGCAAAATACTTTACTACAGTACTACTGTATATACTGCAGAAAGTACCACACCAAGATGGTGGTGCTATCCAGGAGAAACTGGGTCCAAATTTAACTCATTCATTCAAAATGAATCTTCCCTGTAACGTTTTCCATAGTGAAAGTTCAAGAAATTTAAATTATTTTAAAATGTCAAATAGTCATTGGATTCATTTTAGCTCCAAACATTTGGAGACAAATGTTTTCAATGCCACCAACTTTCTACTTGGAATTATTTTAAACCTACAAAGCACACCTGAAAAATGTCAGAACAAAAATTTTATCGACCATGTCATAGTTCCTTTATCCCTAAATACTGCACAAATATTTTAAATTAGGGTAGCACGCTTCAGAACAAAAATTAATATAACCACCACTTACTGAGCACTACTAAGCACAAACCTATGAAGTAGGTACCTACTTGTTCTCCCACTTTCACAGTTAAGTTCAGAACACTTCAGACATAAATGGCACAACTGGCATTTAGTGTCCCTAATGAGTAGGACACATTTTACTGCCTTTATCTCCACGTCTACCCGTCCCTTTACACGGGTAGCTCAAAGTCTCAACATTCTAAAAAAGAGATCTATCTTCATCGCATTCTGCAATAACAAACTATTTACAAGCAATAGGGGGAAAACTGTATGTGCCAAAAGCAGTTTCATTTTTTTAATGTACCCAGTCACAGCACTATTGCCACCTGTTTGCAAAGGTGATACGCTATACCATAACGTTTAAGTCCTCTGTTAAAAGCTCAAGGTTATACTGTCAAATTGCAAGCATCATCTGTGGAGGCACTGAAAATTGGAAGCAGATGCTAAACCTTGAAAAAAAAATGAGTTACGGTAAGGCAGCTCATTTCCTAATTTCTATCAGCAAAAACGCTATCATATTTTCTCTGCACTAGTTATCTCAGCAATTGACTGATACTTTAACGCACAATAATAGTAACAAACTTTCTTTTTGCACTTGTTGCCGTATGTTTTGTTATTAATTTTACACTTGGCAAACGCTAAATGCTACTGTAAACTGTTAGGATTACGTTATTGCAATTTTCTCAGTTGTGAATTAGCTTGCTGCTTAATTCTAACGACTCTGCATACTTTTACCAATTACTTCGATTACAAATTTCATTCCTACCTAGAATCTTAAATACAGCACTACCTACATGGTAAATGTTAAAACTGGGAATAGCCTATGCTCTTGATAACAGATTTTTTATGTCTCTGCTCCATTTAACATGACGCGTCAGCAATTTGGAGGATTCAAACTGATTCATTAATGGAAAAAATGCTCCCCCCAAAACAGGTCGTTAAGTCCTTAAAAACTTATTACACACGACTACATTAAAGTCTATTGACAATTCATTTGCGTCACTCGACTTCGTTTCAGAATTTCGGAGCTCGTGGTAGGCATAAGTTTACTTAAAGGCTACAAACATCGCACTGAAGAGCTTCTCTGAAGCGCGCTGCCACTGTTGCTGAGGGATGCAGACTTCCTGCCACCTCAGCCCAGAACCCCTCCTCTACCTCTAAACCCTTAGAAAAGGGCGTTCCGGTTAAGACGACAGACCCGGAGCCTCTGACCTATTTCAAAATTTTCAGTCCACAAGCAGCAACAAGTCAACAACAAAACTGTTTATTTCTCCCCAAGCCACATTCCGGGTGTTTTTCCCCTGGCCGAGTCCCTAATCAAACGCCCGCATCAAAGTGTCCTAACCCTGAGGACACTCGTACACTCCGTGGCACCCCCCACCCCCCAAAACGACGCGCGGCCCTGGACTAAATCGCCACACAGTGACTATGATGAGCATGTGAAGCGGGGCGGCCGCAAACCTCCCTGACGTCTCCCCACCGCCTTCAACCACGAACTCCAGAGCCCGGCGCCACCGCGACGCAGCGGCCCATTCTTCCCTCCCTCCCTCCCTCCCTTCCCCCCTCCCCCCTCCCCCCCCCTAATCTGCGTCACAAAACTTTCCACTCCGGAAACGCGGCCTCACGGGCCGTGGCTCCCGGCCTGCGGAAGCCGGGCTGGAGCGAAAAAGACCTGCGGAAGGAAGCCCGGGAGGAACATGATGCCCATCCATCCCCGTTTCCGGGCCCTCGGCGGCCCGGCCTCTCCCGCTCGTGGGCCGCAGCGCCGCCCAGCCACCCGACACCACACAAAGGAGGCCGCCGCCATTACCCCGCGCGAAGGCCACCCCCCGCGCCGCCCCCTCCCACATTCCAGGGCCGCGTTCCTCCTCCCGCTCACACGCGCGTACACACACACACACACACACACACACACACACACGCGCCAACGCCGCTCGGCTCTCTGACCGGAATCCGAGCCGCGCACGCTGCGAGAGCCGGAGCCCTCAGGACCAGAAAGGTTCCCATTCGTGAACCACCGCGCCGCGCCACCCTCCCCCCACCCACCCATGGGTCACTAGTCAGTCGAGGTTCGCGCGTGCGCGCCTCCGCGAGAGCGCGCGCCCCCTCCCCCTCCGCCCGCCTGCGCACGCACACACAAAAGCCGCCATTGTGCTCGGGCCGGGGACAATACCGCGAGCCAAGTAGGGGCCCCAGCGACAACCACAACTAGCATTCCTGTCACCTTCCCGTTCCCCCACAGCCCTGGGGCATTCACACTCGCCAGCCCGAGGGACCCAGCAAATGCGAACTGAGGATACCAGCTAGCACTGCGCCACAAACCATGTTAGGTCAGGGGAGGGAATTCATGCAGCAACAACCCTGGTAGGCTCCCTGCGGCTCACCTGCTGGTCCAGCCCGAGCGCATTTTCCACCGCCACATGACTCATCCCTGAAGAGTACCGAGAACTCGGAGTCTTCCGCTGCTGAGCTAATGTGTTTGGCTCACCGCAAAGGCCCTCTCACGGGAGAACTGCGGCTCTAAGGCGCACGACGCGGCCACGGATCTAATATACCCGCTGGAACGGCTGCTACGTCAGCACGTAAGACGTGTGCCCTCCCTCTCACACCCACACTCCTGCCGCCGCTACGACTTCTGCCTAGCTACTGCGCTCTCGTTTAGTCCTAACCTCGCGGGATTTCCTAGTCGGTCGCGTCCCCGGCTCGTCGTCCTACCTTGGCACTGAGAGCGCCAAATACTGTCCTAGTTCGCTTGAGTTCCACTTCCCCTGTCCTCCGCTATTACCCTAGCCGAGGTCTAGGAGGTCTCGAGATCTCGCGAGAATTCCTCGCCTCCCGCTTTCCGCCAGCTGGGATACCTTAAAATCTAATCCATGCCTTTTCCCTTTTTCT
Source organism: Lagenorhynchus albirostris (assembly GCF_949774975.1). Classification (NCBI taxonomy): domain Eukaryota; kingdom Metazoa; phylum Chordata; class Mammalia; order Artiodactyla; family Delphinidae; genus Lagenorhynchus; species Lagenorhynchus albirostris. The sequence continues at coordinate 95,792,951 of NC_083116.1, forward strand.
TTCCGTAACGTCCCCAGTGTTCGCTGTTCCATTGTTTCTTGGGAGCGCTCTCTCAGCCCCCCGGACTTGGAGATGTTGTGAGATTTCTCCAAACTAATTGGCCCTAGCGTTTTCGCGGGCAGACTCCCCGAAATCGGAGTTAGGCCGACAGACCCAAAGCCCAGGGGGCGGCGGGTCACGTGACTGCAGGTGTCGAACGCGGAGGCCATTTTGTGGAGCAGGAAACTGGTTTTAAATAGAGTGCTCGGAATCGGGGGAGGAGAGGGGAAAGAGGGAGGGAGGAGGCGGGAAGAGGGGGAAGAGGAGGAGGGCAAAAAAGAGGAAGGAGGAGGGAAGAGGGCGGGATGGTGACCAGGGGAGCGGGGAGAGGAGTGGAGGGGAGCTGGCGGCGCGCGCAGGTGGTGAGACGCTTTACCGCGCGGTTGCCTAGGCAGCGGGGGCACCGCCTAGGAAAGCCAGAGCCCCTCAGGTTCTCTACACCTCGTTGACCCCGCGCCCCCCCCAAGCGAGAGCGCTCTGGCGCGCGCGTCCCCGCCCCCCGCGGTGAGGAAACAATGAAACAGTTACGCGCTGAGCTAGAGTGGGTGGTAGCGCACCCTCCTGAGACCCCAGCCCTTCGCCGGTACGACCGCTGAATTAGGCCCGTAGTTTCCTCCTGCGGGGCCGTCCAGCGGCTCAGGGCCGATGGCCACCGGCGTGGTGCTGCCTCCCTCAAAGCCAGAGGACCCTGGGGATGGAGAACGGCTCTCCTAGGGAGTCGGGGGTGTTTGTGGCTGGGCGCAATCTGGGCGTGACTAAGGAGGTCTACAGCATTATCGGCCTGGGTTCGGGGTGACCCTCAGGCCACCGCAGTGGATGGGGAATGGGAGGAAATGGGTTTTTGCCATCGGAGGAACCCCTTCTTCTGATCCCCTCCTAAGGAAGTGACCCCTAGTCCCAGCCTCGGTTCTACAGAACCTTAAATAGAAGTGTTGACTAGTGGATCCGTGGCTTTAAGCGAGCGGCCTCACAAACGTGGTTCTTAAAATCGTTTTCCCCCCTCTCCTCTGACCCTCAGCCTGACAGAAATAATATACAGAGTTTTCCACCATCCCTTAAAGGATCTTCTGTTGCCAGAATTCAGATAGCTAGTTCTCATTACGTGATCTACCACTTACCTTCTCTCCCTTTCCAATTTTTAAAATTGAAACTGAAATTCTAACGAGATAGGGAGATAATATAACACTTGTGTCCTGGGCAAGTTGCTTAACTGCTTTGGGTCTCAATTTCCTCATCTATAAAAGGAGCTGGACTACATGACCCTGTGAAAGACCCAACTCCTTTTTATAACGAGTATTTTGTAATGCACCCTTTAACCATACTGAAATAACAAATCATAGATAATATAACCTAAACTTAACAACACACACTTTCAAAAAACAGGACCTAACTGGAGAATAAAAGCAATTATAATAAAGCGATGTATTTTATGTGGATGCTCCCACACAAGGACACTAAATGATGATATCTCCCTAGTGCAGTCACAAATGCAAACTGAAAAAGTGTGTTTTCACAACTCAAGTACCGTAAGCAACGTTGCCATTGGTGACCTTATTTTCCAAAATGCCGAATTCTTGGTAATGTTTGAAACAAAACACAATAGTCTTCCCCTCAGTTGATACAGTAGTTACATTCGTAGAGAATTCAGTGTATTTATATCGAAACTGGGTAAAAATACTTTGTTTATATGTAAAATGGTGTTAGTTCTAGGCTTATATAATGATGAACTAGTTTTTCACTTAATGTGAGTATCTGGCGGGTCAATTCTTCGCTGTATGGTACTGTCCAGGATTGTAGAATATCTAGTATGCCTGGTCTCTGCTCACTAACTTCCCGTAGCCCTTGCTAGTCATGGCAACAACCAAAAAAACATTTCCACAGTGCCCCCTTGAGAACTATTAAGCTTAATGATCATTAAGATCCGTTTCAGCCCTAAGATTCATGGATTCTTACAGAGTACGGGTGAGGCGTGTTTTGGTTTTGCTTCCCTTTCATATAGACCAGGGTAAACAGTCTAAAGCTGTGAGTTCTGGCAGTTCAAACTGCATATAGCAACGATGGGATGTACCGAGTACCCAGGTTCTGGGCTTTATTTTGCTTTTGAGTAGAGCCGGTTTACAGGGTACTGCCATGGGAGTACCTAAAAAAATTAAAATACATAGCCGTTTCCTATTTTCAGTTACCCCCTGCTCATAGGCTTACTAAGTTCAAACCACCGGGGTGTTTTGTTATTTTGTTATAATTGGAATATCAATTTGGAAAGGAAGCAGGGTAACATAAAGCTTTGTCTTCAAACACATTCATTCTGAAAAAGGTTGGGCGCACTTGAAGTAGCTAAATGAGCCAACTTTCACAGAGCTCCGAATGACTTTACATGCCACTAAGCAGTCATTTGTATATCTTTTCCACAAGCCCGCCTTTGCAAATTTTATTTGAAGGGACCTAAAAAGAGGAAAAGCTGAAACCACGGAAACTCTTTTCACATGCTTCTTTTCTTACATTCCCAGGCATTGTTAAGCTGAGCACCCATGTTGAAGCAAATATACTATTTGCACCACCCCCATTCCCATCTTCACCCCACCCCTCCATCAAGAGCTCACCAGAGCCTAGGAACTGTAGATCCTTGAACTAGCAGTTCAAATCGCTGCTCTACTGCTTACAAGCCGTGTGACTGGGGGCAACTTATTTGACATCTTAGGGTCTCAGTTTCCTTGTCTATAAAGTTAAAGTAAAAATATTTTCTGCCTCAAAACATGGTTGGGATTCAAGGGCTCATGCATGAAAGGAGTGAGACTTTAGTACATGGTGGATATACTTACACGTGTATCTCCCCATCGTTTCAACTTCCCCAGCAGAGTGGGTTGCTCTGGCACTGGGCTCCCAGAGCACTCGCTGTTCAGGTCTCCACTGTAACACTCACTGTGTTATACTGCAGTTCTGTGTGAGCCCATGGAGGGAAGGGAACTTGTCCCACCCCAGGACTGTACAAGGTGTGGCACACAGAAGCCCAGTAGGTGTTGAAGATCAGTGAATAATGCAGATGCCCGGCCTCTGCAAGTTGTAATGTGGGGCATGTTAACAGGTCTAGATCCATTATTTTGCTTCCACACGTGGCTTTAAGTAAATTTCATCACCACTCTCTGAGACTAAAATAGGCTGAAATCACATTATCGTGATGCAAATAATGTGTCCAAGTAGCGTAAAAACTTGTAGAAAGATAATTATACTAGTCTGCAACTTGAAGAAGAGCAGTAATAAGAGGAATTCCTCAGAATTCCTCAGAGCCTTTAATCAACTTCATGATTGCCAGTCGTTTTTCTGCAAGGTCCAGGGAGCCTTCTGGGTTCAACTGACCCACACTTCCCTTTAGTGTGGATAGGGGATAAAGTTCAAGGAGGGCGGAACTCCCCTGTAATCAGAACGATAATTATAGGTGTGGAGGTAAAAGCAGTTGCCTACTGAGTCTCCTTTTATGTTTTAAAGTGTAATTGCCTTTTTGAGTGTTTGTTTGTTTGTTTGTTTGTGGCTTAAGATGCAGCAGGTTAAGCTTCCAATGCCAGGTAATTTACAGTAATTAGGAAGATGTTACTATGAAGGTTGATAAAAGTTCTAAAGAGAAAAGAGGAGTCTTAGGCACTAGGATATTGCTGTACACTTTTATTCTCCAAGGACAAGAGCTGGTACATACAAAACCAGGTTTGTTTTAGACAATTATTATACTCCCAAATAGCAGATCTGGCCTGGAATCTGCTTTCCTCTCACAAAGATGGCAAGGTGAAAAACAAAATTATATTGGAGGGCATCTTCTCTACCACTAACATTGCTAAAAATATTTTCAAACAAAAATCCAGTGTCCTTCTGCCTTCGTTCATGCAAAGTGACCGGGCAGTACAAGGAATAAGTAACAGGGAAGCCTTGGGTAGAGGCTCTGAACTGGAGGGAATGGAGCATGGAGGCTGCCTTGCTTTGGGAGAGAAGACAAGGAATCTTGGAAATACAGCAAAGGGGGTCACACACTTTCAAGATTCCATGCTGTGTCTTAGGTAATAGGGGCATTTTTAGCAGTTTCTCAGGTGATGTAGAACTTGGCCATGACCTCACAGATACGGCCGAGTAGCAGTCCTTGTGTTGGAATTACAGTTGTCCCTCTGTATTCATGGGGAATTGGTTCCAGGACCATGCTCAAATACCAAAATCCTCGGATGCTCAAGTCCCTTATATAAAATGGCATAGTATTTGCATATAGCCTATGCACGTCCTCCCGTATACAGGCCGACTTCGGAGGTATTTCGGGTTTGGTTCCAGGGCACCGCGATAAAACGAATATTGCAATAACACGGGTCACAAACTTTTTACTTTCTCAGTGCATATAGAAGTTATGTTGGGAATTCCCTGGCAATCCAGTGGTTAGGATTCTGCGCTCTCACTGCTGAGGGCCTGGGTTCAATCCCTGGTCAGTGGTCAGGGGACTAAGATTCCACAAGCCGCGCGGTGCGGCCAAAAAAAAAATAAGTTATGTTTCCACTATACTTACACTGTAGTGTATTAAGTGTGCAATAGCATTATGACTAAAAAAACAATGGACATACCTTAATTTGAAAATACTTTATTACTAAAAATGTTAACCATCGTCTGAGCCTTCAGAGAGTCATAATCTTTTTGCAATAGTAACATCAGAGATCACAGATCACCGTAACAAATAACGAAACAGTTAGAAATATTGTGAGAATTACCAAAATATGACACAGAGACACAAAGCGAGCAAATGCTGTTGGAAAAAAGACGCCCATAGACTAGCTCGAGGCGGGGTTGCCACAAACCTTCAATTTGTAAAAAACGAAATATCTTGGAAGCACAATAAAAAGAGGTATGCCTGTACTTTAAACAATCTCTAGATTACTTATAAAACCTCATACAATATAAAGGCTCTGTAAACAGTTGTAAATACAATGTAAATGCTATGTAAATAGTTGCTGGCACAGGGCAAATTCAAGTTTTGCCTCGGGAAACTTTATGGATTTTTTTTCCCCAAATGTTTTCCATCCTGGGATACAGAACTCAGATACGGAGGGCCAACTGTACGTACTATCAGCTTCCTAAAATTAATTCACTCTTTCCCCTACACCTTCCTAAGAATTAATTCACTCTTTCCCCTGCACCTTCCTACTTAGTGATTATTACTGTCATTATCCTATAGACGTTGAGAGCTGCTAGGTTTAATCATTTTTAAAGTTTTTAAAATCTTTTCAATGTTTTAATTTTTATTTCTCCAAAGACTTCTAGTTTTTACTGTAATCTTGTGATTTATCATAAATATATACAGTATTTGGTCTTTGACCCTGTTCCCGGCACAGAGCTCCTAAAACCCTAGGAATTTCCTGTGACGAGAGTGATTAAGGGTCTTTTGTTATGTTAACCAGGTGGCTTTTGGACGGCAGCTAAGGATGGGGGCTGGTTGCCAGAGGAGCCAACCACGTGATTAGAGGGTGGGAACTTTCAATCCCACACCCTCACCTCTAGGGAGGGGAGAGAGGCTGGGACTGAGTTCAGTCACCAACGGCCAAGGATTTAATCCGTCGTGCCTACATAATGAAGCCTCCATAAACACCCAAAAAGATGGGGTTCAAAGAGCTTGCAGGTTGGCGTGGAAGCTCGTGCCCTTTTCCCATAACTTACCCTATGCATCTCTCCCGTCTGGCTGTTCCTGAGTTATATCCTTTTATAATAAATTGGTAATCTACGAAGTAAAATGTTTCTCTGAGTTCTGTGAGCTGCTCCAGCAAATTAATTGAACCCAGCGTTGGCGGGTGGAGAGCTTGAAACCTCCATTCTATAGCTGGTTGGTCAGAAGCAGAGGTGACACCTGGATTTGCGATTGGCTTCTGAAGTGGAGGAGGAGCAGTCTTGTGGGGCTGAGTCCCTTAGCCTGTGGGACCTGATTCTCCAGGTAGATAGTGTCAGAATTGAGTTGAGTTGTAGGACACCCAGCTGGTGTCAGAGAATTTCTCGGTGGTATGGGAAAAAACATAACATTGTAATTAGAGCCAGAATCCTACTGTCCAACCCAGTGTTCTCTATTAAGAAATATGGAATTGAGTTCTTAAGTAGAACCCCAGACCTTCTATGAGTTCTTCCTTCAAATTGGCCATTCTAATGTTATGAAGCAAAAGACAGGGAAGATTCATCCTGGAAATACAGTTTAATTACAGACGGTCTGTGAGTGTCACCAGGCACACAGGGCAGGTGACCCCTCCTGGGATGTGGAGACCAGAAGGGAAGGTGCTTTGGATCTCTTCTTGACATTCTCTGGGAAGATGGAGAGCTGCACCTTCAACTGTTTTCTGTCTATTTAGAAGCACTATTCTAATTACTTCAGATGTATTAGCTTGTCTAATCCTTACAGCAGCCCTAGAAGGAAGGTACCGTTCCCCCCCAGTATACAGTTGGGAGGCCCCAGGACTTGCTGTGGTTCACACATAAGGCTGGTGAGGCTAGTGAGTGGTGGGACCGAGTGAAGCCAGGGCCGTGCTGTTAACCAAGGCGTCTCAGACCCCTCAAACTCAGCCAGTCCTAAACAGGATTCCTCATCTCCCAAAATGACTTCCTCTTCTGGTCTTTATCTCAGATAATAGCGTCATCATTTCTCACACCCAAACTTAGCACCTCTGATTTTTTGACTGCGTCTCATCTCTTCTCTCCTCCCCGCTATATCCATAAACAGTACCTTCCTCCTTCCCACCTTATGCCTCTCAAATTGGTCTCCTTGTCTCACTGCCAAGTTCAGGCCTTTTTTTACCTCTACATCACTAGTGAGCACCCTTTTTTTTTTTTTTTTTGCATGAGTGTCAATTTAAGAATATACATGTTTATAAGCTGTCTTTTCCTACATAGATAAAAACTGTATATTCTCCCCGATAATTCGAGCATTGCTCAAGCCTGCTCTTGATTATCCCAGGAACTTCCTCACTGCCTTTCCTGCCTCCCTCTTTCCCCCTCTACCCCACCCTTTACATGTCTGCCAGAGTTTTCTTCTTAAAAGAGTCCTAATGTGCCACTTCCCTGCTCAGAAACTTTTGACACCTCCCTTTGCATCCAAGGTCATTCCCGACCTAGCTCCCATCAAGCTCTCCAATTACATTTTCTCCCTTTCCCCACCATTCCCCACCCCACCTCAATCGTACACAGGTCAGTACCTCCGTGGTTACACGTCCACTGAGGGCAGAGGCAGTGTCTTTCTTTTTTTGGGGGGGGCAAGTAGTTTATTTTATTTGGAAGCAGAAATGAGTAAGTTGGGAGAGGGATGGAGGACATATGACTGTGTGTTACAGAAGTCACTTCTGCAGGCAATGGGGGCCTCTATAGAGGCTTACCTCTACAGAGATCTCTCTGGAGCACACAGAATTCCACTCTAATTTGCCTGTCAAAAAGACAAGACAGAGACACTTTCTTATCTGTACATCTCCATAGAGCCCAGTGCCTCTTAAAGGTTCTGCTTCACCCAGAAAAGAGATGCCCCAAAGCAGAGACAGGAGAACTGGGGAAATGGAGGGCTTGAACAGTGCAGAAGGGGAGAAAACCAATCCAGAAAGGAAACACATGTGCTAGGGGTTATGAACTCAGATGCCTCAGGGCCAGACAGGTCCTGTGGATGAAGGAAGGCAGCCAGATGGCAGACACGGGGTAGGACGTGGTGAACTGGAGGGGCAACCCCACGCAAGACCAACCAATTATTTCCCTAGGGGAATGCAGGCCCAGTGGTGCCAGGTTTTTCCAGAGAGGCTGGCCATCCAGATTTCTGTGTGAAATGCCCCAATTTTTAACTCTTGGCAGTTCATTCGGATTATTTCATGTACTGTGTCTGCCTAGAAGGTTTCAGGGCTATCCGTATTGTTCTATTTGTTAAGCTGGGTTGATGGGTACATGAGGGTTTGTTTTTCTTGATTCTTCTTGCCTCATAGATGTTATAAATATCCCTTTCTGTGCATTCCAAATTAAACTGAGAAATCTGTAAACCCTTTATGCGAGTTCACTTGTGCCAGGAGACCACCCATCTGCATCCTCTGCTGTATGTTAGTTTGTTGTTTTGCAAAACTCACAGATTAAATGAAGGCTTGTGGTTATACACCTTCTCTTGAATAATGATTGGATTAGTTAAGTGTTACTTTGTGCTGAAAATAGAAAAAGGCAGCAATGCTGTGTCTTCCACAAGAATTGTTCTGTGAAAGGAAAAATGTTGCAGCTCACCAACTGCCACCCACTCTTTCCTCTCTGGAGTGTTTTTGAATCTATCATATGTTACCTTTCATACAACTTGATCTTGAATAGAAGGATATTAGTTATACTGCACAAACCAAACTCTGACTCCGAACATATACATGTTCCTCTTTGCAATTTTGATGAAGTCTGTATGTGTGTGTAATGGGGCACAATTTGTGCTCAGCATCTGAGAGAGACACCTAAATACTGGTACCATGGAGATCGCGCTGTCTTTGGTTCCAAAACTGTTCAACCTCTATTTTGAATGAAGCAACCATGACCCACTTACAGCCTGGAACAAGTTACTTCACCATTCTGTGTCTCAGTTACCTCATTGATAAAATAAGGATGATGAGAGCCATCTCCTAAGTATCATGTATAGGTGGTTGGAAATTATTTTATCTGGGTGGAGGAAGAAAACCACGGAGAGGGGAAAATATTAAATCAAATTATTATTTTAATCATTCTGTTACCAAACCAAACTTGGGTCTGCTCCCCTGCACCAGGTTATGGTGAAGGAAAGTGCACCAGGTTATGGTGAAGGAAAGTGCAGTGTTTATTGTAAGGAGCCATATAAGTCGTCTGGGCCAGCTAGTGCTGAAAAAAACCGAACTCCCTCATGGGTTTCAGGAAAGTATTATTAAAGGACAGGTGAGGGAGGGAGGTCGCAGGGTATGTGATCTGCTTGTGCACGATTCTCTGACTGGTTGATGGTGAGGTAACAGGGAGGTGTCACAGGGGTTAACATTATCAATTCTTAGGCTCCAGTAGGCCTGGGGGGCTATGTACTCATGGTCATCACGTAGTTAACATATTCCATTTGGTGGGGAGTGTTCACATCTGTAAAACAACTCAGATATTATTATCTAGGTATCACCTCCCAAAGGCCCCACCTCCTTCAGAGAGGAGCTAAAGCTAAGGATATGGGGGAGGGGCCTGCCCCAGGAAGGCCCCATAGGGTCCTGCTTGGTTACAATTCAAAAGATGTTTGTTGAACACCATGATAAGAGCTGGGGGGTGAGGGGGAGACAAATAAGTTTAAAACATGGCCTCTGCCATCACAGAACTGGGGAGACAAGACAAACGCACAAAAAGTCATTGACCCGGACTTCCCTGGTGGTGCAGTAGTTAAGTATCCACCTGCCAATGCAGGGGACACGAGATCAAGCCCTGGTCCGGGGACATCCCACGTGCCGCGGAGCAACTAAGCCCATGCGCCACAACTACTGAGCCTGTGCTCTAGAGCCCGTGAGCTACAACTACTGAGCCCCCGTGCCACAACTACTGAAGCCCACGCGCCTAGAGCCCATGCTCCGCTACAAGAGAAGCCACTGCAATGAGAAGCCCGTGCACCGCAACAAAGAGTAGCCCCCACTCACAGCAACTAGAGAAAGCCCGCACGCAGCAACAAAGATCGAATGCAGCCAAAAATTAATTAATTAATTAGATTTTTAAAAAAGTCATTGACCCAACATGAGGCAGTATGTGGTAAATACCATCTAGACTGTGAGCTCCTCTACTGCAGGGCCTGCATTCTGTTCATCTTGTTAAATGTGGAACGAATGAATGAGTGGTGCCGAAAGTGCAATAGCTCTTCTAAGGAGGAAGATACCATGGTGGGCTAGGAAGTTGCAGAAGCCTTCAAAGTTGGAGCTTGAGTCAAACCTGGAGACATGGATAGGATTCAGATTATCAGAGGGGAGGGGAAAGGCTGTTTCTGGTGGGGGTAGCTGTGGGGATGAGGGAGAAGACACCTAGTATGTGGAAACTTGTGGGCTGGGGTGTAGGAATGGCCAGGGAATTTTTGGAAACAGTGAGTTTTAGAAACAATTGGAGGGGACGGTTTGTTCATTCACTCAACAAAACCCACAAAGCAGGAATACAGTGGTGAATGAGCAAGACTACAGTCCTTGACGTCATGGAGCTGGCCATCTGTTGACTACGGTGTTTAAATGGGTGTTTAGAAAAATAGGAGGAGATTAAAAGGTAAGTAGAAAAAAGGCAAGAAGAAAAAAAGAAGGGTAGATTGAGGCTGATTGTGGAGAATGAAGCATTTGGACTTTATTTTCTAAGTGGTGGAGAGCAACTAAAGATTTCTAAGCAGGGGAGCGACAGGAGGAAGTATTGCATTTGAGATGTAAATCTATTGTTGCTATCTTAGCTGGCACTGCTCTCACAGAATGCCACAGACTGGGTAGCTTATGAACAACACACATTTACTTCTCGTAGGTGCTGGAAGCTGAAGGTTCAAGGTCAAGGCACCAGCAGATTTGGTGTCTGGTAAGGGTCCACTTTCTGGTTCACAGAAGAGACCTTCTCACCATGCTTTCACATGGTGGAAGAGACAAGGGAGCTCTTGGGTTTCTTTTATAAGGGCACTGATCCCATTCATGAGGGCTCCACCCCCAGGACCTAATCACCTCCCAAAGGCCCCACCTCCTAATGTCATCACATTGTGGATTAGGCTTCAACATATGAATTTGGGAGGACACAAACTTTCAGTCTAGAGTGTAAAGGATGGGATGGGGCAGAGAAGCTGAAGGGGGGCAGCTGGATGTCAAGTGTCCCCATACCAAACTGCAGTAGGAATAGGAAGGGAGAATATAAGGGAGCAACAACCCCGAGGGAGAACTAACAGAATGAAGTATTGATTAGACATAAGAACAGAAAGCATTCTCACGTTTTGAGCCTCAAGTATTTGACATAATGATAATTTGATCAGGTCTTCTACTTAAAAAATTCTTGGGGGAAAACTGTAGCCTAAACCACGGGTTCAATCCTCTCTTCTCACTTAAGAATCACTAGGTTCCTCCCAAATGTGTCACTGGACATACTCTTCTAGGTACCTGGGTAGGGAACATCATACTTTACTTGGAATATAGGCCACTGCATTTCTTCGAAGAGTCAGTGCAAAATGAGGCAGCTTGGCATGTGAGTCAAGTCCTTTAAGCTTCTCAGATGAATGTTGCTATATTAAGACCAAGGACTGTTATGCAACAAGACCCAGCTACACCTTTCCTTGATGCCTGAACTTCTCAGTGAAGACCACCTGTTGAACTAACAGGTGTCATTTTATTTTTGAAAAATGTTCACATCCAGGGGTGAATTCTCCATTAATCTCATAGGATCTCAGTTTGAGTATTAGTCACTGGGGGATATAGAAAGAATATTCTAGAAAATGAACCAGTGGTAATTTTCACTAGAAGAATGCATGGAAATGTTTTTACAAAATACACTATGACCTGTATATAGCTAGAATAATAGTAGGATTTCAACTGGTCCATAACTGACAGTCCCTCAGAAACTATATGAAAGAGGCATGCAAGGATCAGCTTTCCCACCTCCCCCCGCCAGAGCACGTGCTCTATCTTGGGCTCCCACAGCCTGCTTTCCATCCCTTACCACATGTCGATGGAAGGCATGTGCTCCATGTCACCATCCCCACTAGACTGTGAACACTTGAGAGCAACTGTACTTTATACCTTTTCAGATCACTAGTACCTGGCACTGAACATGGAACATAGTAGGTGCTCAATAAAAACATTGGATGGATGGATGGTTGGACAGACAGATGGATAAAATATGTACATGCCCTTATTTGGCATGGAATTCAGGGCAGGCCAGGAGATCACTATATATATTTTTTAACTTTAAAATGAAACCACATCAAAATTTCAAACTTTGCTCGGCCAAAGACCCTGGTAAGAAGAAAATGAGACAAGTTAACAACTGGGAGAAAATATTTACAAATCATACATCTGACAAAGTGCTTGTATCTACAATATAAAGAACTCTCAAAACTTAATGATAATAAATAATCCAATCAGAAACTAGACAAAAGACATGAACAGATATTTCACTGGAGAGAGTATACAGATGGCAAATGAGCACGTGAAAAGTTGTTCAACATCATTAGCCATTACAGAAATACACATTAAAACCACAATGAGATAGTACCACACACCTATCAGAATGGCTGGGGGCTTCCCTGGTGGTGCAGTGGTTGGGAATCCGCCTGACAATGCAGGGGACACAGGTTCGAGCCCTGGACTGGGACGATCCCATGTGCCGTGGAGCAACTAAGCTTATGCACCACAGCTGCTGAGCCTGTGCTCTGGAGCCCACGAGCCACAACTACTGAGCCTAGAGTAGAGCTCCGCAATAAGAGAAGCCACTGCAATGAGAAGCCCGCGCACCGCAACAGAGAGTAGGCCCCGCTCACCGCAACTAGAGAAAGCCCGTGCGCAGCAACGAAGCCAAAAATAAATAAATAAATTTATAAAAAAGCTTATGTATCAGAATGGCTGAAATTTTAAAAATCATCACAACACCAAGTGCTCGAGAGGATGCAGGGAAACGGAATCTCTCTTATGTTGCTGGTGGGAATGTAAAATGATGCAGCCACTCTGGAAAACAGTTGGGCAGGTCCTTTTAAAACTAAAACTGGGACTTCTGTGGTGGTCCAGTGGTTAAGACTCTGCGCTTCCACTGCAGGGGGCATGGGTTCTACTCCTGGTCAGGGAAGTTCCAAATGCTGTGCGGTGTGGCCAAAAATTAAAAAAAAATAATTTTAAAAATTAAAAAAATAAAAATGGGCTTACCATACTACCCAGACCTTGCATTCAGGCATTTTTCCCAGAGAAATGAAAACTTGTTTTCACACAGAAACTTCTACACAAACATCATAGCAGCTTTATTTGTAATAGTCAAAGACCGAAAGCTACCCAAATGTCTTTCAATGGGTGACTGGTTAAACCATGGTAATCCATACCATGGACTACTACTCAACAATAAAAAGAACAAACTATTGAATTATGGACTCAATGTTTGTGTCCCCCCGCAAAGTTGATATGTCGAAGCCCTAGTCCCCCCCCACCCCACAGTGAGATGATGTTTGGAGGTGGGGCCTTTGGGAGGTCATTTGGTTTAGATGAGGTTTTGAGGGTGGGACCCTCATTATGGGATTGGTGCCCTTATAAAAAGACCAAGAGACACCAGAGTGTGCTTGCACTCACTGTCCCTCTCTCTCCCTCCCTTCCCTGCTGTCCTACACACAGAGGAAAGGCCTCTTGAGGATATAGCAAGAAGGCAGCTGTCTGCAAGCCAGGAAAAGGGCCTTCACCAAGAACTGAATCTACCATATCTTGATCTTGGACTTCCAGCCTCCAGAACTGTGAGAAATAAATGTCTATAGTTTAAGCCACCCAGTCTGTTGTATTTTGTTACAGCCCCCTAAGCTAAGACATATTGGACATATCACAACTAGATGGACATATATTCAGGGAATTATGTTGAATGAAAAAAAAAAGCCAATCTCAAAAGGATACATACTGCATGGTTCCATTTGTATGACCTTAATGGAATAACATAATTCTAGAGATGGAGAATGGCTTAGTATTGCCAGGGGGTTGGGATGGGGGAGGTAAGAGGGATGGGTGTGGCAATAAAGGAATAACCTGAGGGAGACTTGTGGAGATGGTAGAGCTCAGTGTCTTGATTGCAGTGGTGGTTACACAAAGCTACACATGTGATAGCTTTGCACAGAGCCATACACACACACACACATGCACACACACAAATGAGTGCATGTAAAACTGGTGAAATCTGAATAAAATCTGTGGATTGTACATTTCCTGATTTTCATTTTGTACTGTTATGCAATTTCCTGTGAATCTATATTTCAAAATTAAAAGTTTTTATGCACCTGAAACTAATATAAAATTGTAAATCAAACTATACTTCAATTAAAATTTTTTTCTAATTTAAAAAAGATTGTTTTCTAAAAAAGAAACCAGTTAGCATTTCTGATTTGCAACTTTGTTTTTTCTTTATGTACTCCCTCTCTTTTAAATACTGCTTCTTCCGTGTGATTTGTGAGAACCTTGAGGCAATTAAAATATACCTAGAGGCTTCAAAGGTGCCTTTAAAGATGTAATCCTTTCGGGCTTCCGGGAAGATGGCGGAAGTGTAAGGCGCGGAGATCACCTTCCTCCCCACAGATACACCAGAAATACATCTATACGTGGAACAACTCCTACAGAACACCTACTGAACGCTGGCAGAAGACCTCAGACCTCCCAAAAGGCAAGGAAACCCCCCCCCCACGTACCTGGGTAGGGCAAAAGAAAAAAGAGTAAATAGAGACAAAAGGATAGGGAGGGGACCTGCACCAGTGGGAGGGAGCTGTGAAGGAGGAAAGGATTCCACACACTAGGAAGCCCCTTCGCGGGCGGAGACTGCGGGTGGCGGAGAGGGGAAGCTTCAGAGCCACGGAGGAGAGCACAGCAACAGGGGTGCGGGGGGCAAAGCAGGGAGATTCCCGCACAGAGGATCAGGGCCAACCGGCACTCACCAGCCCGAGAGGCTTGTCTGCTCACCCGCCGGAGCGGGCGGGCCTGGGAGTTGAGGCTTGGGCTTCGGTCGGAGCGCCGGGAGAGGACTGGGGTTGGCGGCGTGAACACAGCCTTCCAGGGGTTAGTGCGCCACGGCTAGCCGGGAGGGAGTCCCGGGAAAAGTCTGGAGCTGCCGAAGAGGCAAGAGACTTTTTCTTCCCTCTTTGTTTCCTGGTGCGCGAGGAGAGGGGATTAAGAGCGCTGCTTAAAGGAGCTCCAGGGACGGGCGCGAGCCGCGGCTAACAGCGCGGACCCCAGAGACAGACATGAGACGCTAGGGCTGCTGCTGCCGCCACCAAGAGGCCTGTGTGCGAGCACAGGTCACTATCCACGCCCCGCTTCCAGGGAGCCTGTGCAGCCCACTACTGTCAGGGTCCCGGGATCGAGGGACAACTCCCCCGGGAGAACGCACAGCACGCCTCAGGCTGCTGCAACATCATGCTGGCCTCTGCTGCCGCAGGCCCGCCCTGCACTCCGTGACCCTCCCTACCCCCCCCCCCAAGGCCTGAGTGAGCCAGAGCCCCCGAATCAGCGGCTCCTTTACCCCGTCCTGTCTGAGCGAAGAACAGACGCCCTCCGGCGACCTACACACAGAGGCGGGGCCGAATCCAAAGCTGAGCCCCTGGGAGCTGTGAGAACAAAGAAGAGAAAGAGAAATCTCTCCCAGCAGCCTCAGGAGCAGCGGATTAAATCTCCACAATCAACTTGATGTACCCTGCATCTGTGGAATACATGAATAGACAACGAATCATCCCAAATTGAGGAGGTGGACTATGAGAGCAAGATTTATGATTTTTTTCCCCTTTTCCTCTTTTTGTGAGTGTGTATGTGTATGCTTCTGTATAAGATTATGTCTGTATAGCTTTGCTTCCACCATTTGTCCTAGGGAATCTATCCTTCCTTTTTTTTGTTTGTTTAAAAAAATTTTTTTTCTTAATAATTATTTTTTTTATTTTAATAACTTTATTATATTTTATCTTACTTTATTTTATTTTACTTTATCTTCTTTCTTTCCTTCTTTTTTTCCTTCCTTCCCTCCTTCCTTCCTTCCTTCCTCCCTCCCTCCCTCCCTCCTTCCCTCCTTTTGTTTCTCTCTTTCTACTTCTACTAATTCTTTCTTTCTACTTTTTCTCCCTTTTATTCTGAGCCATGTGGATGAAAGGCTCTTGGTGCTGCAGCCAGGAGTCAGTGCTGTACCTCTGAGGTGGGAGAGCCAACTTCAGGACACTGGTCCACAAGAGACCTCCCAGACCCACATAATATCAAACGGCGAAAATCTCCCAGAGATCTCCATCTCAACACCAGCATCCAGCTTCACTCAACGACCAGCAAGCTACACTGCTGGACATCCTATGCCAAACAACTAGCAAGACAGGAACACAACCCCATCCATTAGCAGAGAGGCTGCCTAAAATCATAACAAGTCCACAGACACCCCAAAACACACCACCAGACGTGGACCTGCCCACCAGAAAGACAAGATCCAGCCTCATCCACCAGAACACAGGCACCAGTCCCCTCCACCAGGAAGCCTACACAACCCACTGAATGAACCTTAGCCACTGGGGACAGACACCAAAAACAACGGGAACTATGAACCTGCAGCCTGCAAAAAGGAGACCCCAAACACAGTAAGTTAAGCAAAATGAGAAGACAGAAAAACACACAGCAGATGAAGGAGCAAGATAAAAACCCACCAGACCTAACAAATGAGGAGGAAATAGGCAGTCTACCTGAAAAAGAATTCAGAATAATGATAGTAAAGATGATCCAAAATCTTGGAAATAGAATGGACAAAATGCAAGAAACATTTAACAAGGGCCTAGAAGAACTAAAGATGAAACAAACAATGATGAACAACACAATAAATGAAATGAAAAAGACTCTAGATGGGATCAGTAGCAGAATAACTGAGGCAGAAGAACGGATAAGTGACCTGGAAGATAAAATAGTGGAAATAACTACTGCAGAGCAGAATAAAGAAAAAAGAATGAAAAGAACTGAGGACAGTCTCAGAGACCTCTGGGACAACATTAAACGCACCAACATTCGAATTATAGGGGTTCCAGAAGAAGAAGAGAAAAAGAAAGGGACTGAGAAAATATTTGAAGAGATTATAGTTGAAAACTTCCCTAATATGGGAAAGGAAATAGTTAATCAAGTCCAGGAAGCACAGAGAGTCCCATACAGGATAGTCCAAGGAGAAATACGCCAAGACACATATTAATCAAACTGTCAAAAATTAAATACAAATAAAACATTAAAAGCAGCAAGGGAAAAACAACAAATAACACACAAGGGAATCCCCATAAGGGTAACAACTGATCTTTCAGCAGAAACTCTGCAAGCCAGAAGGGACTGGCAGGACATATTTAAAGTGATGAAGGAGAAAAACCTGCAACCAAGATTACTCTACCCAGCAAGGATCTCATTCAGATTTGATGGAGAAATTAAAACCTTTACAGACAAGCAAAAGCTGAGAGAGTACAGCACCACCAAACCAGCTCTACAACAACTGCTAAAGGAACTTCTCTAGGCAAGAAACACAAGAGAAGGAAAAGACCTACAATAACGAGCCCAAAACAATTAAGAAAATGGGAATAGGAACATACATATCGATAATTACCTTAAAGGTAAATGGACTAAATGCTCCCAACAAAAGCCACAGATTGGCTGAATGGATACAAAAACAAGACCCATATATATGCTGTCTACAAGAGACCCACTTCAGACCTAGAGACACATACAGACTGAAAGTAAGGGGATGGAAAAAGATATTTCATGCAAATGGAAACCAAAAGAAAGCTGGAGTAGCAATCCTCATATCAGACAAAATAGACTTTAAATAAAGACTATTACAAGAGACACAGAAGGACACTACATAATGATCAAGGAATCGATCCAAGAAGAAGATATAACAATTGTAAATATTTATGCACCCAACATAGGAGGACCTCAATACATAAGGCAAATACTAACAGCCGTAAAAGGGGAAATCGACAGTAACACAATCATAGTAGGGGACTTTAACACCCCACTTTCACCAATGGACAGATCATCCAAAATGAAAATAAATAAGGAAACACAAGCTTTAAATGATACATTAAACAAGATGGACTTAATTGATATTTATAGGACATTCCATCCAAAAACAACAGAATACACATTTTTCTCAAGTGCTCATGGAACATTCTCCAGGATAGATCATATCTTGGGTCACAAGTCAAGCCTTGGTAAACTTAAGAAAATTGAAATTGTTTCAAGTATGTTTTCCGACCACAACGCTATGAGACTAGATATCAATTACAGGAAAAGATCTGTAAACAATACAAACACATGGAGGCTAAACAATACACTCCTTAATAACGAAGTGATCACTGAAGAAATTAAAGAGGAAATTAAAAAATACCTAGAAACAAATGACAATAGAGACACGATGACCCAAAACCTATGGGATGCAGCAAAAGCAGTTCTAAGAGGGAAGTTTATACCAATACAATCCTACCTTAAGAAACAGGAAACATCTCAAATAAACAACCTAACCTTGCACCTAAAGCAATTAGAGAAAGAAGAACAAAGAACCCCCAAAGTTAGCAGAAGGAAAGAAATCATAAAAATCAGATCAGAAATAAATGAAAAAGAAATGAAGGAAACAATAGCAAAGATCAATAAAACTAAAAGCTGGTTCTTTGAGAAGATAAACGAAATTGATAAACCCTTAGCCAGACTCATCAAGAAAAAAAGGGAGAAGACTCAAATCAATAGAATTAGAAATGAAAAAGGAGAAGTAACAACTGACACTGCAGAAATACAAAAGATCATGAGAGACGACTACAAGCAACTCTAGGCCAATCAAACGGACAACCTGGAAGAAATGGACAAATTCTTAGGAATGCACAACCTGTGAAGACTGAATTAGGAAGAAATAGAAAATATGAACAGACCAATCACAAGCACTGAAATTGAAACTGTGATTAAAAATCTTCCAACAAACAAAAGCCCAGGACCAGATGGCTTCACAGGCGAATTCTATCAAACATTTAGAGAAGAGCTAACACCTATCCTTCTCAAACTCTTCCAAAATATAGCAGAGGGAGGAACACTCCCAAACTCATTCTATGAGGCCACCATCACCCTGATACCAAAACCAGACAAGGATGTCACAAAGAAAGAAAACTATAGGCCAATATCACTGATGAACATAGATGCTAAAATCCTCAACTAGATCCTAGCAAACAGAATCCAACAGCACATTAAAAGGATCATACACCATGATCAAGTGGGGTTTATTCCAGGAATGCAAGGATTCTTCAATATACGCAAAGCAATCAATGTGATAAACCATATTAACAAATTGAGGGAGAAAAACCATATGATCATCTCAATAGATGCAGAGAAAGCTTTTGACAAAATTCAACACCCATTTATGATAAAAACCCTGCAGAAAGTAGGCATAGAGGGAACTTTCCTCAACATAATAAAGGCCATATATGAGAAACCCACAGCCAACATCGTCCTCAATGTTGAAAAACTGAAAGCATTTCCACTAAGATCAGGAACAAGACAAGGTTGCCCACTCTCACCACTCTTATTCAACATAGTTTTGGAAGTGTTAGCCACAGCAATCAGAGAAGAAAAGGAAATAAAAGGAATCCAAATCGGAAAAGAAGTAAAGCTGTCAGTGTTTGCAGATGACATGATACCATACGTAGAGAATCCTAAAGATGCCACCAGAAAACTACTAGAGGTAATCAATGAGTTTGGTAAAGTAGCAGGATACAAAATTAATGCACAGAAATCTCTTGCATTCCTATACACTAATGATGAAAAATCTGAAAGAGAAATTAAGGAAACACTCCCATTTACCATTGCAACAAACAGAATAAAATATCTAGGAATAAACCTACGTATGGGGACAAAAGACCTGTATGCAGAAAACTATAAGACACTGATGAAAGAAATTAAAGATGATACAAATAGATGAGGAGATATACCATGTTCTTGGATTGGAAGAATCAACATTGTGAAAATGCAATCTACAGATTCAATGCAATCCCTATCAAACTACCACTGGTATTTTTCACAGAACTAGAACAAAAAATTTCACAATTTGTATGG
The DNA here is from genome assembly GCF_949774975.1 of Lagenorhynchus albirostris. Taxonomy (NCBI): domain Eukaryota; kingdom Metazoa; phylum Chordata; class Mammalia; order Artiodactyla; family Delphinidae; genus Lagenorhynchus; species Lagenorhynchus albirostris. The sequence goes on from NC_083116.1 coordinate 95,812,756, forward strand.
AAACACAAAAGACCCCGAATATCCAAAGCAATCTAGAGAATGAAAAACAGAGCTGGAGGAATCAGGCTCCCTGACTTCAGACTATACTACAAAGTTACAGTAATCAAGACAGTATGGTACTGACACAAAAACAGAAATTTAGATCAATGGAACAGGATAGAAAGCCCAGAGATTAAACCCACGCACATATGGTCACCTTATCTTTGATAAAGGAGGCAGGAATGTACAGTGGAGAAAGGACAGCCTCTTCAATAAGTGGTGCTGGGAAAACTGGACAGGTACATGTAAAAGTATGAGATTAGAACACTCCCTAACACCATACACAAAAATAAGCTCAAAATGGATTAAAGACCTAAATGTAAGGCCAGAAACTATCAAACTCTTAGAGGAAAACATAGGCAGAACACTATTACATAAATCACAGCAAGATCCTTTCTGACCCACCTCCCAGAGAAATAGAAATAAAAACAAAAATAAACAAAAGGGACCTAATGAAACTTCAAAGCTTTTCCACAGCAAAGGAAACCATAAACAAGACGAAAAGACAACCCTCAGAATGGGAGAAAATATTTGCAAATGAAGCAACTGACAAAGGATTAATGTCCAAAATTTATAAGCAGCTCATGCAGCTCAATGACAAAAAAACAAACAACCCAATCCAAAAATGGGCAGAAGACCTAAATAGACATTTCTCCAAAGAAGATATACAGACTGCCAACAAACACATGAAAGAATGCTCAACTTCATTAATCATTAGAGAAATGCAAATCAAAACTACAATGAGATATCATCTCACACCAGTCAGAATGGCCATCATCAAAAAATCTAGAAACAATAAATGCTGGAGAGGGTGTGGAGAAAAGGGAACCCTCTTACACTGTTGGTGGGAATGTAAATTGATACAGCCACTGTGGAGAACAGTATGGAGGTTCCTTAAACAACTACAAATAGAACTACCATATGACCCAGCAATCCCACTACTGGGCATATACCCTGAGAAAACCATAATTCAAAAAGAGTCATGTACCAAAATGTTCATTGCAGCTCTATTTACAATAGCCCGGAGATGGAGATAACCTAAATGTCCATCATCGGATGAATGGATAAAGAAGATGTGGCACATATATACAATGGAATATTACTCAGCCATAAAAAGAAACGAAATTGAGCTATTTGTAATGAGGTGGATAGACCTAGAGTCTGTCATACAGAGTGAAGTAAGTCAGAAAGAGAAAGACCAATGCCATATGCTAACACATATATATGGAATTTAAGAAAAAATAATATCATGAAGAACCTAGGGGTAAGACAGGAATAAAGACACAGACCTACTAGAGAATGGGGTTGAGGATATGGGGAGGGGGAAGGGTAAGCTGTGAGAAAGTGAGAGAGAGGCATGGACATATATACACTACCAAACGTAAGGTAGATTGCTAGTGGGAAGCAGCCGCATAGCACAGGGAGATCAGCTCAGTGCTTTGTGACCGCCTGGAGGGGTGGGATAGGGAGGGCGGGAGGGAGGGAGACGTAAGAGGGAAGAGATATGGGAACATATGTATAACTGATTCACTTTGTTATAAAGCAGAAACTAACACACCATTGTAAAGCAATTATACTCCAATAAAGATGTAAAAAATAATAATAAAATAAAGTAGATAACTAATAAGAACCTACTGTATAGCACAGGGAACTCTACTCAATACGCTGTAATGACTTATATGGGAAAAGAATCTAAAAAAAGTGTGGTTTTATGTATATGTATAACTGATTCACTTTGCTGTACAGCAGAAACTAATACAATATTTTAAATCAAAAGAAAGAGATGTAATCCTTTTGTTATTGTTTTGTTGGTTTTATGTATATGTATAACTGATTGGTTTTATGTATATGTATAAAAAAGAGTGGTTTTATGTATATGTATAACTGATTCACTTTGCTGTACAGCAGAAACTAATACAATATTTTAAATCAAAAGAAAGAGATGTAATCCTTTTGTTATTGTTTTGTGGTGGTAAAAGTGGGAGCCGATTTCTTTTTTTGTTTTTTTTAATACCTTTATTGAGATATGAGATATACGCACATATGTGCGTGGGTTTACCTCTGGGCTTTCTATCCTGTTCCATTGCTCTGTATTTCTGTTTTTGTGCCAGTACCATACTGTCCTGATGACTGTAGCTTTGTAGGGGAGCCGATTTCTTTTAAAGGCCTAATACCAATCCCCTCTCCTTTCCTTTCTTCCTGGTTAGTGAAATCATCATCGCCTTCCTCCTTGATAAACTCTTCTGACAAATGTTGGGTGAAGTGTTTTCTGAGGATCCTGGAAGATGAATAGAGAGTGTCCAGAAATGTAAACTAGTCAGTAACATACATGCTGAACTTTCCTCTTGTCATTTCCCCCAAAGGTTTATTGGACAATCATGCTCTTCAGTTAACCTAACTTTAATAGCAGGCTGGGCTCCTTACTTGGTGGTTAATTAACCATCACAAGTTTGTATTATTTCTTGACCTCATCACAAGGACAGCTGGAGAACTGTCTTAGTCCTTTCAGGCTGCTATAACAAAACGCCACAGACTGGGTAACATAAACAACAGACATTTATTTCTCACAGTTCTGGAGCCTGGAAGTCCAAGATCAAGGTGCTGGCAGATTCAGTGTCTGGTGATAACCCATTTCTTAGTTCCCAGAAGATCATCTTCTTGCTGTGTCCTCACTTGACGCAGGGGGCTAGGGAGCTCTCTGGGGTCTCTTTTTACAAGGGCACTAATCCCATTCATAAGGGCTCTGCCCTCATGGCCTAATCACCTCCCAAAGGCCCCAGCTCCTAATTTCATCACCTTGGGAGTTGGGATTTCAACATTAGGAGGAACACTTCTCCTAGGTCCTCCGGTTGAGGGGACCCAGCAGTGGTTGGATGGGGAAGCAGAGAGAAAAGAAAGGCAAGTCCCCTTAGGAAAAATGTTTCTCGAGAAAGATCTGGGAGTCTGTGGCTGTGGGGGCGGGATCAGGCCTTTTCTTGTTCTGCTTCTGGTTTCCCTGCCATCGGCCATTGGGCCTCCAGCCCAACACTGCTGGGGAAGGACTGGAGCCATGTAAACCCTTCCTAGTGGGCTTCCGTCTGCCGGCTTCTCTGGCTGCCTGCCTATACCCTCGTCATGCCAGTGGGAGCCCAAGAGAAGCCATCTGTCACAGTCCAGCTCACAAGCAAGCACCTTTGTCACTTCTGAGTCTCTACGCTGTGCGAGGCCCCTTGGCGGTGCTGACAATAGGGTTTATGCCGCACTGGGTTTTGAACAAAGCCTTCCAACACAGAAAAAAGATTTGTTACATCCTCTGAGATCAAACCAGTAAAAGATCAGAAATGTTTGGTGCTAATATACCGGGCATCCATAAAGTCTGGAAACAAAGATGCTGTTTTTTTTTCCTGATGATGTCCTGATGACACTCTATATTTTTGCTTGTTTCCATCCTGGTTGAATACCCTGTATAATTAGCTAGGGTGTGACTCAATTACAGTGTGAATGGAGCTGTTTTCAGTCCGGCTATTTATAGTATCCCTGTGGGTTACCTGACTCCAAGCTACTCAGTTTCAGGACTTCTAAGTCATAGATTCATTCATTAGGCAGACATTTTTGAGTACCATCTGTGTTTCATGACAGCATTCCAGGTAAAAGGAGGAAAGCAACTCCTGTTGATTACCTACCCTGTGGGGGACGCTGACCCCTGGACAAATTCTCTGTGTCTTATCAGCTCCACTAACGTAATCACATGTTTCGCTTGTTCTTCTGAGAGGAGGGAATCGGTGAAACTGGGATCTCTCAGTCAGCTCGGTGACTGTGTTGTCCTGACTGCCTTCATTTGTGTAATTGTTCAACGATGAGTGTGCCAGCCTCGTCATCAAAAACAACAACCCAGTGAAAACTCAGCAAGAAAATGACTGCTCTGCTAAAGTCATTTCCGTAGCTCAAGGAATCTCAGGCAGTGTGCCCAGATGGTCTTTCTTTACTCAGTTCCTTAAGCCAGTATCTGAAAAACACATGTACTGCTCTATGTCTCCAGAAGGACCCAGTTCTTAGAAAGAGATCCTGGAGAAACATGATTTTAACTAATAGCGGTGAAATTGTAGCAACAGGAAACTGTTTTTCCCGTCAGCTCTGCAACATTGGCCCAGAGTTACTTCCGGGGTTCCACCAAGGCTGCCCTACCAGAACGCTACCAGTAGCTAATGTTACCTTTATTCATTCAAGAGGTTCATGGTTGTTATTACCTAATTTATTTTCCTTAACTGTAATCACAAGAATTCCAACCTAGCAAGGGGCCCACGGGTACGATCTAAGGAGAAACTAATTGAGGTCTAAAAGCTGAGGTCTAAATGCTGGGGAGATTCTTGATGTTCCCTTGTGCTTAGCGTGTGGAAGGATGAGTCAGCACATCCTCATGGGAGGAGACAGTAGTTTGGAACTGAAATGTTGGTGCACTTTGTAGGAAAGTAAGTTTTGGGCTTAATCGGGGTGCTGATTATCTATTGCTGTGTAAAAGACACCCCAAAACTGAGTGGCTTAAAACAACCATTTATTTATTATTCCACGCAGTTCTGGGGGGATGATAACAGGCTCAGCTGTTCGATGCTTCCTTGAGGTTCTGAGTTTGGTTGCAGTCAGATGATGGATAAGGCTGGACTTATCTGAATCTTATTCACGCACGTCTGGCCCCTGGGCCGGAGTGGCTGGAAAGCAGCTGTGAGCTTCCTTACAGCATGACAGTCTCCAAGTACTTGAGCTTCCTGAAGCCAGCATGGCAGCCCGGCTTTTCCCAGAGCACATGTTCCAAGAGACCCAGGTGGCAGCTGCAAGACTTCCTAGGACCTAGCATCGGAAGTCACACAGTGTCATTCCACAGCATTCTGTTAGCCAAAAAGCAAGTCCCAGGGTCAGCCAGGATCTGAGAGCATGAATACCAGTCCATTGCAGCACTACGGAGCAGGCGTGCTCTCGGTTTCAAACACCAGTATTAAAGCAGGTCTTATTTGTGATTGGTGGGATATACATGGTGCCTTCCATGCCTTTCCCAGCACCAGGTACAGCACCCAAGCTCTCAGGCCCCGAGGAGCCATTCTGTAGACAAGGGCACCGGCGGACCCAAGCTTTCTTTCCCTCAGCATTCTTTTTTCTCACCGCCGTCCATTACCATGCCACACAAAATAATTCCACCTCAGACTATCTTTTTTCACTTATGTCCTCCCTCACCTTTTACCTAGAGCTTCTTTCCTACTAGTACATAGTGCAGTAACATCTCTCCCTCTTTTAATTCCATGTACCAGCCCAAACCCCACCTAACAATGGCTGATGTTAAACCATAGCAGTTTTAGGGCTATGATTGTACTGAAAAAAGAAAAGGCCATAAATTGTGAACTAAAATTAGACAAAAAGAACCAGTGACTTCAAGTCCTTAAACTCTTTGAAAGTTCCCAGAAGTACCTGTTAAAATCTTCCTAAAAGTTAATGGCTTCTTTCCTACTTTCTATTAAGTCTGTTTTTTGTTTTGTTTTTTTTTAAAGTACTAGTGATTCAGATGAATAAAACCTGTCCTATTTTCTGTTCTGAAATTGTTTTTTCTTCGTTTTTTTTTGTTTTTCGTTTTTTTGCGGTACGCGGGCCTCTCACTGCTGTGGCCTCTCCTGTTGCGGAGCACAGGCTCCGGACGCGCAGGCTCAGCGGCCATGGCTCACGGGCCCAGCCGCTCCGCGGCATGTGGGATCTTCCCATACCGGGGCACGAACCCGCGTCCCCTGCATCGGCAGGCGGACTCTCAACCACTGCGCCACCAGGGAAGCCCTTTTCTTCGTTTTATTTTTAAAAAATTATTATTGTAAAATGACATTTTGTTTCCTACTAATTTTTAATTATAAGATATGGGTATTTCAGCCATAATATGACTTATATAGAAGTTTGAGGTCTAGCCTAGAAATCTAACGACCATTTTAAACATTGCTTTGTTTTCCTCTGGGAAAAAGAATTCCAACTCAAAACCACAAACTTCAAAATGGCATTTTTTGGACACGCCCCATTTGTTTCTGACCTCTGCCTGCTCATTTGCTTCTTTCCATGGAGTTATATCATGAACTTGGATTTGGTTGTATTACATTAAGATACTGAAAAGCAGGGCTTCCCTGGTGGCGCAGTGGTTAAGAATCCTCATGCCAATGCAGTAGACATGCGTTCGAGCCCTGGTCCGGGAAGATCCTACACTCCGCGGTCTGCAGGGAGCGTGGGTCAGGGGACTAATACCCCACATCCCACATGCCGTGCAACGTGACCAAAAAAACCGAAATAACAAAACAAAACAAAAAATGGCCGGTTAACATTGCTGGCCAGTTTTAGGATAGTACTGTCTAGGATGGTGACATCTGGGGTCATTTTCCACATTTATCTGCTTTCCCTCAGCTGTGCCCTCCCAGCTGCTGGTGCCCAAAGGTTGAGAAGACAGTGGGAACACTTGTGACAGTAGCAGTGGCCCCAGCAGGAAGGAGGGACAGTAGTAGACCCAGCCTGTCAGGGACCCTGCTACACTCCTCAATAGAGCCCAAGGCACAGGACTGAGACCCAAAACTAAAAGCAGAATCCTTCCCACAGGTCCTAGCATAATGTTGTTCACACATTAGGCTCCTGGTAAGTGAACTGACTAAGTGACTTGCAGCCCTCCAGCTAGACAAAAATGTGGATTTGCAACAAATGTTATTATTTACTTTACAAAGAGAATCACCCTGGGTAATCCTAGAGAAATTAGAAATAGGATTTCAGCTACACACAATTTTCTGGAATCCCAACATGTCTGTTACATAAAATAAGAAATGCCTTTATGCAGATGTTTGTTAATTATGGATGGTTTTTATTTAGACATACTTATTTTTCCTCAAATTACTCAAAAATTGGTGTATGCCAGGGGGACTTTGGGATGAGCCACAGTTTTTAATTTTTCATTTATTTATTTTTTGAGCCACAGTTTTTTAAAATTTACTTATTTTTTATTGAAGTACTGTTGACTTACAATATTATATTAGTTTTAGGTATACAACATAGTAATTTGACATTTTTATGGATTATACTCCAATTTTTATAAAATATCAGCTATATTCTCTGTGCTGTACATAACATCCTTGTAACGTATTTATTTTATACCTAGTAGTTTAATCCACTTCACCTACTTTGCCCCTCCCCCCACCCCTCTCCCACCAGTAACCACTACTTTGTTCTCTGTATCTGCATGTCTGTTTCTGTTTTGTTATATTTGTTTTATTTTTTAGATTCCACATATAAGTGAAAACATACAGTATTTGTCTTTCTCTGTCTGACTTACTTCACTAAGCATAATACCCTCCAGGTCCATCCATGTCGTCACAAATGGCAAAATTTCATTGTTTTTTTGTGGCTGAGTAATATACCACATCTTCTTTATCCATTCATCTGTTGATGGACATTTAGTTTGCTTCCATACCTTGGCAATTGTAAATAATGCTGCTATAAACATTGGGGGTGCATATATCCTTTTGAATTAGTCTTTTCATTTTCTTCTGATAAATACCCAAAAGAAGAATGCTGGATCATATGGAAGTTCTATTTTTAATTTTTTGAGGAATCTCCATACTGTTTTCCATAGTGGCTGTACCAGTTTACATTCCCACAGTGCACTACAGTTCCTTTTTCTACACATCCTGTCCAACACTTTTTATTTCTTGCCTTTTTGACAATAGCCAGTAGTTCTTACTGACAGGTAAGAGGCGATATCTCATTGTGGTTTTGATTTACATTTCCCTAATGATTAGTGATGTTGAGCATCTTTTCTTGTGCCTTTTGGCCATCTGTATTTCTTCTTTGGAAAAATGACCATTCAGCTCGTCTGCCCATTGTTCTTTTCTTTCTTTCCTTTTTTTTAATTTTTATTTTGACCATGCCATGTGGCTTGCAGGGATCTTAATTCCCCGACAAAGGATCAAACCTGTGTCCCCTGCAGTGGAAGTGTGGAGACCTAACCACTGGACTGCCAGGGAATTCCCTCATCTGCCCTTTTTTTTTTTTTAAGCATCTTTATTGGAGTATAATTGCTTTACAATGGTGTGTTAGTTTCTGCTTTATAACAAAGTGCATCAGTTATATATACCCATATGTCCCCATATCTCTTCCCTCTTGCGTCTCCCTCCCTCCCACCCTCCCTATCCCACCCCTCTAGGTGGTCACAAAGCACCGAGCTGATCTCCCTGTGCTATGCAGCTGCTTCCCACTAGCTATCTATTTTACGTTTGGTAGTGTATAGATGTCCATGCCACTCTCTCACTTTGTCACAGCTTACCCTTCCCCCTCCCTGTGTCCTCAAGTCTATTCTCTAGTAGGTCTGTGTCTTTATTCCCGTCTTGCCCCTAGGTTCTTCGTGACCATTTTTTTTTTTTAGATTCATATATATGTGTTAGCACACGGTATTTGTTTTTCTCTTTCTGACTTACTTCACTGTGTATGACAGACTCTAGGTCCATCCACCTCACCTCAAATAACTCAATTTCATTTCTTTTTATGGCTGAGTAATATTCCATTATATATATATACCACATCTTCTTTATCCATTCATCTGTCACTGGACATTTAGGTTGCTTCCATGACCTGGCTATTGTAAGTAGTGCTGTAGTGAACATTGGGGTGCATGTGTCTTTTTGAATTATGGCTTTCTCTGGGTATAGGCCCAGTAGTGGGATTGCTGGGTCATATGGTAATTCTATCTTTAGTTTTTTAAGGAACCTCTATACTGTCCTCCATAGTGGCTGTATCAACTTACATTCCCATCAACAGTGCAAGGGGGTTCTCTTTTCTCCACACCCTCTCCAGCATTTATTGTTTGTAGATTTTTTGATAATGGCCATTCTGACTGGTGTGAGGTGATACCTCATTGTAGTTTTGATTTGCATTTCTCTAATGATTAGTGATGTTGAGCATTCTTTCATGTGTTTGTTGGCAATCTGTATATCTTCTTTGGAGAAATGTCTGTTTAGGTCTTCTGCCCATTTTTGGATTGGGTTGTTTGGTTTTTTTCATTTTTTTAATAAATAAATTTATTTACTTATTTATTTTTGGCTGTGTTGGGTCTTCGTTGTGGTACGCAGGCTTCTCATTGTGGTGGCTTCTCTTGTTGCGGAGCACAGGCTCTAGGCACATGGGCTTCAGTAGTTGTGGCACATGGGCTCAGTAGTTGTGGCGCATGGGCTTAGTTGCTCTGCAGCATGTGGGATCTTCCCGGACCAGGGCTCGAACCCATGTCCCCTGCATTGGCAGGCAGATTTTTAACCACTGCACCACCAGGGAAGTCCCCAGGATATCTTAAGTAGAAAGAAGCAAGCAGGTCACAAAGGAAGATCTTGCCCAGATTTAGAGGGATAATATGTGTTTAATTTTGCACCAAAATGTCAACATGGTTATCTCTGGATGCTGGAATCAAGGGTGATTTTAGAGTCTTCTTTGTGCCCTTCTTTTTTTCCAATTTTACAATGAATATGGATTACTTATATAATCAGGAAGAAACATATTCTAACAAAATAGTGGTTCTGTAAGGCCTCTTTGTGCTCCTTTTCTGAACCTCATTTGTGTCACAAATCCCTTTGAGAATCTAATGAAAATTGTCAATTTTCTCCCCAAAAGTGCAAGTACCCATCATCAGATTTTTTTTTTGAGGTATGCTCGGTTATCAATAGTATTTTTTAAATTAATTAATTAATTAATTTTCAGCTGCATTGGGTCTTCGTTGCTGCACGTGGGCGTTCTCTAGTTGGGGCAAGTGGGAGCTACTCTTCGTTGTGATATACGGGCTTAGTTGCTCCGCGGCATGTGGGATCTTCCCGGACCAGGGCTCGAACCCGTGTCCCCTGCGTTGGCAGGCAGATTCTTAACCACTGCGCCACCAGGGAAGCCCCATCATCAGATTTTACCAAACATTTCTGGGGATTTGCCACCTACAGGTTCACAGGTCCCAAGTTAAGAACTGTCCACCCACAGTCTGAGTGGCTTCCACCCTGTGGATTTAGTCACTCCAGTGGTGCCAGGGTCTCCTCAGTCACTCCAAGAGCAGGCTGGGCATGCCCGTCAGCCTCCATGGGTTCATGGACCCAAGCAGGTACTTTGAAAGTGCCCCAGGATAGTCTCTCTGGGCGACATTAACAACTGAGAGGTGTGGGTGGAGAAGATCACAGTGTTCCGGGATCCTGCCCGTGAAGCCAGGGTGCTAAGAGTGGAGCACGCAGGCGCCTTGTGTGGCTTCCTAATGAGCCTTGGCCACTTGATCTTCCCAGGGGATTGGGGACTATGTACTCAGATGACTGTAATTTGGATGCAGCCAACATGATCCTGAGTCTCTGCAAGTTAAGAGCAAGGAGTCATCGTTGAGAAACCTGTCTCCATAAAGGAATAAAATGATGAGAGCAAAAAGTAATGACTGAGGACTGGAAACCCATCAGGTTACTGTCAGAGATCAGGATTCAGGGATTTGGTGGCTAAAGTGAAGAGGGACATAGAGCTTCAAACCACAATCTCACTGGACTTTGAAGGAAGATCTCGTATGTGGGCCTCACACACAGGTGCAGGCTGAGGCTGAGGAAGGCTGTTAAGGCCGGTTTGTGAAGACTTGGATCTCTTGCTCCTGAATCGAAAGCTTGCTGATTGGGGCTTCCCTGGTGGCGCAGTGGTTAAGAATCCGCCTGCCAATGCAGGGGACACGGGTTCGAGTCCTGGTCCGGGAAGATCCCACATGCCGCGGAGCAACTAAGCCCGTGCACCACAACTACTGAGCCTGCGTGCCACAACTACTGAAGCCCGTGCGCCTAGAGCCCGTGCTCCGCAACAAGAGAAGCCACCGCAATGAGAAGCCCGCGCACCACAACGAAGAGTAGCCCCCACTCGCCGCAACTAGAGAAAGCCCGCAGGCAGCAACAAAGACCCAACGCAGCCAAAAATCAATATAAATTAAAAAAATAAATTCATTAAAAGCATGCTGATCATCTGGCCAATGAAAAGGCCACAAAAGTTTCTATCCCCAAAAGTGAGAAGACCTGAGTCGACTTGCCGAAAGATAACTAGAGAAGGGAGGTCAGACGAGGCAGTGGGGATGGAGAGATGCTTGAGACCCAGAACACAGAGTATCTGGGATGGATGCGATCAGATGGGGAGGGGAGGAGTCAGAGCCCTTAGGAAAGTCTCCGAGGTGGCTAGCCTGGGATGACTCCATCCACCGGGACCACCAATACATGAGGCAGAGCTAAGTGGGAGGGCATGATGATGATGATGAGCTGCTGCGGACTTGTTGATCTGAGGAGCCTGAAGGCATCCGAGTGGAAATTGACCAGTGGGCATTAGCAAATAGGGAGTGGGAGCTAGCTAAGTAGCCAGATGTGGCTGCTGAAACAGACACAATATTAGGCTGCATTTATAGCTGCACAGTATTTCGGCCGAGGCTGTTTGCCAGTCAGATCTTAGGTTGAGTGCGCCTCATTTGTGTCACTAGCAGTGGGGAGGGCAGAGTTTCAGACTGACGTTGGTACCCCAGCTCAGAACAGGTCTGGGTGTGGTGAGGGCTGGAGGCGACCAGGATGGCAGAAGAAGTGGAAACCGTGGTATACACACTACAGAAAACTAGATGTCATTGTCTTCCGGAAAAGGAACTCTGGGTTGAGTGATTAGTGTATAGCAGGATATGAAAATGGAAGCTTCTACAGACACCAAGCGACGGTAAATGTGAACTTACAGACTGAGGTTCCAAATTGGCATATATCACCATAGACAGATTTACAAAGGAAATGGTTCCTGGACCTGTTCAGCGACTCTGGGGATCAAAGATAGGAAAGGTCTGAGAGTGAGAAGGGGAAATAGATGAAGAGATTTGAGATGGAGGGCGGTAGCAGTTGCCGTGTCTGAGACCCCACCTACCCCCTAAAAATGAGAGGTTATATGGGGAAGGATGTACGTGGGGAGGTGACGCCTTTTAACCCGTAGCTAAATGAGGCGTCTGTCTGAGCCTGTGTCCTCAGCGACCCCCGAAAGCAGAGCCTGAGAAAAGGGCTTCTGTGCGTAGTTGTTTTGTGGAATGGTCCCAAGGAACAGGAATGAGGGACAGGGAAGGAAGGAATGCCAGTCCCAGTTCATCATTATTGTAGCGATTATAGGGGCTTCATATCGCTGGGGACTTTCTGAGGAGCCACGTAAAAGGATTGTCTGCCTGAGGGATTGAAGAAGACAGTATTTATGTCTGGCTCCAAGCCTGAATAGGTCAAGGGTTGCACTTAGGGTGTTTGCACGGGTGTAGAATGCCACATTGGGTCCCCCAACCTCCACCCAGCCACAAAGAAGCCCAGGGCCTGAGTGAGAGGTGCTACTACAGCAGAGGGACATGCTGCTCCCTGGGACCCTAGGGGGCCCTGTCAGCTCCATACCTGAGAAAGCTAAAGTGGGCTGTAGACTGGGGTCTGTTCCCACCCTGGACATCTAAAGGGCAAATGGCAGGCTCACTGCCTTGGTGGCCAAGACAGGGGAGAGCTGCCATGTTGGATCAGCCTACCCTGTGTTGGGAGAGAGGTTGTCTGGGTGTTTCCTGGGCCCTGAAAGGAGACAGCCTCCTTAGGGTTGTCTTAGAGACTACCCAAGAGGACTTCTGGGGTGGGGAGTGAGGAGACCTCTGCTTAAAGAAGCTGGAGGGTACTGCCCAATACCCAGGACAGAGGGAGGCGACGCTCATGCCTGTGTATCCTTTTTTTTTTTTTGCCTGTGTATCCTTGACTTCGGGAGAGGACCCCAACAGTGAGAATCTTTGAAAGAGACCATGAACACTCCCGAGGAAGAGAGAATCAGCTCTAGACACCTGCCAGGCCCAGAGAGAGAACCAGGTCAAGAGACAACACTCCTCCCCCTACTTCACCCTCCCCCAGCTGAGGAGCTGGAGGTGGGGGAGGGAAGCGGAAGTGCAAGGTGGAGAAACAGACAGGAAGTCAGCCACACAGACTTACTGCTGGAGGGTTTCAATTGGACGCAGGCCTGAGCTGGGGGAGGGGAGAAATTATGAAGATTATCTTGGGCTGGATATTCTAATTATGGAGGAAGGGCTGTATTGGTTACTTTGAGGGACTCAAAGGCTCTATGTTACCTAAGACTGAGCTGAAAAATCATGAGGTCCATTGGAGTATTTATCTAGTAATGGCATTTATTTATTCAGTATGTTTGTCAGGGATCGCCAGAGAAACAGAACAAATAGGATGCGTGTATACATATATATAGAGAGAGAGAGAGAGAAAGAGATTTATTATAAGGAATCAGCTCATGCTATCGTGGAGGCTGACAAGTCCCAAGATCGGCAGTCGGCACACTGGAGACCCACATAGTTGATAAGGTAGTCCCAGTCCAAGTGACAGCGGTCTCAAGACCCAGGAAGAGCTGATGTTTCAGTTCCAGTCTGAAAGCTGGAAAAAAAACAATGTACCAGTTCAAAGGCAGTCAGGCAGGAGGTGTTCCCACTTACTCAGCCTTTTTATTCTATTCAGGCCTTCAACTGATTGGAAGAGGCCCACCCACATGCAGGAGGGCAATCTGCTTAGTCTACAGATTCAAATGTTAACCTCATCCAAAAACGCCCTCACAGGGGAATTCCCTGGTGGTCTACTGGTTAGGACTTGGCGCTTTCACTCACGGGTTTGATCCCTGGTTGGGGAGCTAAGATCCTGCAAGCCATGCAGCATGGCTAAAAAACCAAAACAAACAAAAAACCCCAAAACACCCTCACACATACACCCAGAATAATGTTTGACCAAATATCTGGGCCTCCGTGGTCCAGTCAAGTTGGTGCATAAAATAAACCATCGCATTCAGGTGATGTCACTGAATGGATTTTAAAGGAGACTCAATAAAAGTTCGTGTTTTCCTTATATGCAAGTCAAGCATAGACAACATTTCAGTTACATCCTTAGAACTAGCTCAGGACCTCCTGTGGGGCCTGCTGAACCTGACCCTGACCCTTGGCTACCCTGTCCCCTTCTGCCTTCCTCCTCTGTCTTGACACATGGTTAGTAGCTTCCTGGCTTTCAGTTTTGGGCTCCGTCCTCTGAACTGCAGGCAACACCCTGTAGTTGTAAGTCTAATGAACTCACTGTTAGACGTGGTCTCAGAATCATCCAAAACATGATTCCCCCCCCCACTTCTTGAGAGTTGCAACACTCTCTTCCAAAACAGGCTGGTGATTTAACATGCAGGCAGGTGTCAGCCAGAGAAGTCCGCAAGCTGAATTCTAGCAGCCTAGCTTGTTTGTGATAATCCGCAGGAACCATGTCTCCCCTCCCCCGACCCCCCCCCCTTCTCCTACATAGCTCAGAACAAAGGTGTCGAATGGCTTCCTTTGTATCTCTGGCACTTGCAAATCCTCTCCAGTGTACACTTTCAGCCATGATCATTTTGGTTTCAACCATTCCAGTTTGGGTGGAGGAAACCAATATTTATGAGACGTGGTCTCTGCCTCCGGGAGAAATAAACCCACAATTACTACACTGTGTTCTGAGGCTGACAATGGAGAGGAACAAACAGTGTATGCGCATGCGTGAGGGAAGCAGGCGAGGAGAGGAGAAGCCCAGCCAGGACATGCTTTCAGAAGTCTGGCTTCAGCCTAATCCTGAGGGCGGTCCTGGAGCATACGTGGTATCTCAGAATCTGTTCTGCCCTGAGGTAACGGAAAGGAGCTTTTATGTGTCTATACCAGTCAGTCCTTAAGATGCCTAACTCTGAGGAACTTCTGACCTGAGTGGCTCTAATCACCTGAGGGCCAGCAGGTGTGGACCATTACCAGCAGCCCCTGGAGCTGTTAGGGAACAGGTCTGAGGAACCGGTTTCAGAGATGGGGGGGTGGGGGGGTGGGGGGGCGGGTCTGGGTGGGGCTCCTAGAAGAAGCAGATGGAATTTGCCGGGCAAAGACACTAGGGAGAGAGGGTTCCAGGCCTGTGCATGCAGGAGAGAGAGGCGGGTTGTACGGGCCTTGAATGCCATGCTGAGGAAGGCGGACTCCATTATGAGAGACAGAGGCAAACTAGAATGGGTTGAGAGGAGCGTGCCTGGGATGGCCCGGAAATGCATGCTGTGTCTTGACTCCATTGCCAAGGATTGGACTGAGTGTTGGTGAGGCCACGCTGGGGGTGAGGAGACAGGCCAGTACCTCCTAGAAGCCAGTACCTCTTCTGCAGCCAAGAGCCGGCCTAACTCCCGCTCTCCCCTGAGCCTCCTCTCAGCTTGCCTCTCCCTACTTAGTCTGTAGAATTCCCTTCCCACAGCCTCTCCTCTCTTCTCTTACCTCTTCTCATCATCCCAGCTTCTCTTTTCTTTCTCTCCTTTGCCAAGTAGCTGACAGCCTACCTACAGTGAGCTTGCTGTGCCGGGACCATCTTTAATCCATCTCCTCTTGTTTTCCCTGTGGGTTCCCTGGATTCAGTCCTGTGTTAAATGTGGTGCAACAAGGAAGGCAGCTGGACATATCTATGCATACATTTTTATTTTAAAATGCTGCAAAATTTTTTATAAAAGAAAGTTCATGAAAAATTTCAACATATACCCAAGCAGAGAAAATCCTATAATAGAATCCTTTGTACTCAATCACTCAGTTTCAAAAATGATCAATTCACAGCCTATCTTAACATCTTCTATAGTTTTGCCTACTTCCCCACCCCCAGAACGCTTTGAAGCAAATCCCAGACATCATATTATTTTATCTACAGATTTCTCAATATATATCTCTAAGAGTTAAGGACTTTTATAAAAGAACATAACTACAATACAATTAACACTCCCCATAACAATAATTACACCATATTATCAATTATCTTGTCAATATTCACATTTCCCCAATTTTCTTTTTTTTAAAAGGTTGGGGACTGCGGATTTATTTATTTATTTATTTATTTTTGGCTGCGTTGGGTCTTCATTGCTGTGTGTGGGCTTTCTCTAGTTGTGGTGAGCAGGGGCTACTCTTCGTTGCTGTGCGTGGACTTCTCATTGTGGTGGCTTCTCTTGTTGCGGAGCACGGGCTCTAGGTGCACAGGCTTCAGTAGTTGTAGCACGTGGGCTCAGTAGTTGTGGTGCATGGGCTTAGTTGCTCTGCAGCACGTGGGATCTTCCTGGACCAGAGATCGAACCCGTGTCCTCTGCGTTGGCAGGCGGATTCTTAACCACTGCGCCACCAGGGAAATCCATCCCCAATTGTCTTAATAAGATTTTTTAAAATTATTATTATTTTAATATGATTTTAATAGTTTGAATCGAGATGCAAATAAATCCATACATTGCATTTGGCTGACATGCTTCTCAAGTCTGTTAATATACAGGTTTACGCTCCACTCATTTTTTTTTCTTGCAATTTTTTGTCATTGTTGAAAAAAACTGGATAATTTGTCCATAAGAGTTTCCCATAGCCTGAATATTGCTTAGTGCATCCTCATGGTATGATTCGACATGTTCCTCTGTCCTCTGTATTCCCTGTAAATTGGTAGTTAGAGCTAGGCCAGCACTGTCCAATAGAACATTCTGCAGTGACAGAAAACTTCTATATCTGCACTGTCCAGTATGGTAGCCACTAGCCACATGTAGGTATTGAGCACCTGAGATGTGGCCAGTGTGACTGAGGAACTGGAGCTTTAGTTTTATGTAATTTTAATTCATTTAAATATAAATAGCTACATGTGGCTAGTGACTACTGTAGTGGACAATGCAGATCTAGAGGCTTGATCAGATTCAGTTTTATTTTATTATCAAAACTACTTCAGGGCTTCCCTGGTGGCGCAGTGGTTGAGAGTCCGCCTGCCGATGCAGGGGACACGGGTTCGTGCCCCGGTCCGGGAAGTTCCCACATGCCGTGGAGCGGCTGGGCCCGTGAGCCATGGCCGCTGAGCCTGCGCGTCCGGAGCCTGTGCTCCGCAACGGGAGAGACCACAACAGTGAGAGGCCCACGTACCGAAAAAAAAAAAAAAAAAAAAAAAAACTACTTCAGGTACTTCCATCTTCCACCACTGTATTTAGTCCAAATTTATTTCGTCTTGTCTGTGATCAGTGTACTCTAGCTGTGTCTAAGCCTTTTACGCATTTCCCAACAGGCCACAGGGTGGCACTGTGGATCTGATCTCTTCTGAGGAGCCCACCAGCACCACGGACACAATTAGCCGGCACCCAGCTACACAGCAGTTTTTCCCTTCCTGTTTTGTTTGACTCCATCATGTTTCTTTCACACAGCTTATAAAAACATGGAATTAGAACATTTCTTCATTTTACAGGTGAAGAAAATGGAGCAGGGAGAGGAGTAGGCTGCTTCTCAAAGCTGTGCTCCCCTTCTCAGTGAAGAGCCCTTCCTGAGAACCCCTTTGGAAGTGGGAGGGAAGGAGGCAAAAGGTTATACAGCTGGTTAATGGCAGAACAGAGATAGAACTTAAGTCTGTCTCCTGATGCCCACCCCAAGAGTTCTTTCTTCTTTCTTCTGTCAACACTGAATTCCATAATACCTTTGCTGACGTTGAACCATCCTTGCATTCCTGCAATAACTCTGCTTGGCCATGTGTTTTAGCATCTTATACACCACTGGATTCAGCTTGCTATTTTTTTCAGGAGTTTTGAATTTGTGTTCATAAGTTTAGTCAATTTTTTTTTCTTGTTATTGTACTTGTCTGGTTTGGATTTCAGGATCCTAACAGCCCCATAAAATAAGTTGGGAAGCTTTTCGTCTTCGCTATTTTATGTAACAGTTTATATAAGGTAGGGTTTCCTATTTTTTGAAGATTGGGTAAAGCACGTCCATAAAAGTGTCTAAACTGGGTTCTCTTCTTTCCTTCCTTCCTTCCTTCCCTCTTTCCTCTTTCTTCCTTTCTCTTTCTATCTTTCTTTCTTTTGTGGAGGGTGGAGTGAGGACTTTGGGAAAGATTTTTAACTTTCTGTTTCATTTGTTTTGAAGGTTATTGGTTTATTCTGATATTCTATTTCTTATTGAATTGATTTTGTTATTTTACATCTACAAGATTGTCTCTTTCATCTAATTTTCCAAATTTATTGGCACAAAGTTGTTCATAGTGATTGCATATGATTTTCAAATCTCTTCCAGCATACTTTTTCTCTCCACCCTGTTTACTCCTGTCCAGTCCTGTGCCACAAGGCCTGCATAATGACTTTGTAGTCATGATTCTGAATGCCAAACCCAAATGTGCAGTAAATGTATATTGTCCATATTTGATGAGATGGGGGGTATTAACCAGATACGGAGAGAAAGCCACAGTTCCTAGAGCTTATAAAGTACATTTAGCTTAGTTTAAGTTTTTCCCCCATGGGAAACACAAATCTGCATAAAATACTGCTTGGTTTTGTCACTGCTGTACTTAAAAGAATGCCCCCCAGCACTGAGTCTAACTTGTTTGGCCAGGCTCTCAGGATCCTATGGCGGCAGCCCTCCATAAATGACTGTGCCCAGTATTGAACTTAGGGCCAGGGAGAATATAGAGACAACAACCACATCTTCAAGTGGTGCCTACAATTAGTTGGGAAGTCATAATAACACAAACAAGAGGTAAATTATGTGGTAATCTGTGAAGTGCTGACATGGAGACGAACAGCAGGTGTCATTGGATGAGGGGAGAGTTGGACTAGTTGGGAAAGCCAAGTAGGGATTGGCTAGGCAGGGGGAGCACAGAGAGAGTTTTAGGCAATAGAAACTCTTAAAAGATTAAGGACATGGAAGGAGAGAAGGCATGCCTGCTGATCTCCTCTGTGTAAAAACTAGATTGGGGTGGGAGAATCAATGGGATTAACTGATATTCTTTTATATAAGAATATATTTTATATATAAGAATACATTCTTGTGGAAACAACCCAAATGTCCATCAATGGATGAATGGATAAACAAAATGTGGTATGTCCATACAGTGGAATATCATTCAGCCTTATAAAGGAAGGGAATTCTGACACATGCTACAACATGTATGAAACATGAAGACATCCTACTAAGTGAAAAAGCCAGGCACAAAAGGACAACTATTGTATGATTCCACTTATATGAGGTTACTAGAGTAGCCAAACTTATAAGACAGAAAGTAGAATGGTGGTTGCTAGGGGTTAGGGGGAGGAGGAAATGGGCAGTTAGTGTTTAAGTGGTATAGAGTTTCAGTTTGGGAAGATGAAAAAGTTCTGGAAATGGATGGTGGCCATAGCTGCACAACAATGTGAATGTACTTAATGCCTCTGAACTATACACTTTAAAATGATTAAGATGGTTAATTAAAATTTTTATTTTAAATTTCATAAAATTTATTTATTTTTAAAAATATTTTTAAAATTTATTTTTAGCTTCGTTGGGTCTTCGTTGCTGTGCGCAGTCTTCCTCTAGTTGCAGTGAGTGGGGGCTATTCTTCGTTGTGATGCGTGGGATTCTCACTGTGGTGGCTTCTCCTGTTGCAGAGCACAGGCTCTAGGCATGTGGGCTTCAGTAGTTGTGGCACGTGGGCTCAGTATTTGTGGTGCATGGGCTTAGTTGCTCCGCGGCATGTGGGATCTTCCTGGACCAGGGCTCAAACCTGTGTCCCCTGCATTGGCAGGTGGATTCCTAACCACTGCACCACCAGGGAAGCCCCTCCGTACATTCTTATATATAAGAATATATGTATATCTCCTGAGGAATATAGACCAGGGTGAGCAGGGCTTGTTTCTGGAAGGTGGAAGCACAGAGAATATTCTCTATTATATACTTCCACATTGTTTGAATGTCTTCCAAGGAGCATATAATTTTGTAATCACCAGATAATTAAAGATGAAAAACTCCAGTGGAGGAGGATATAATGTGATGGATGGCCATGAAAAGTCCATGTCATGTAACTCCAGCTGAAAGTCATCTCATGGGAAGGTTTTCCTTCTTTAGAGGAGGGAGGGGTCCACTTTAGCTTAAATCCCTCGGAATGACTGAGAAGGAGCTGAACAGACAAAAGGTTAGGGCTCTGGAGGAAGCCGACCCCCCAGGAACTTGTGATGATTTTCTTCCTTGAGCAGAGGGGACTTGGAGGCTGGCAGTCTGTCAGCAGAGCAAATACACACCCCCAACCTGGGCCCTGGCCAGGGATCTGAGGTTGTCAAGTGCACAGCAGCTGAGAGACCAACAAGCAGAGGCCCCAAGACCTGGGCATCTGGCTAGAAGGCTCGGGCCAGGCCTCAGGGGCTGCACAGCAGCCTCCCCACCCACCAGAGACAGGCTCATGCAAATACTCTGTATGGCTGGCCTGCCCTGTGGGAGACGCTGGCACTGTCCAGGGGGCTGGGAGGGAACTGCCACTTGAAATGTTTGTTCCTCTGCTTTGCTCCCAGGTTGCTAGGGTGAAGTTCATAAACACACTGACTGGCTTCATTGCTGATTAATGAGCTCCAGCTTTAGGTCTGACAATCCTTGGACTTGAACCAGGTGGCTCCCTGCTCCTCTTTTTTGTTTTAATTTAAAATTTTTTTAATTTTTCGGCGTGTGGGGTCTTCGTTTCTGTGCGAGGGCTTTCTCTAGTTGCGGCGAGCGGGGGCCACTCTTCATCGCGGTGCGCGGGCCTCTCACTGTCGCGGCCTCTCTTGTTGTGGAGCACAGGCTCCAGACGCGCAGGCTCAGTAGTCGTGGCTCATGGGCCTAGTTGCTCCGTGGTATGTGGGATCTTCCCAGACCAGGACTCGAACCTGTGTCCCGTGCATTGGCAGGCAGATTCTCAACCCCTGTGCCACCAGGGAAGCTCTTCCTGCTCCTCTTAACAGCAAATTTCAAGCCTTGTGCTTCTCCCCACAACCTTAGCCTCCCCCAGCACAGTCCAGTCCAGGCAGATAACTTGTCCTTCTTTCTCCACCGAGGCCTGCTGAACCCTCAGCTCCTGTCTCCATTTGCCTATTAAGTCCCTCCTGATTCAGAGACTGGCTGAGTGGCTGTGCCCCTTCATGCGGCTGACACAGCACTCGTGCCCTTGAACTCTTCCATATCTGAGACCTTCTCATCCATATCTGAGACCTTTCACAATTTCCCTACTCTTATGTATTCTCCTTCTCTTGAACTAGACTTCGTCTTCACAGGCTGTACATGTGATCCATATTTCCCGGTCCTTGAAAAAATAAAACCCAAATCGTGGCCTTACTGTAGCCTCTGTCCCAGGCCATACCGCATCTCTGGTCTCTCCTTCCTGCCCCCGAACCACTGCAAGCCAATGTCTAGGTCCCAGGCACCTACCATGTGTTCTGTATACTTTTTTAAAAACCAGTTTGGGGACTTCCCTGGTGGCACAGTGGTTAAGAATCTGCCTGCCGATGCACAGGACACAGGTTTGATCCCTGGTCCGGGAAGATCCCACATGCCGCAGAGCAAATAACCCATGCGCCACAACTACTGAGCCTGCACTCTAGAGCCCATGAGCTACATCTACTGAGCCCGCGTGCCACAACTACTGAAGCCCGCACGCCAAGAGCCTGTGCTCCGCAACAAAAGAAGCCACCACAATGAGGAGCATGTGCACCACAACAAAGAGTAGCCCCCGCTTGCCGCAACTAGAGAAAGCCCGCATGCAACGATGAAGACCCAACACAGCCAAAAAAATAATAATAAAAATAAATAGTTTTATTAAAGTATACTTTACATATAATCAAAGAACCAACTTTAAGTGTACATGTTGATGAGTTTTGACAAATGATAGTGTAACCACTATAACAGTCAAGGTATAAAAGATATTATTACCCTAAAAAGTTCCACTGTGTCCCTTCTCAGTCAACCACTGATCCTCTTTCTGTCACTCCAGATGATTTGTCTTTCTAAACTTCCACATAAGTGGAATCATACAGTATGTATCCTTCTGCATCTTGCTTTTTTTGCTCAGCATGTTTTTTGAGATTCATCCACGTTGTTGCATGTGTCAGTAGTTAATTCCTTTTTATTGATGGGTAGTATTCCATTGTGTGGATGTACCATAATTTGTTTATCCATTTACCTGTTGATGGATATTTGTGCTATTTCCAATCTTTTGAAAGATATTATGAATAGAGATGCCATGAACATTTTGTATATGAGTCATTGTGTGGACATACGTTTTCATTCCTTTTGGGTAAATATCTAAGAGTAAAATGGTTGAGTCTTATGTTAATTCTATGTTTATGTTGATAATGAAGTACCAAACCATTTTTCAGAGTTGCTGTAACATTTGACATTCCCACCAACAGTGTATGAGAGTTCCAGTTGCTCCACATCCTTGTCAGCACTTGGTATTGTCAGTCTTGTTAATTTTAGCCTTTCTAACTGGTGTATAGTAGCACTCTGTTTTCTTTTAGATTTTTATCATGACATATTTTCAGCATTTGAAATATTAAGAGAGAATAATATAATGAATACCCATGTACCCAGTGCCTAGCTTTGTCAGATGTTAACATTTTTCCATAATTGCTTCAGATCTAATTTCTTTTTATGAAGAGAGTCTATTGAGAATTCCATGTACTGCACAATCATGCCTACATTATATTTGAGGAGAGGATTTAGCTTTGACCTTAGAAATAATTTTATTAAGGCTACCATTGACAATAAATTGCAGTAAATTTTAGTGACTATCAACATCAATATTTGTTTATCTTCATTAATATTTTTCCCAATGAACACATTTTTTAAAATCAGAAAGTTCAGTGCATAAAGTATGAAGTGGTGAAACATTTTCTTCTTTTTAAGCAGCTTCATTAAGATGTAATTTATGCACCATACAATTCACCCACTTTTATTCTTTTATTTTTTATTTTTTGGCTGCATCACGTGGCTTACAAAATCTTAGTTCCCCAGCCAGGGACTGAACCTGGGCCCCTGGCAGTGGAAGCATGGAGTCCTAACCACTGGATCACCAGGGAATTCCCTCACCCATTTAAAGTGTACAATTCAATGCTTTTTAGTATAGTCACAGATATGTGCAACCATGAACCCTCTGAGTTCTTTTAATTTTCATAAATTTGTTGAAAATTGGGCACTTCAAATAATATGTGACAACTCCGGAAATCAGAGTGTCCCCCGTTCCAAGGTTAGTTGTTGTTGCTGCTGTTTATTCTTATTGTTTGTTTCTGAACTAAATCTGTAAAGTGTATTCTTTTTTATGAGTGGCCACTGAAGTCTCTGCTCATTAGCTTAGTGGTCAGCTAATGAATGGATAGAGAAGTCCTTAAGTGACTGGAACTAATAAGTCTCTCAGTCATTGCTGGAGGGCTCTGTGTGTATGTTGTTCAACACTCAGCCAGGCAGTTGACAACTCTGCCATAGCCTTCACTTCCTGCTTGCACAGAGCCTCAAGGTCATTCAGAGCTGAGAGATGAGGACTTTTTCAGGTCTCTCCCCGGCATGTGCACAGCCCTATGCATGCAGATTGCCTTCTAGATTCCCAGGAATATGTTGGAGCTTTTCAAAGACCTCTATGGACATCTCCTTCCTGAGCTCCTCCTCCTCTTGTTGTCCCCCTCTCTGTTGACAGTATCTCCAGTTTAACTGGGACTTTTTAGATTTTTTAAAATAAATTTATTTATTTATTTATTATTTTTGGCTGTGTTGGGTCTTTGTTGCTGCATGCGGGCTTTCTCTAGTTTCGGTGAGCAGGGGCTACTCTTCGTTGTGGTGCGTGGACTTCTCATTGCGGTGGCTTCCCTTGTTGCAGAGCACGGGCTCTAGGCATGTGGGCCTCAGCAGTTGTGGCACACGGGCTCAGTAGTTGTGGCTTGCGGGCTCTAGAGTGTGGGCTCAGTAGTTGTGGCACACAGGCTTAGTTGCTCCATGGCATGTGGGATCTTCCTGGACCAGGGCTTGAACCCATGTCCCCTGCATTGGCAGGCAGATTCTTAACCACTGGGCCACCAGGGAAGTCCGGGACTTTTTAAATTTTAGAAAACAGTTTCTCCTCAGGGAGGTCAACTGTAGGTTCCATGTGTGGAAATCAGGGAGACAGGCCTCAGGGCCTCATCAGGCCACAAAAGACAGAAAGGAGCCAGGGCAGCAAGAGCCTGAGACTCCTCCAGGCCGCCCTCTCATCACATTTCCCCCACTCTTGGGCAATCTGCTGTCTTCTCTCCCTGATGATCACATCCTCTGCTTACTCATGCATCCTTTCTGTTCCCTCATAACCTCTGCTGACTCAGGGCCTACCCACATTGTGACCTTTTAGCTTCTGCTCCCATGGTTAACTGATGAGTTCCTCAGCGTGTCCTAGTTTTAATGGCCAAGTGAGAGGAAATCTTCTCCGGGCCTGTGGAATTTTTTTTGTCTCAGGTTAAGTGCTCACTCTGGTCCCATCGGCTTTTGCAAGTGGGTGGAGTCAGGTGTTCCATTGAAAACACCTTTCAACGGGCCATGGGTGGAACAGTCTCACTCAGAAGGTGCTGGGGATTGGCAGACGTCACGAATGACATCTCTAGGACTGTCACGTGCCATGGCGGAGCATAATGATTAAGCGTACAGTGTCTGAAGCTAAACTGCCTCAATTTGCATCCCAGCTCCTCCACTTACCAGTTATGTGTCCTTAGGCAAGTTAACTTCTTGGGACCTAGTTTTCTTATCTGTAAAATTAGAATGGTGGTAATCATCATACCTAGTGCAGGAGCATTAAATGAATTCGTGCATGTAAAGCACTTAGAACAATGTCAGGTGTATAGTACTCAATTAATGCTTGAAATCATTATCCAGCCACTAAAGGTGGAAAATGCAGATTCACTTTTCCCTCTCCTTATATCTCCCACTTACAACATCACATTCTATCAGTTTTATAACCAAATTCCCTTAAAGGTACCATCTAGACTGCCTCATTGTTTCTCTTTGAGAACCTGGCAGGCACCTCCCAACTGGTGTCCTTGCTTTCACGTCTCCCTAGTCCAGTCCAATCTCCCCACTGCCTCCAGAATTATTTTTCTAAAATGTACATCTGGTCATGTCACATTACTTCTTTTTTTTTTTTTTATGGGAAGGCAAGAACTTTTTTTTTCTGTTAAATTTTATTTATTAAAAAAATTTTAATTTAATTTTATTTATTTATTATACAGCAGGTTATTATTAGTCATCCATTTTATACACATCAGTGTATACATGTCAATCCCAATCTCCCAATTCATCCCACCACCACCCCCATCCCCTGCTGTTTTATTTTTATTTATTTATTTATATTTTATTTTATTTTTTTTTGCGGTACACGGGCCTCTCACTGCCGTGGCCTCTCCCATTGTGGAGCACAGGCTCCGGACACGCAGGCTCAGCGGCCATGGCTCACGGGCCCAGCCGCCCCGCGGCATGTGGGATCCTCCCAGACCGGGGCACGAACCCGCGTCCCCTGCATCGGCAGGCGGACTCTTAACCACTGCGCCACCAGGGAAGCCCTGTTTTATTTTTTAAGTATAGTTTTTAGTGCTTGTTATCATCGGTGGATTTGTTTTTTGGTTTGGTTGCTCTCTCTTTCTTTTTTTTAAATTACTTTTATAATTTTTCATTTCTAATAATATCTTAAATATTTTTAATTTTAATAACTTTATTTTATATTATTTATTTATTTATTTATTTCCCCCCCTCCCTTTTCTTCTGAACCGTGTGGCTGACAGGGTCTTGGTGCTCCAGCCGGGCGTCAGGCCTGAGCCTCTGAGGGGGTAAGAGCCGAGTTCAGGACACTGGTCCACCAAAGACCTCCCAGCCCCACATAATATCAAACGGCAAAAGCTCTCTCAGAGATCTACATCTCAACGCTAAGACCCAGCTCCACTCAGTGTCCAGCAAGCTACAGTGCTGGACACCCTATGCCAAACAACTAGCAAGACAGGGACACAACCCTGCCCATTAGCAGAGAGGCTGCCTAAAATCATAATAAGCCCACAGACACCCCAAAACACACCACCAGACACAGTCCTGCCCACCAGAAAGACAAGATCCAGCCTCATCCACCAGAACACAGGCACCAGTCCCCTCCACCAGGAAGCCTACACAACCCACTGAATGAACCTTAGCCACTGGGGGCAGACACCAAAAACAACGGGAACTACGAACTTGCAGCCTGTGAAAAGGAGACCCCAAACACAGTAAGTTAAGCAAAATGAGAAGACAGAGAAATACACAGCAGATGAAGGAGCAAGGTAAAAACCCACCAGACCAAACACATGAAGAGGAAATAGGCAGTCTACCTGAAAAAGAATTCAGAGTAATGATAGTAAAGATGATCCAAAATCTTAGAAATAGAATAGAGAAAAATACAAGAAACATTTAACAAGGACCTAGAAGAACTAAAGAGCAAACAATGATGAACAACACAATAAATGAAATTAAAAATTCTCTGGAAGGAATCAATAGCAGAAGAACGGATAAATGACCTGGAAGATAAAATAGTGGAAATAACTACTGCAGAGTAGAATAAAGAAAAAAGAATGAAAAGAATTGAAGACAGTCTCAGAGACCTCTGGGACAACATTAAACGCACCAACATTCGAATTATAGGGGTTCCAGAAGAAGGAGAGAAAAAGGGACTGAGAAAATATTTGAAGAGATTATAGTTGAAAACTTCCCTAATATGGGAAAGGAAATAGTTAATCAAGTCCAGGAAGCACAGAGAGTCCCATACAGGATAAATCCAAGGAGAAACATGCCAAGGCCGTTTCTTCCAGGTTGTCCATTTTATTGGCATAGAGGTTGCTTGTAGTAGTCTCTTAGGATGCTTTGTATTTCTGTGGTGTCTGTTGTCACTTCTCCTTTTTCATTTCTAATTTTAATGATTTGAGTCCTCTCCCTCTTTTTCTTGATGAGTCTGGCTAAAGGTTTATCAATTTTGTTTATCTTCTCAAAGAACCAACGTTTAGTTTTATTGATCTTTGCTATTGTTTTCTTTGTTTCTATTTCATTTTTCTGCTCTGATCTTTATGACTTCTTTCCTGCTACTAACTTTGGGTCTTGTTTGTTCTTCTTTCTCTAGTGCCTTTAGGTGTAAAGTTACATTGTTTATTTGAGATTTTTCTTGTTTTTTTTTTTTTTGAAGATTTGGGAGAGGAGTTTGATTTTCAAGTTGCTTGGATTGATCTGACCCATGATTTTCTTCTTTCTTGAGGTAGGCTTGTATTGCTATAAACTTCCCTCTTAGAACTGCTTTTGCTGCGTCCCACAGATTTTGGATTGTCGTGTTTTCGTTGTCATTTCTCTCTAGGTATTTTTTGATTTCCTCTTTGATTTCTTCAGTGATCTCTTGGTTATTTAGTAACGTATTGTTTAGCCTACATGTGTTTGTGTTTTTTATGTTTTTTCCCCTGTAATTGATTTCTAATCTCATAGTGTTGTGGTCAGAAAGCATGCTTGATATGATTTCAATATTCTTAAATTCACCAGGGCTTGATTTGTGACCCACGATGTGATCTATCCTGATGAATGTTCCGTGTGCATTTGAGAAGAAAGTGTAATATGCTGTTTTTGGATGGAATGTCTTATAAATGTCAATTAAATCTATCTGGTCTATTGTGTCATTTAAAGCTTGTGTTTCCTTATTAATTTTCTGTCTGGATGATCTGTCCATTGGTGTAAGTGAGGTGTTAAAGTCCCCCACTATTATTGTGTTACTGTCAATTTCCTCTTTTATAGCTGTTAGCAGTTGCCTTAAGTATTGAGGTGCTCTTATGTTGGGTGTATATATACTTATAATTGTTATATCTTCTTCTTGGATTGATCCGTTGATCATTATGTACTGTCCTTCCTTGTCTCTTGTAACATTCTTTATTTTAAAGTGTATTTTATCTGATATGAGTGTTGCTACTCCAGCTTTCTTTTGATTTCCATTTGCATGGAATATCTTTCCATCCTCTCACTTTAGTCTCTATGTGTCCCTAGATCTGAAGTGGCTGTCTTGTAGGTGGCATATATATGGGTCATTTTTGTATCCATTCAGCAAAGCTGTGTCTTTTGGTTGGAGCATTTAATCCATTCACGTTTAAGGTAATTATCAATATGTATGTTCCTATTACCACTTTCTTAATTGCTATGGGTTTGTTTTTGTAGGTCCTTTTGTTTTGTTTTGTAGGTCCTCTTGTGTTTCCCACTTAGAGAAGTTCCTTTAGCATTTGTTGTAAAGCTGGTTTGGTGGTGCTGAATTCTCTTAGCTTTTGCTTGTCTGTAAAGCTTTTGATTTCTCCATTGAATCTGAATGAGATTCTTGCTGGGTAGAGTAATCTTGGTTGTAGGTACTTCCCTTTCATCACTTTAAATATATCATGCCACTCCCTTCTGGCTTGTAGAGTTTCTGCTGAGAAATCAGCTGTTAACCTTATGGGAGTTTCCTCATATGTTATTTGTCATTTTTCCCTTGTTGCTTTCAGCAATTTATCTTTAATTTTTGTCAGTTTGATTACTATGTGTCTTGGCGTGTTTCTCTTTGGGTTTATCCTGCCTGGGACTCTCTATGCTTCCTGGACTTGGGTGGCTGTTTCCTTTCCCATGTTAGGGAAATTTTCGGCTATAATCTCTTCAAATATTTTCTCTGGGGCTTCCCTGGTGGCACAGTGGTTGAGAGTCTGCCTGCCGATGCAGGGGGCACGGGTTCGTGCCCCGGTCCGGGAAGATCCCACATGCCGCGGAGCAGCTGGGCCCGTGAGCCATGGCTGCTGAGCCTGCGCAACCGGAGCCTGTGCTCCGCAACGGGAGAGGCCACAACAGTGAGAGGCCCGCGTACCGCAAAAAAAAAATATATATATATATATATATATATATATATATTTTTTTTTCCCCCCTCTGGTCCTTTCCCTCTCTCTTCTCCTTCTGGGACCCGTATAATGTGAATGTTGTTGTGTTTAATGTTGTCCCAGAGGTCTCTTAGGCTGTGTTCATTTCTTTTCATTCTTTTTTCTTTATTCTGTTCTGCAGCAGTGAATTCCACCATTCTGTCTTCCAGGTCACTTATCCGTTCTTCTGCCTCAGTTATTCTGCTATTGATTCCTTCTAGTGTAGTTTTCATTTCAGTTATTGTATTGTTCATCTCTGTTTGTTTGTTCATTAATTCTTCTAGGTCTTTGTTAAACATTTCTTGCATCTTCTTGATCTTTGCCTCCATTCTTTTTCCGAGGTCCTGGATCATCTTCACTATCATTATTCTGAATTCTTTTTCTGGAAGGTTGCCTATATCCACTTCATTTAGTTGTTTTTCTGGGGTTTTGTCTTGTTCCTTCATCTGGTACATAGCCCTCTGCCTTTTCATTTTGTCTATCTTTCTGTGAATGTGGTTTTCCTTCCACAGGCTGCGGAATTGTAGTTCTTGCTTCTGCTGTCTGCCCTCTGGTGGATGAGGCTATCTAAGAGGCTTGTGCAAGCTTCCTGATGGGAGGGACTGGTGGTAGGTAGAGCTGGGTGTTGCTCTGGTGGGCAGAGCTCAGTTAAACTTTAATCTACTTGTCTGCTGATGGGTGTGGCTGGGTTCCCTCCCTGTTGGTTGTTTGTCCTGAGGCAACCCAGCACTGTAGCCTACCCAGCTCTTTGGTAGGGCTAATGGCAGACTCTGGGGGGGCTCACGCCTAGGAGTACTTCCCAGAACTTCTGCTGCCAGTGTCCTTGTCCCCACAGTGAGCCACAGCCACCCCCTGCCTCTGCAGGAGACCCTCCATCACTAGCAGGTAGGCCTGGTTCAGTCTCCTATGGGGTCACTGCTCCTTCCCCTGGGTCCTGATGCACACACTACTTTGTGTGTGCCTTCCAAGAGTAGAGTCTCTGTTTCCCCCAGTCCTGTTGAAGTCCTGCAATCAAATCCCACTAGCCTTCAAAGTCTGATTCTCTAGGAATTCCTCCTCCCGTTGCCAGACTCCCAGGTTGAGAACCCTGACGTAGATCTCAGAACCTTCATTCCAGTGGGCGGACTTCTGTGGTATAAGTGTTCTCCAGTCTGTGAATCACCCACCCAGCAGTTATGGGATTTGATTTTATTGTGATTGCACCCCTCCTACCACCTCATTGTGGCTTCTCAATTGTCTTTGGATGTGGGGTATGTTTTTTGGTGAGTTCCAGGGTCTTCCTGTCAATGACTGTTCAGCAGTTAGTTGTGATTCCGGTGCTCTCACAAGAGGGAGTGAGCGCGTGTCCTTCTACTCTGCCATCTTGAATCAATCTCTACTCCACTTTACTTCCTGAAAACAGCTCCAGTAGCTTCTGATGCCTGCAGAATAAAGTTTAAGCTCCTTAGCATTCCAAGGGTGGTCCCAACTGATCACTCACGGCAGGATGAAGTATTGAACTGGTCTTTTATATGCTCTTTGGGCAGGCCCTGTCAGGCATGTGTAGTTCCTTGCCCCAGGGCCTCTGGAGGGTCAAAACTGAGCAGCTTGCACTATTTACAGTAGCCAAGACATGGAAGCAACCTAAATGTCCATCAACTGATGAATGGATAAAGAAGATGTGGTATATATATACAGTGGAATATTACTTAGCCAAAAAAGAATAAAATAGGGGTAGAGTGAAGATAGCAGAGTAGGAGGACGTGGAGTTCGTGTCTCTTCACAACTAGGGCACCTACTAGGTGCTGGTGGGGGACCTCGGACACCTAAGGGGATGGGACGAACCCCTGCGTGACTGGGTAGGTCGTGTGGCAGAGGGAGTGGAGGAGAAGTGGAGGTGGGACAGGACCAGTGCCCCTGAGTGGCGGCTGGGGGAGGGGAGGGGTTCTCACGCACGGAGGGGCCCACTCACAGTGAGGTAGCTGGGGGAGGGGAGGGGTGGCTGGGGGAGGGTATGAAACTGTGATTAAAAATCTTCCAACAAACAAAAGTCCAGGAACAGATGGTTTCACAGGTGAATTCTATCAAACATTTAGAGAAGAGCTAACACCCATCCTTCTCAAACTCTTCCAAAAAATTGCAGAGAAAGGAACACTCCCAATCTCGTTCTACGAGGCCACCATCACCCTGATACCAAAACCAGGCAAAGATGTCACAAAAAAAGAAAATTACAGACCAGTATAACTGATGAACATAGATGCAAAAATCCTCAACAAAATACTAGCAAACAGAATCCAAGAAGACATTAAAAGGATCACACACCATGATCAAGTGGGATTTATCCCAGGGATGCAAGGATTCTTCAATATATGCAAATCAATCAATGTGACACACCATATTAACAAATTGAAAAATAAAAACCATATGATCATCTCAGTAGATGCAAAGAAAGCTTTTGACAAAATTCAACACCCATTTATGATAAAAACCGTCCAGAAAGTGGGCATAGAGGGAACCTACCTCAACATAATAAAGGTCATATACGACAAACCCACAGCCAACATCGTTCTCAATGGTGAAAAACTGAAAGCATTTTCTCTAAGATCAGGAAAAAGACAAGGATGTCCACCCCCACCACTATTATTCAACATAGTTTGGGAAGTCCTAGCCATGGCAATCAGAGAAGAAAAAGAAATAAAAGGAATACAAATTGGAAAAGAAGTAAAACTGTCACTGTTTGCAGATGACATGATACCATACGTAGAGAATCCTA
This sequence comes from Lagenorhynchus albirostris, assembly GCF_949774975.1. NCBI lineage: Eukaryota > Metazoa > Chordata > Mammalia > Artiodactyla > Delphinidae > Lagenorhynchus > Lagenorhynchus albirostris. Next base: position 95,844,284 of record NC_083116.1, read on the forward strand.
AAGATGCCACCAGAAAACTACTAGAGCTAATCAATGAGTTTGGTAAAGTAGCGGGATACAAAATTAATGCACAGAAATCTCTTGCATTCCTATACACTAATGATGAAAAATCTGAAAGAGAAATTAAGGAAACATTCCCATTTACCATTGCAACAAAAAGAATAAAATACCTAGGAATAAACCTACCTAAGGAGGCAAAATACCTGTACTCTGAAAACTATAAGATGCTGATGAAGGAAATCAAAGAAGACCCAAACAGATGGAAAGATATACCGTGTTTGTGGTGTGGAAGAATCAATATTTTCAAAATGGCTATACTACCCAAGGCAATCTATGGATTCAGTGCAATCCCTGTCAAATTAGCAATGGCATTTTTCACGGAACTAGAACAAAAAATCCTAAAATTGGTATGGAGACACAGGAGACCCTGAATAGCCAAAGCAGTCTTGAGAAAGAAAAACGGAGCTGGAGGTATCAGGCTCCCTCGGTGCTCTGTGATGACCTAGATGGGTGGGATGGGGGCGGTGGGAGGGAGGTCCAAGAGGGAGGGGATATTGATATACATATAGCTGATTCACTTCATTGTACAGCAGAAACTAACACAACATTGTAAAGCAATTATACTCCAATAAAAAAAGAATAAAATAATGCCATTTGCAGCAACATGGATGGACCTAGAGATTATACTAAGTGAAATAAGTCAGAAGGAGAAAGACAAATACTATATGATATCACTTATATGTGGAATCTAAAATATGACACATATGAACTTATTTACAGAACAGAAACAAACTCACACACATAGAAACCAAACTTATGGTTACCAAAGGGGATAGTGGGGTGGGAGAGGGATAAATTAGGAGCTTGGGATTAGCAGATACAAACTACTATATATAAAATAGATAAACAACAAGGTCCTACTGCATAGTACAGGGAACTATATTCAATATCCAGTAATAAACCATAATGGAAAAGAATATGAAAAAGAATATATATATAAATATAAGTGAAGCACTTTGCTGTACCCCAGAAACTAACACAACATTGTAAATCAACTATACTTCAATCAAAACAAAACAAAGCAAAACCAAACAAAAAAAACTGAGCTGCTCAAGGCAAGTCCTCTTTCCAGTCTTTAGGGAAAGCCTGGGTTGATCGAAGAGGTCCTGCTGGGTGACAAGGGAGGAACAGGAGGGGAGAGGCATCTCTCAGAGTGGGCGGGAAGGGGTAGAGAATCCCGAGGATAGAGGTAGGGATAGAGGTTGGCAACCCTGCAAGCACTGGGGATGCCCTGCTCTGTGGCAGTGCCCTGGGAAGGTGCCCAGATCCAAGAGAACCAGCTGGCTGGCACTCCTGAGGGCCCGGACTCCAGGCTCCAGGACTGCCAACCTGAAAAAGATTCCTAGCCCCCGAAAATCAATTCAAGCACTGTCTTGGAATATCCAAAGGCCCCAAACTGATATGTCAGCTGGGTGCCACTGTACCGACTTAAAGGAGGACATGTTCCTTTACTCTGAACATAAGTTTACATGGATCAAAAATACCCATATTCCCCATTAAGAGCCCCCCTGTTCTGAATAAAGGAATCTGGGAAACCAAATTATTTTGTGGAAAGCTCACTTAGCAAAAGTGGTAAACATGTGTACCCAGTCCCCTTTCTTCCCTTCCCCGTTACCAACAATACTCCTATATTATTGGGGGTAGCGATGTGCCGGATAGGAAATGACTGCATCTAAGGATGACCATTGAGATGTAAGTGGAAGTTGGTGGTGAGATTTCTAGGAGAGGTCTTTTGTCCCTTGCCCTTCCCCTACTTCCTGCCTGGAATGTGGGTGTGATGATAGACTTCCAGCAAACATTTTGTGACCTGAAGGATGTAAGCCATGCCCTAAGGATGAAGGAGTAGAAAGATAGAAAGAACCTGGGTCCCAGATGCCTGTGGGTTTTTTTTTATTGGAGTATAATTGCTTTACAATGTTGTGTTAGTTTCTGCTGTACAATGAAGTGAATCAGCTATATGTATACTTATATTCCCTCCCTCTTGGACCTCCCTCCCCACTCCCATCCCACCCATCTAGGTCATCACAGAGCACAGAGCTGAGCTCCCTATGCTATATATACAGCAGGTTCCCACTAGCTATCTATTTTACACATGGTAGTGTATTTATGTCAAACCTAATCTCCCAATTCATCCCACCCTCCCCTTCCCCCCGTGTCCACACATCCATTCTCTACATCTTCGTCTCTATTCCTGCCCTGCAAATAGGTTCATCTGTACCATTTTTCTAGATTCCACATATATGCATTAATATATATTTGTTTTTCTCTTTCTGACTTACTTCACTCTGTATGACAAACTCTAGGTCCATCCACATCTCTATAAACGACCCAGTTTCATTCCTTTTTATGGCTGAGTAGTATTCCATTATATATATGTACCGCATCTTCTTTATCCATTCATCTTATATCTTGTTTAAGCCACTTATTTATTTTCTGGTTTACCAGCCACACCTAATCCTAACTGGTAAAGCAAGCACAGAATCAGAGCTCAGAGGGATAGTTCACAGAGGCCAGAGTATGAGCGCAGAGCCCTTGCTATCCACCCCAGAGACCACCTATGGCAGGAGCCTCAAAGATGGCCCCAATGATCCTCACCTCTGAGTGTTCACTCTCTTGTGTACATCCCTCCCGCAAAGAATAGGGCTGGCCTGTCTAGCCAATAGGATACCACAGAAGTAACAGTGTGTGACTTCTGAGGGCCATAAGAGACACTGTAGCTTTTGCCTTGCTGTCTCTTGATTCAGTCCTGGGGAGAGCCAGATGCCGTTTGTGAGGACACTCTCGCAGCCCTGTGGAGAGGTGTGAGGAACAGGTGAGGAACAGGGACCGCCTGTCAACAGCCAGCCCCGTGAGTCAGCCATCTTGGAAGTCAAGTCCCCGGAGACTGCAGCCCAGGCTGGACTGCACCTCATGAGAGAACCTGAGTCAGAACTACTCCCAGACTCCTGACCCACAGACACCATGAGATAATAAGTGCTCATTGTTGTTTTAAGCTAAGTTTTGTTATACATCTGTAGCTAACCAATACACTACCACATGGGGACCTCTCAGCCAGCTTGTCTCTTGCTTCTGGTAGGTGGAACACAGCCAGATTCCTGCTCTGTGGGCCATGGGCTCTGAAGCAGAGCAGGTTTTAGGTTTTTCTGAGGGCATGGTCTTTTTCTGTTTAGCTCCCCTTCACACCTGTGGTAGCCAGCCTCCAAGATGGCCTCTGGTGATCTCTGCTTCCTGGTGTTCACGCCTTTGTGTAATCCTCTCCTGTTGAGTGTGGGTTGGACTTAGTGAGTAGAATAAGGCAGGAGCGATGACGGGTGACCAGGAGACTAGGTCATAAAAGGCAGAGTGGCTCATCTCTCAATCTCTCTCTCCCTCCCTATGCTGTGGGAAAGCTTGTCTGGAGCAGCCCTTATAGAGAGGCCCCACATGGCAAGGCACTGAGGCCTCCTGCCAACAGCCATGTGAACGAACTGAGAAGCAGATCCTCTAGGCCCAGTCAAGTCTTGGGAGACCACAGTCCTGGCCGACAGCTTGACTATAGCCTCCCCTGAGCACCCAGATTCCCAACCCTCAGAAACTATGTGTGATAATAACTGTCCATTGTTTTAAGCTGCAAAGTTTCAGACTAATTTGTTAAGCAGCAGTGTGTAACCAGTATCTTCCCCATCACAGCGTAGTGGTTAACAACTGAACTCTGAAACTAGACTGTCTGGACTTAAATCCTGGTTAGGCTATTTTGAGGCTGTGTGACCTTGAGCATGTAACTTAATCTTTCTGTGCCTCAGCTTCCTCAGTTATAAAATGGGGGATACCACTGTTACCTACCTCATAAGGTTGTGAGGATTAAATACAGACATAAAAAGGGCTTAGCAAGGTGCCTGGCATATAATTAGCAGTCGGTAAGTGTCAGTTGCTATTTTGGTTGGTACGATTCTGGCTGATGCAGAGACAGTGTGGGGATGAAGTGAGGCAAACACCTGCCAGTAGCACCACGATCATGACCTCCAGAGAAGTAAGGGGGGATGAGTATTTGCAAATCCTGAAACAGGCCCCCGTGGTTTTGCCTCCAAGTAGAGCATAACCGGGCTCTGCGTATTGCAGGTGGGACCACGCTGCCTGGGTGAGGAGAGGCAGCCTTCAGGATGGTTCCGTGGATGCCAGGGCCTCAGGTCATGCCCATCCCTGGGTGATGCAGCCACGATTCTGAGCATGCGTCCCTGGATTGTAACATCCCTGCTCTGGAAGATGGTCAGAGAACGCTTTAGAAAGCTTGGACTGCGGCTGAAACTGGAAATGCTGGAATTTCTGGTTTCCAGTATGCAGGAAGTGTGAGTTTCCCTTTTCCCAAAGGAAAAAACATTGGATTCCAATTGATCTGTAGGCCTGGAATAAGCTTTTTTCCTCAACTGGAAGGTATTATGGACTGTGTACGCTAAAGGAGAGAAGGGTTAGGAAAATGTAAGCAAGAAACTTTTACCATAAAAGTAAAATACATTACTAAGTGAAAGAAACCAGTCTGAAAAGGCTTACATACTGCATGATTCCAACTATATGATATTCTGGAAAGCACAAAACTACGGACACAGTAAACGGATCAGTGGTTTCTGGAGGTGGGGGAGGGATGAATAGGATACGTGTCATTATACATCTGTCCAAACCCATACAACACCAAGAGTGAGCCGTAATGTAAACTATGGACTTCGGGTGATGATGATGTCAGCGTAGGTTCATCAATTGCAACAAATGTACCACTCTATGGGGCATGTTGATTACGGAGGGCTCTGCATGGGTCGGGGCAGGGGCGATACGAGAAATCTCTGCACCTTCCTCTCAAGTTTGCTGTGAACCCAAAACTGCTCTAGAAAAGAAAATCTATTTGTTTAAAAAGTAAAGTGAGAAAGAGCATTTGATTTGAGGGCATATTATCTAGAACTCCGTTGAGTACAAGTACCAGAAGTTTCAAGCTTACTGAAACTCCGAAGAAGGTTATAGGTCATAGGTGTCTGATGAATCAGAAGACAGAGATTTTTGCTCTGGAAGATGGGAGGGTGCTGCAGTGGGCCTCAGAAAGGCCTGGAAGGCAGCAGGGAATCCACGTAGAGGGAGAACTGCTGTGGCGTGCTCCTCTCTATTCCAGCATCTCTTTATTCTCTCTCCCTCTCTCCTCCTCAGCCTTTTGTCCCCCCACAGAGCTTGCTTTTCAGGCCTACAGCATCCCACAGCCCCCCTACTTACACAGAATGGCTTTCTGGCTCTTCATAAACACTGTTTTCTTTTTCTCCATCCCAATCCTAAATTCCTGGGCAAGGGGACGCTTGGTGGCCCAGTACCTTGGGGCCGATGTCTGCTCCCTGCTCCAGCAACTCTGGCCATGGGGCAGGGGTGGGAGTACCTTACAAAGGAAGCTGTCTGGAGCCCATCCCTGCAACATAGCGAATGGGTGTACCAGGAGCTGTGCAGGGCTGGTGACTTTTAGCTGGGCCCAGTTCTGTGACCTGTGACAGTCGTCCCCCAGAAGCAGGCTATCATGTTAGCTGCTGGCAGAAATCTGCCCCACTTTCTGTGCTTGGCGGCTGGTGCCTGCTTTCCCTTTTGATTTAAGGCCGGTGCAGGGGCTTGGATTTGGAGCGTGGCATTGGAGGAACTCTTTAACGCCAACTAGCCTTAATTCCTCCTTCTTATATAACTAAATGGCAACTGAGAGGATATTTGGATTCCGCTTGCTTTTTTTTTTTTCGTTGCAGTTTGGTTATTAATTAGTGTGCAAAAAAAAAAAGTAAGTAATAAAATATCCTTGTTTATGTTCTAGTCCGCGGGTCTGTGTGCTCATTAGTTTGCAGCCTGGCTTGGGGATCGGGAACGCTGGGCCCCCAGGGAGTGGGCCGGACCGAGGGTGTCAGCGTCTTCCGTTGCGGAGGCGATGGGCCAATGCAATTCGTTCCTCTTCCTCCCTCCCTCTCTCCCCCACCCCTCCTCCTCCCCTTCCTCCCTCCCTCTCTCCGCCACACCTCCCCCCACCTTCTTTCCTCCCCTTCCTCCCTCCCTCTCTCCCCCACCCCTCCCCCACCTTCCTCCCTCCCTCCCCCATCACCACCTTCCTCCCTCCCTCCCCCCTCACCACCTTCCTCCCTTCCCCCCCACCCTCCCTCGCCTCCCTGCGGGTTCTGGGCGTCCTTGCAAGGCAAGCGCTTCCTGAGAGGGTGGCTTGGAGGCCAGCGCAGTCATTCTTTAAGGAAGGGGGGATGGGATCAACAAGGCAGTTGAAACCCGGTTCTAGGCGGCCTCCGGTGGTGCCCCCCGCGGGGCCCAAGCCGCCCCACCTCCGCGACTGCCCGGAGCCCCGCTGCGGACTGTGCTGGCTGCCGCCACCCGGCCTTCCGTGATGCACCCCTTCACTTCGGGGTGGATCGGAGCCGGGGGATGCGGGGGCTTCCGGAGAGTGTGACTCAGAGGGGCAGAGGTCCCCCAATTCTCGAAGCCTGCGAGCCCCAGGGCGACCCTTAGCTCCAGGACAGCGCGTTTGTCCCCTTGCAAAGATGGACTGCGGGGGTGGGGGTGGGGCCGATTGGTGAAGGGGGCTTCTGGCCTCCCCCCCCGGAGGGCTTGGAGGGTTGTAATTCAGGCTGGCCCGCCTTTTCCAGCCCCTCTCAGCTCCATCCTCCCCTCCATCCCCAACCCCCCTCACCCCGAGCCGGAGCCCCAGCCGTCGGGCAGGTCCGGCAGGCTGTCCGGGGCAGTCTTGACCTGACGCGGCAGGAAGGAGGGAAGGAGGGCTGAGCAGCCTGGCCGGGAGGCCGCACGTCTTATCGCCCCCTCCCACCCGGGGCTGGGGGGCTGGGGGGCTGTGGGCTCCTGCCCCGCTGGAGCCGGGCCGGCTGAGGGCGCCAGCTGCCTTGGGAGCCGGTTTTGGAGGTGGGGTCAGGCCGGGCTCTTAGGCCTTGTTCACCTCATGACACACCCAGAAATTTTATATAATATCTCTAAGACATTCAGGGGAGAACTGCGGAGTATTTGGAGAGTGAAAATGTGGCCTGCTGGAAAAAAAAAAGTATTTCTGTGTATTATGTAATCATTTCTGTGTATTATGTAAAAAAATTAAGTGTGTTGAATATCAAGTATGTATATATTTTTCTAATGAAATCTTTCCAACCCTCCCTTTTATTTTTTACTTTTACTATGGAAAATTTCAAACATATACAAAAATAGATGAGTAGATAATCCCCAGCTTCAATAATTATCAAGGTAGGGCCAATTTTGTTTCCTCTCTACACCCACCCACTTCTTCCCCCTCCTATTATATCTTTTCAATTTTTAATGATAAGTTAAGCTTGCGTTTTAATTAGCCTTTGCTGTGTAACAAGCCACCCCGAGGAATACTGGCTGAAAACAACAATATTTTGATTTGTCATGATTTGGTTGGCTGGGTACTTCCTCTTGCCAGTTTTGCCTGGACTCACTCAAGAGGGAGGATCAGCTGGGCTGGAAGGTTCCAGATGGCCTGACTCACATATCTAGCTGTGGACTGGGACTCCTCAGGTCTCCTCTCCTCCATGGCTTCTTGTGTTCTAGTAGGCTAAGTGGACTTCTTTATATGGCAACCAGAACCTTCTGGGAGAATCAAGGCAGAAGCCTCAAGCTTCCTGAGCTAACTGTGGGAGTCTCAAGTCACTTCCACCCACTTCTATTGGCCAAAGCAGGTCACAAGGCCAGTCCAGACTCTGGGATAGGAGGGTAGAGAAATAGACCCACCCTCGGATGGGAGGAACAAAGTGCAGTGACACATTGCAAAGTGAATGCTAGCATGTGAGGGATTGGTGGTCTTTAACCAATCTAGTACACAGTTAGCTTTTATCAACATAACTTTTTACACGAGATTTTATGCTTGCAATGGCCACACACAATTCCTGATCTAGGCTTTTTAATGATAAACAAAATGCTTGATAGTCACCATCAAGGAGAAACTTTGTTAGTACAGGTAAGCAATTGACATTTTTTTATCATCCATTTAAAGTTGTACAACAATTGAAATTATATTTAAAGAATCTGGCAGCTCTTCCTTTAGTGGGCAGATGAAAAGTTGATATTTCTCATGGTAATGCAAATGAATGTTTGACTCCAGACATCTCTCCCTATAGACACTTGAAAATGAAGATGAAGGTCTTATCTGAAGGAGGCATGTGTATTATGAGAGCAGTAGACCTGCAGTTGGCATGGACGCCATAAAATTACACATCAGCCACAAAAGGATAAAGGTGTGTGATACATGTGGAGATGGGGTTTCAGGGCACGCTGCGGGGACCCTGCTCTGCCAGCCTCATATTACACTGCCAAGGCTCGGTCCATGACAACCTCTGGTGGGGCAAGAACAGGCATGGCAATGAACTCCAAGTTAGGGGCTCCAATTAGATGTTGTTGTTGTTTTTTTAATTGAGGTATGGTTGATTTACAATGTTGTGTTAGTTTCTGCTGTAAAGTAATTCAGTTCTTTTCCATTATGGTTTATTACAGGATATTGAATATAGTTCCCTGTGATCCAATTAGTTTTTGAACAAGCCAAAGGAAAGGCTCTTCAGAGTTGTAGTTACTCTTAGCAGAACTGTCATAGTACTGAAGATTCTTCTTTTATGGAAGATGATGGATTTTGCCTTAATTTTCTTGTCCTTAATATCCACCTTGTTGCCACACAACATAATGAGGTTGTTTTCACATACTTGTACCAGATCTCTATGCCAGTTAGGCACATTCCTGTAAGCTCTCGATGTTACGTCAAACATTAAAATTCTACGTTGGGTTTGGATGTAATAGCCATCTCTCCATCCACCAAATTTCTCCCGACCAGCTCAATATATCCCATACATTGACCTTAATAGGTCCTCTGCTGGTGTGGAACACAAAGGAATGGACCTCAACCTCAAACATGGCTACGTTCTTCTCCAGTCACCAGTCAGTGACGTTTCATGAATGTAGTTTTTCCATCACCAACCAATACAAGTTTGAACGGAGCTTGTGATTCTCCTTGGGCAGCCATCATGTTTCTTCCAGAAGCATCTCCATGCTGAGGGTGCTATGACCATTATTCTTGCATTTACTATTAACATGTTAGCATGCCCCATCTGTGTACCGCCTTTGTAAAATTAGGCAACAGTCTTCAAGACTACTCTCACTTCTGACACCAACTGCAGAGTTCAGGGGTCCCCAAGATCACCCTCAGGTCTGATTATTTGCTAGAAAGACTCACAGAACTCACTGAATGCTTTTATACTCATGGTTACAGTTTATCACTGGGAAAGGATACGGATTGAAATCAGTCAAGGGAAGAGACGCAGGGGGGCAGGGTCCGGAGAGGTCCAAACACGGAGCTTCCATTTGTCCTCTCCCAGTGGCGTCATGAATAGTGCTAACTCCTCCCAGCAACTATGCTGTGACAATATGCGTGGAGTATTGCCAACCAAGGAAACTCACTTGAGCCTTGGCGTACAGACTTTTTACTGGAGCTTAGTCGTGTAGACATGGTTGGTGGTCCACGCTCTGAAGGCTGAGCTGATACCGTGTGACCCAAAGCCCCTACTGTAAATCAAGTTGTTCTCCTATCTGGCGTGGCCTAAGGCCCCCAGGTAAACAAAGATACTCTTATCAGGCAAGACATTCTAAGGGTTTAGAGATCACCTTCCAGGAACCAAGGCAAAGGCCAGGCCTTTCTTTGGGCAAGGTTCATTCTTCACTGCACACCCTCATTCTGCTTTTTCTCTCTCTTCCTTTCTCCACATCTTTTCCCTTCCACCTCTCCTCTGTCCTAGGCTGGGAGGTCACGCTGTTATCATAGGGAGTTTGAAGGTCAATGAAAGGGATGTGACACCTCAGTAGTTCCCTCCCCAGTTCTCCACAGCTTTGTGTCCAGGGTGCTGTGTGGCAGAGGCCAGCCATGTTGCTGTCTGCCAGGAGAGCCCTGGGAGATGGCAGGTGGGTGTGGAGAGGGCAGTGGGTCTGGGCAGCTGGTTGAGCTCTCGATCCCCCACGACCTGGTCATCTGGGGCATGTTCAAGGCGTCATGTCTGCTCCCTGGAGTGTGAGGGAACTGACACCAAAGGGACAGAGAGAGGTGCCTGGGCAGGTCTGTGCTAAGTTGCCTGTGGCACTGATCACCACTCCCAAGTTCAAGCTGAACCCTGAACTTCAGGCAGAGGAAGACCTTCCACCACCACACCCTAGGAGACCAGGCGTCTTGGAGATTACATGTGATTCTGGGAAGGATAGCTATGCCCAGAATGTGGGACACCAGTGGATGATGAAGACTTTGGAGTCCCAGAAACCTACCTGTTCCTAAGAGTAGGCGGTGACAGATTGTTTGCAAAAATGGCCACGATTCCACTTATGTGAGATATCGAGAATAGTCAAATTCATAGAGACAGAAAGGAGAATAGAGGCTACCAGGGGCTGGGGAAGGGGGAAAAGGGCAATTATTGTTCAGTGGGTCCAGAGTTTCAGTTTGGGATGATGAAAAAGTTCTGGGGTTGACAACACCTCATGCTGGCAAGGCGGCACAACAGGAACGCTCATTCATCGCCTGTGGGAATGCAGAATGGTTCAGCCACTTTGGAAAATCATTTGGTGTTTTCTTAGAAAACTAAACATACACTTACCATACGATCCACTACTTGTGCTTCTTGGTATTCACCCAAAGGAGTTGAAAACTTATTTCCACACAAAAACATGCATATAGATGTTTATAGCCACTTTATTCATAACTGCCAAAGCTTGGAAGCAACGAAGATGTCCTTCAGTAGGTGAGTGGATAAACTGTGGTCCATCCAGACAATGGAATATGATTCAATGCTAAAAAGAAGTGAGCTATCCAGCCATGAAAAGACATGGCGGAACCTTAAGTGCATATTACTAAGTGACAGAAGCCCATCAGAAAAGGCTGCAAACTGTGTGATTCCAGCTATATGACATCTGGAAAAGGCAAAACTACAGAGACACTAAAAAGATCAGGGGTTGCCAGGGGCTGGGGAGAGGGAGGCAGGAAAAGGAGGAGCACAGAGGATTTTTGAGTCACTGAAAAGAAATGGTCTTGTACTAACTGTAGAAATACTAAATGAGGGCTTCCCTGGTGGCGCAGTGGTTGAGAGTCCGCCTGCCGATGCAGGGGACACGGGTTCGTGCCCCGGTCCGGGAAGATCCCACATGCCGCGGAGCTGCTGGGCCCGTGAGCCATGGTCGCTGAGCCTGCACATCCGGAGCCTGTGCTCTGCAACGGGAGAGGCCACAACAGTGAGAGGCTCGCGTACTGCCAAAAAAAAAAAAAAAAAAAGAAATACTAAATGAATGAAAGGTAGGATTTTTGAAAAAGTCTATTAAAAAACAGTGCCAGAAATGGATGGTGGTGAGGGTTGTACAACAATGTGAATGTATTCTTTTTCTCTTGGCTGTGCCGAGCGGCATGTGAGGGCTTAGTTCCCTGACCAGGGATCAAACCCATGCCCCCTGCAGTGGAAGCGCCGAGTCTTAACCACTAGACCCCCGGGGAAGTCCCACAATGTGAATGTATTTAATGCCACTGAACTGTACACCTGGTTAAAATGGTCAATTTTATGCGTGGATAAAGTCTCTTTCTAGACTTTCTCTGATCTATTCCACTGGTTTCTCTTCTATTCACGTACGAGTACTACACTGTTTTCATTCTAGAGGCTTTATAGTATTTTTAATATCTGTTGGAAAAAATTATGAAATTTATGCCAACAAATTTGACAACTTAGGTGAAATGGAAAAAGTCCTTGAAAGACATAAACTATCAAAGCTCAATTAAGAAGAAAGAGATAACCTATTTAGCCTTATATCTATTAAAGAAATTGAATTTGTTGAAAACATTTCTACACAGAAAACTCCAGGCCCAGCTGGCTTCATGGGAGTATTCCAATAAATGTTTAAGGACAAAATGAGTCAATTCTCCACAAACTCTTCCAGGAAATTCAAGAGGAGAGACTATTTTCCAAATCATTCATGAGGTGGTCGGCATTACCCTATACCAAAATCAAACAAAAATATTATAAGAAAAGAAAACTATATACCAATGTATTTCAGGAACATTAATGCAAAAGTTCTTAACAAAATTTGCGCAAATCAAATCCAATAATACATAATAAGAAAAATACATCATATCTGAATGAGTTTTATCCTAAGAATGTCAGGCTGGTTCAATATTCAAAAATTGATCAGTGCAATTCACTATATCAATGACAAGATAAGGCATATGATCATGAATGGATAAAGAAGATGTGATATATATATATCACATCCATGTGACAACATGGATGGACCTTGAGGGTATTATGCTAAATGAAATAAGTCAGACGAAGAAAGACAGATACTGTATGATTTCACTCATATGTGGAATATAAAAAACAAAACAAAAACAAATGAACAAACCAAAGGAAACAAAAACAAACACGTAGATACAGAGGACAGAGTAGTGGCTACCTGTATGGCTCGTAGCATAACTGATGCCATCTTGGGCCCTTACAGTTCTCCCATCCTTTCACTGACCCTACCCAGGACTGTACTATGCAGTGAAGCACTTCTCTGTCATCAAGGGTTTTTGTAGTTAATAGATATTGTTTAATAATCATTAGGACCTGTTAGGCTCTATGCTCCGTTAGGCCCCAAACAATGATGAAAACCTTTTGTGACGTATTCCCAGCACCCATGTGACTAGTTACCCATTCATAAATCTTAATTTAGGAACGCATGGCCCATTTCCAAGCAACTACACCCATACCCTAGATTAACTATAAAATTGTCCCAATGGTGCCTCAGTGGTACGGAGTGCAGCTACCAATGCTGCTGAAAGTCTGGTGCACTTGCTGTCCACCAGATCCAGATCCCATCCTGTGAGTAAGTTACCCTATAATAAACTGATCCATTGATTACATGGAGCTCTTGCCTTATTTTTGGTCTCAAGATGCCTTCTCAGTTTCATGGGCACTTTTCGTTCCCTCAGTCCTGCAATATTACCAGAGGGGAAGGAAGGAAGGGGAGGGCAAAATGGGTAAAGGGGATCAACTGTATGTTGATGGATGAAAACTAAATTTTTGGTGGTGAGCATGTTGTAGTGTATAAAGAAGTAGAAATATGGGAACTCCCTGGCAGTCCAGTGGTTAGGACTCCACGCTTTCACTGCCGAGGGCCCAGGTTCAATCCCTGGTCGGGGAACTAAGATCCCGCAAGCCGAAATAGAAATATAATGTTGTACACATGAAACTTACATAAACGAATGTTACCTTAATAAAAAAAATTAAAAAAAAAAAGAAAAAGTGGCCACAGTTATTATCCTCTCTGTACCTGCATCCATTTTGAACGCAGAGTAGCTGCTCCCATCAAGAGCTGAAGCCCTTGAACCCGGGCTGGTCTTGGGACTTGCTCTGACCAATTGAATACAAAACGTTATTCCTGGTCCAGACCTATCTCAAGAGGCCGTGAGCATTTTTGCTGTTTCAGCATGCTCTCCTGCAACTCAGACACCTCCCTGTGAACAAACCCAGGCTAGCCTGCTGGGATATGCAAGACCACACAGAAGAAAGACAAGCTGACCAGCAGAGGCCATCTCAGACCAGCCTATCCCCAGCCAACCTGGCAGCAGATATCACAGACGCGTGTGTGAGCCAAGTGCAGCAGTGGGGCTCAGCCCAGATCACCAGTCTGCAGGATCCAGAGCTAACTCAAGAGGTGCTGCCTTAAGGCACTAAGCTTTGTGGTTGGTTGTTTTGTAGCAACAGCTAACTGACTCAGAGTATGGCAATGGAGATAAATAAGGATTTTTTTTTGATGAGGAGCCTAACCGTCTCAGATGCTGGTTTCCCTTAAGTTGGAGAGTTTGAGGGACACCGTTTGGTAACGTAACCAAGCAGGACCCTATCGGGCCTTCCCAGGACAGACCACCCCCCAAGTCCTCCACCTGCCTCTTGTCTATAGGAAAACTTTAGCCTCCTAGGCCTTCCCTGAGTTTCAAAGAATATATTTAATCAGGGAAGTGAGAAAATGCAGAAACAAAGGAAAACAGTCAAACAAGACAAAATAATAGTTTGGCCATTAAACAAAGTCAGGACCTTTAGTTCCTCCTCAAGGGCTATAGATAATCTTCCGAGCCAAATCCTTTGAGCTGTTTTGCAGACACTGAAACCCCCACCAGGTGGAAGAAGTTAACTGTCTGCTGCCCACAGGCACGCAGACCCCAGACCAGCTGGAACCAGAAGATTGATGTTGACTCCTGATTACCTCACCCCCAACCAATCAGAAGAATGTCCACCAGCTGATCACATACCCAGCAACCCTCTCTCTCACCCTGTCTTTAAAAACCTTCCGCTGAAAGCCATCAGGAGTTCGGGCCTTTTGAGCATTAGGTGCGTGGACTCCTTGCTTGGGGCCCTGCAATACACGCTGCATTTCCCTTCACCACGACCCAGTGTCAGTAGATTGGCTTTACTGCGCCGGTGAGGCGAGCCGGACCCAAGTTTGGTTCAGTAATACTAATGGTTTGGGGAAAACTTGGACGTGGCCGTTACCTTCAATAACGCTGAAGGAGACTAGGAATGCTTGGAGGTCACGTTTCCAGCCTTACCAGGTTCAAGTTTCCAGCCTTACCCGTTCTTGGACATCAGAATCCAATATGAAGGAGATGTGGGTGAGTCAGCACCTGGCTGAGGACTTTCAGTGCGGTAATGGTGGGGCATGGGAATAGGAAGGGATGGGGAGCCAGGCTGGCCCTCCAAGAAGCAAGCCCACCGGCTCCCCCATGTGCCTCCAGCATCCTTTGCAGGCAGCCCTGCAACACTCCCCCTGGCCCTCTCGCTCCCCCCACCCGCCCTCCTCCGCCCCTCCCCCGTCCCCCCCTCCCCCAAGGCTTGCGGGCCCACCCTGCTTCACCTGGTGGGAGGTTCATACAGGCTAAGATTAACCGTAAATGTGGAGGTTGTTACTCAGAGCTGGGTTTCACACCTTCTGGCATTCAGTGCTAGCCTAGTTTTTAATAAAAACAACACTATTTTGGTGCCGTAAACCTATTTTTCACCATCTGGCGTACCCTTATGCCTCTATGTTTCTTCTAGTACAGCCTGACAGGAAAAAACCATCGTGGGACTAGAAGCTCTCGACCAAAGAGGATATTATTGTACATTCAAATGGATAAGGCACCTCTCTGCAGGTTGTAGCTGCTTAACTCTGAGCAACAGACTTTCAAAAAATCCTCTTTCTACAAATGTCAGTAGAACAAGATGAAAGAAGTTTACCTCATGAAACATTAAGGTAAAAAATGAAAGTTTGGTGGGGTTTTTTGCATAACAGATGATGACAATCTTAAAATACCCAAGAGACTAACGAGGAAGAAAACCCATCCCTTCTGTTTCAGGGAATGGTGGCAGGATGGCCCCAAGCTGTCCTCTGCAGTTTCCTTGGGGGTGACACTAAATGAATGGAAGGCTCTGGGGGAACCAACAGCAAAAGTAGCTTAACTGAGTAAAGTCATTCTCATTGGATCAAGCTTTTAATAACTCTGTGGTAATTTTGTGATTCTCTGAATTTTCTGGAATGGAAGTCAGCTGTTGCACTTATGTTCACCAGCACCTTTTTACTGATAAAAAGAGCTGCTCCAAAGCACACACATGTCTCTAGAAAAGGGGTCTTGTGCTTCTTTTTACTTAATGAGACTATAGTTCTTGATTCTCATGTATGTGATGAGTGGGTGTGCGTGGGTGTTCGTATGATGTGGCTTCAGGTTTTGTGGGTTTTTGAAGATTATATAATCTGGGGGGACTTAAAAAACCCAGAAAATTAGGAAGACAGAATTAGGAAAGGAATGTTCTTTAGAATCAGAAAGAAAACACAGTATATAACATTTTAAAAGCTGAGAAATACCTCAAATCTCACATAATTCAGAAAACTGACATAACGTTTTGTTAACTGCCTGACAAACCTCTATAACACTTTTTCCCCGACAATTTTCGTCTGCAGATGCTTTGCTTGCCTTTTCATATGACAACAATCTTGTAATATCATTTTCTAGCAAGAGGATAGAAGGATAATTCATCGTGATTTTCTTTTAGCATGGTTGATGGAAATTTGGTTTTCATTATTGATACTGCAGAAAAATTTCAGCTTTGCAGTTTGTTATTAGTAATGCTGTGTACATTTTTAGGACTGCTGTCAAATTGGGGGAAACCTCTGTCAAGTTTCTTTCATATAAAAGCTGTAAATTTCCTGGGCATATCAAGGTTTCATGTTCAGAGACCCATCTTAAATACTCTGAATTGACAATACTCAGGCAACCTGACCTCAGGTGTCTTGTAGAGATCTATTATGAGATTTGTGTTATTTTTGTCAATATCAGTATTTTGGTCAAGTCAGCAAGACATTTAATTTTTTCCCCAGTGTGTTCATATACTTTACTTCTTCTCATTAAGTATATTATTAATCCCCAAACCCATATATTGCCTCTTTTCGGATTTTATCTCTCTTTTGGTATAATCTGAAAAAAATTTTGTTACAATTTACTTCTCCATGCCAGAATCATTTCTGTTGGTTACAGATGGGCATAGTTGAAAAATAATTTCATTTCATAGGGAGTTTGCAATTATATTCACTGCATTTTTTTTTCCACTGCATTATTGATGATACACTTAACAAGAGAAACTTCCGTTTTGAGCTGCTCATAAGTTTAGGCATTTGATGATTGGAAGAATTTCCCACAGATCAGCTTCCGGCTCTGTACATTTCAAACCTTGTTTCTCCTCCGCCTCCTCCCACATCCCAGCTGCTCTAGAGCTCAGTGTCATGATGCCAGGTGGGCAGTGGGATTATTCCTGGAAGTCATTTCTGCCCCAGGATGGTCAGTAATAACTATGTAAACAGATCCCATGAAGGTCACAGTGAAACGTGTCCCCAACTCAACTTCCTCTTAGGCAGCTTCTAATGCTTCAGGACCCGAGGGGAAGTGTGACAGAATCAGGGTGGGGAGAGAGCCATCTTAACCAACTACAATTCAATGCAGATCTTAAACTAATTTACAGTTCATTTCTGCAGATTGTACCAACACGTATGACCAGGTGAATCCATTTCTGAGGCCCCTGGCAAGAGTCTTCTGCAAATGAGGGGCCCTGCCGCTTAAGTTTCATCAGCTCTGTATAGGTATGAGCCTGTGAGGGGTTTTTGTTTGTTTCTTTGAATCGACAAGCGGCAGCGGAATACCAAAGGGCCGACTCCTTTTGGAAGGCTTGGATCTGCGTTTCCCCGTGACCTTGAACAGATCGTGCCCCTCTCTGTTCGCCTTGGTCCCTCACTTCCCAGCCTCCCACGCACGAAGGGCCCCCTAGCGCCCGCCCAGTCCGGGTCCCCCGCCGTGTCAGCACGCGGCCTCTAGAGGGCATCACACCCCCGTCCCGGAGCCGGGGCGGCCGCGGGACTGGGGGCTGGGTTGCCAAGGCGACGGCAGCGGCAGTCTAGCTGCTGCTGGCCAGTTTCCCAGGACTGTAGATACTTTGTGCGACAATCACGAATCGTGCTCCATGGGAAACGTCGACACCCACAGAAAAATGGTAAACCAGGCAGGGCCTTGTGCAGAACCTGCTTGGTTTTGAATGGCCGCTCGCGATGGGACAGGAGCCTCAGAGAGCTAGCCGGTTCCCTACTGATGGGCAAAGGGCCGTGACCCCTGCCGTGGCCTGGGAGGGGCCCTCCCTGCTACCAGGCCTCCCCTGGGGACTTTGCCATACCTCAGGCTCCTGAAGTGCATGGGACACTCCTTGATTTGAGGTGTCTGGGACGGGGAGGGGGTGTTCACTAAGTGATCTTAGGGTGCTTGTGACGGGCGGGACCACCAGCTAGAGAATAAGGCTCAGGGCCTCCCAGGCTGCTGCTCTTCCGGCTCCAGTCCTGGAAGGGCCTGTGTTGGTGACACTGCCCTGGGCTGGGTGGCAGGATCTGATGGGGTCCGCAGAGCCCACTGGTCCCTGACCAATGCCAATCACCCTCTAAGGGGGCCACAGGGCAGGATGGGCTCCTCTCCCGCTGCATGGCCTGACCTCCAAATGGGGGCTCTGTGGACCCTATCAGATCAGCATGGGCTCGAACCCATGTCCCCTGCCTTGGTAGGTGGATTCTTTACCACTGCTCCACCAGGAAAGTCCTCCAAAAAATTTGAAAGCATACAATTCAGTAGCATTTAAAACATTCACAGCATTGTGCAACCGTCAACATTCTCTAGTTCCAGAACATTTTCATCATCTCAAAAGGAAACCCACACCCATTACCAGTCACTTCTATTCCCCCCAGCCCCTGGCAACCAATAATCTACTCTCTGTCCCTGTGAATTTGCCTATTCTGGACATTTCACTTAGATGCAATCATACAACGTGTGGTCTTTGTGTCTGGCTTTCGCTCAGCACAATGTTTCTAAAGTTCATCCATGTTGTAGCAGGTATTTAGTACTTAATTCATTTTTATGGCCAAATAATATTCCATTGTGTTGATAGTCCGCATTTTGTGTATCCATTCAGCTGTCTATGAGCACTTGGGCTGTTTTCACATTTTGGTGATTGTGAACAGAAGCACGTGTACCTTGACGTCTGCATCTTGCTGTCATCTGTGGGCCCCTCTGAGGGCAGCTCTCTGCGAATGTTGGGCTGTGAGCAGGTCTTCCGGCATCTACCCCACCTCCCAACCCACCGCAGCCCAGGGAACCTTTGTGTGGTCTGGCGAGGGGCTTGGACTCATCAGTCACCACCTCAAACAGAGAGGGTCCACTGGAGTTATTTTGTTTCCTCTCAGGGGCTAGGCCTTTACAACTCAGACACCAGAATCTGCTCCTTTTTCTCTGTTTTCTGCTAATACATCTGTAAGGCAGAGAGCAAGACGAGCCAGGGAAAACGGAAGACACTAGAAGATGGGGGACATGAGGGAACAAAGGTGACAGTTCGAAAACATGAGCCTACCTACTTTCATTTTTACTTATTCTCTTGATGACAACTTGTACACATGATTGGAGGATGGGACAAGGTGGGACATGGAAGCCACGGCCCAGGAAAATGCGGAGGGGAGATCGGGAGGGGCCCTCTTTCCCCTCATCAGGGCCAGTCTGCCCAGGCCCTGATATGAAGCAGGAAGGGGAGAGGCAGTGTGTGTATGTGGAGCAGGGGGGCAACCCCGCTTAGACAAGCAGACCCAGGTGGTTCTTCTTTACCAAGGGAGATGGGCAAATTGTGATCGCCAGTTCTGGAAAAGGTAGCCAGTGGGCCTTGGCAGGGGAAATCTCTCCCCAAGTCCACAAAAATCCACATGCAGGGAATCCTCCATAAGCCTGTGGATCAACGAACAAACTACGTCAAGGTAGGATTTAAATGGCCTGGGATCCTTTGATCCATTGAGTCCTCTAGTTACGGAAAGGAAACCCTCTGCTCTCCCCTCTGATCCACCTGCCCTTTGCTAGAGTCTAAGTCGGCTGTTCCCATGAACACAAGCAGCCCCACCCAACTCACCACATTTGGGATTCAGCATTTACTGAGATGAAAAGATTCTTTTTTGATAAATTTATTTATTTATTTAGGCTGCATTGGGTCTTCTTTGCTGCGTGTGGGCTTTCTCTAGTTGTGGTGAGCGGGGGCTATTCTTTGTTGTAGGTTGCAGAGCACAGACTCTAGGCGCGCGGGCTTCAGTAGTTGTGGCTCACGGGCTTAGTTGCTCTGCGGCATGTGGGATCTTCCCGGACCAGGGCTCGAACCCGTGTCCCCTGCATTGGCAGGCGGATTCTCAACCACTGCGCCACCAGGGAAGTCCCTCACTTTTTTTTTTTTTGCGGTACGCGGGCCCCTCACTGTTGTGGCCTCTCCCGTTGCGGAGCACAGGCTCCGGACGCGCAGGCTCAGTGGCCATGGCTCACGGGCCCAGCCGCTCCGCAGCATGTGGGATCTTCCTGGACCAGGGCACGAACCTGTGTCCCCTGCATCGGCAGGCGGACTCTCAACCACTGCGCCACCAGGGAAGCCCTTCTTTTATTTATTTATTTATTTATTTTATTTTAAAGGGGACCAACATTGGCTTCCCAAGTTTGTTTTTTTTTTCTTCTTTAGATCCTTTTTTTAAAAATTGAAGTACAGTTGATTTATGATGTTGTGTTAGTTTCTGGTGTACAGCAAAGTGATTCAGTTATATTTACATATATATGTATTTTTCAGATTCTTTTCCATTATAGTTTATTATAAGATATTGAATATAGTTCCCTGTGCTATACAGTAGGACCTTGTTGTTTATCTATTTTATCAATATATATAGTAGTGTGTATATATTAATCCCAAACTCCTAATTTATCCCTCCCTCCTCCCCCTTCCCCCTTTGGTAACCATAAGTTTGTTTTCTCTGACTGTGGGTCTGTTTCTGTTTTGTAAATAAGTTCACTTGTATTATTTTTTAGATTCCACATATAAGTGATATATTTGTCTTACTTCACTTAGTATGATAATCTCTAGGTCCACCCATGTTTCTGCAAATGGCATTATTTCGTTCTTTTTTTATGGCTGAATAGTCCATTGTATATATGTACCACATCTTCTTTACCCATTCATCTGTTGATGGACATTCAGGTTATTTCCATGTCTTGGCTATTGTAAATAGTACTGGTATGAACATGGGTGCGTGTATATTTTGAATTAGAGTTTTCTCCAGGTATTTGCCCAGGAGTGGGATTGCTGGATCATATGGTAAATCTATTTTTAGTTTTTTAAGGAACCTCCCTACTGTTTTCCATAGTGCCTGCACCAATTTACATTCCCACCAACAGTGTAGGAGGATTCCCTTTTCTCCATGCCCCCTCCAGGATTTATTTTTTGTAGACCTTTTTTTTAAATATTTATGTATTTATTTGGTTGCCCTGGGTCTTAGTTATGGCACATGGGCTCCTTAGTTGCAGCAGGCAGGCTCCTTAGTTGTGGCATGCGAACTCTTAGTTGCAGCATGCATGTGGGATCTAGTTCCCTGACCAGGGATCGAACCCGGGCCCCCTGCATTGGGAGCGCAGAGTCTTATCCACTGCACCACCAGGAAAGTCCCTGTAGAGTTTTTTTTTTTAATCTAACTAGAATGATGAACTGTTTTTTATCTTTTTTTAAATTGGAGTATAATTGCTTTACAATGTTGTGTTAGTTTCTGCTGTACAATGAAGTGAATCAGCTATATGTATACCTATACCCCCTCCCTCTTGGAAAGCCCTCCCACCCATCTAGGTCACACAGAGCACTGAGCTGAGCTCCCTGTGCTATACAGCAGGTTCCCACTAGCTATCTATTTTATACATGGTAGTGTATTTATATCAAACCTAATCTCCCTATTCGTCCCACACTCCCCTTCCCCCACTGTGTCCACATGTCTGTTTACATCTACGTCTCTATTTCTGCCCTGCAAATAGGTTCATCTGTACCATTATTCTAGGTTCCACATATATGCGTTAATATACGATATTTGTTTTTCTCTTTCTGACTTACTTCACTCTGTATGACAGACTCAACAAATGACCCAATTTTGTTCCTTTTTAATGGCTGAGTAATATTCCATTGTATATATGTACCACATCTTCTTTATCCATTCATCTGTTGTTGAACATTTAGGTTGTTTCCATGTTCTGGCTATTGTAAATAGTGCTGCAATGAACACTGGGGTACATGTGTCCTTTTGAATTATGGTTTTCTTTGGGTATACTCCCAGTAGTGGGATTGCTGGGTCATATGGGAGCTCTATTTTTAGCTTTTTAAGGAACCTCCATACTGTTCTCCGGAGTGGCTGTACCAATTTATATTCCCACTAACAGTGTAGGAGGGTCCCCTTTTCTCCACACCCTCTCCAGCATTTATTGTTTGTAGATTTTTTGATGATGGCCATTCTGACTGGTGTGAGGTGATACCTCATTGTAGTTTTGATTTGCATTTCTCTAATAGTGATGTTGAGCATCTTTTCATGTGCCTCTTGGCCATCTGTATGTCTTCTTTGGTGAGATGTCTATTTAGGTCTTCCTCCCAGTTTTTAATTGGGTTGTTTGTTTTTTTGATATTGAGCTCCATGAGCTGTTTGCATATTTTGGAGATTAATCCTTTGTCCGTTGCTTCGTTTGCAAATATTTTCTCCCATTCTGAGGGTTGCATTTTCGTCTTGTTTATGGATTCCTTTGCTGTGCAAAAGCTTTTAAGTTTAATTAGGTCCCATTTGTTTATTTTTGTTTTTATTTTCATTACTCTAGGATGTGGGTCAAAAAAGATCTTGCTGTGGTTTATGTCAAAGAGTGTTTTTCCTATGTTTTCCTCTAAGAGTTTTATAGTATCCAGTCTTACATTTAGGTCTTTTTTTTTTTTCTTTAACATCTTTATTGGGGTATAATTGCTTTACAATGGTGTGTTAGTTTCTGCTTTATAACAAAGTGAATCAGTTATACATATACATATGTTCCCATATGTCTTCCCTCTTGCGTCTCCCTCCCTCCCACAATCCCTATCCCACCCCTCCAGGCTGTCACAAAGCACCGAGCCAATATCCCTGTGCCATACGGCTGCTTCCCACTAGCTATCTACCTTACTACGTTTGTTAGTGTGTATATGTCCATGACTCTCTCTCGCCCTGTCACAGCTCACCCTTCCCCCTCCCCATAACCTCAAGTCCGTTCTCTAGTAGGTCTGTGTCTTTATTCCTGCCTTACCCCTAGGTTCTTCATGACATTTTTTTTCTTAAATTCCATATATATGCGTTAGCATACGGTATTTGTCTTTTTATTTCTGACTTACTTCACTCTGTATGACAGACTCTAGGTCTATCCACCTCATTACAAATAGCTCAATTTCGTTTCTTTTTATGGCTGAGTAATATTCCATTGTATATATGTGCCACATCTTCTTTATCCATTCATCTGATGATGGGCACTTAGGTTGTTTCCATCTCCGGGCTATTGTAAATAGAGCTGCAGTGAACATTTTGGTACATGACTCTTTTTGAATTTTGGTTTTCTCAGGGTATACGCCCAGTAGTGGGATTGCTGGGTCATATGGTAGTTCTATTTGTAGTTTTTTAAGGAACCTCCATACTGTTCTCCATAGTGGCTGAACCAATTCACATTCCCACCAGCAGTGCAAGAGTGTTCCCTTTTCTCCACACCCTCTCCAGCATTTATTGTTTCTAGATTTTTTGATGATGGCCATTCTGACTGGTGTGAGATATCTCATTGTAGTTTTGATTTGCATTTCTCTAATGATTAATGATGTTGAGCATTCTTTCATGTGTTTGTTGGCAATCTGTATATCTTCTTTGGAGAAATGTCTATTTAGGTCTTCTGCCCATTTTTGGATTGGGTTGTTTGTTTTTTTGTTATTGAGCTGCATGAGCTGCTTGTAAATTTTGGAGATTAATCCTTTGTTGGTTGCTTCATTTGCAAATATTTTCTCCCATTCTGAGGGCTGTCTTTTTGTCTTTTTTATGGTTTCCTTTGCTGTGCAAAAGCTTTGAAGTTTCATTAGGTCCCATTTGTTTATTTTTGTTTTTATTTCCATTACTCTAGGAGGTGGGTCAGAAAGGATCTTGCTGTGATTTATGTCATAGAGTGTTCTGCCTATGTTTTCCTCTAAGAGTTTGATAGTTTCTGGCCTTACATTTAGGTCTTTAATCCATTTTGAGTTTATTTTTGTGTATGGTGTTGGAGAATGTTTTAGTTTCATTCTGTTAATATAGCTGTTCAGTTTTCCTAGCACCACTAGGTGGTGTATGTATGTTCCATTGTATGTTCTTGCCTCCTTTGTCATAAATTAGGTGACCATATGTGCGTGGGTTTATCTCTGAGCTTTCTATCCTGTACCTTTGATCTATATTTCTGTTTTTGTGCCGGTACCATATTGTCTTGATTGTTGTAGCTTTGTAGTATACTATAAAGTCAGGGAGCCTGATCCCTCCTGCTCCGTTTTTCTTTCTCAAGATTGCTTTGTCTATTCGGGGTTTTCTGTGTTTCCATACAAATTGTAAAAAATTTTTTTCTAATTCTGTGAGGAATGCCATTGGTAATTTGATAGGGATTGTATTGAATCTGTATATTGCTTTGGACAGTATGGTCATTTTCACAATATTGATTCTTCCAATCCAAAAACATGGTATGTTTCTCCATCTGCTTAAGAAATCTTTGATTTCTTTCATCAGTGTTTTATAGTTTTCTGAGTACAAGTCTTTTGCCTCCTTAGGTAGGTTTATTCCTAGTTTCTTGTGATGGTGAATGGGATTGTTTCCTTAATTTCACTTTCTGATTTTTCATTGTTAGTGTATAGGAATGCAAGAGATTTCTGTGCATTAATTTTGTATCCTGCTACTTTACCGAATTCATTGATTGGTTCTAGTAGTTTTCTGGTGGCATCTTTAGGATTTCCTATGTATAGTATCATGTCATCTGCAAACAGTGACAGTTTTACTTCTTTTCCAATTTGTATTCCTTTTCTTTCTTTTTCTTCTCTGATTGCCATGGCTAGGACTTCCAAAACTATGTTGAATAAGAGTGTTGAAAGTGGACATCCTTTGTCTTGTTCCTGATCTTAGTGGAAATGCTTTCAGGTTTTCCACCATTGAGAATGATGTTTGCTGTGGGTTTGTCATATATGACCTTTATTATGTTGAGGTAGGTTCCCTCTATGCCCACTTTCTGGAGGGTTTTTATCATAAATGGGTGTTGAATTTTGTCAAAAGTTATTTCTGCATCTATTGAGATGATCATATGGATTTTATTCCTTAATTTGTTAATATGGTGTATCCATTGATTGATTTGCATATATTGAAGAATCCTTGCATCCCTGGGATAAATCCCACTTAATCATGGAGTGTGATCCTTTTAATGTCTTGTTGGATTCTGTTTGCTAGTGTTTTTTTTTTTTTTTTTTTTTTGCGGTACGTGGGCCTCTCACTGCTGTGGCCTCTCCCGTTGCGGAGCACAGGCTCCGGATGCGCAGGCTCAGCGGCCATGGCTCACAGGCCCAGCCGTTCCGCGGCATGCGGGATCTTCCCGGACTGGAGCATGAACCCGTGTCCCCTGCAGCGGCAGGCGGACTCTCAACCACTGTGCCACCAGGGAAGCCCTGTTTGCTAGTATTTTGTTGAGGATTTTCGCATCTATGTTAGTCAGTGATATTGGTTGGTAATTTTCTTTTTTTGTGATATCTTTGTCTGGTTTTGGTATCAGGGTGATGGTGGCCTCGTAGAATGAGTTTGGGAGTGTTCCTCCCTCTGCAATATTTTGGAAGAGTTTGAGAAGGATAGGTGTTAGCTCTTCTCTAAATATTTGATAGAATTCGCTGGTGAAGCCATCTGGTCCTGGACTTTTATTAGTTGCAATATATTTTTATTACAGTTTCAATTTCATTACTTGTGATAGGTCTGTTTATTTTTTTATTTTTTTTATTTATTTATTTTATTTTTGGCTGCGTTGGGTCTTCATTGTTGCACATGGGCTTTCTCTAGTTGCTGCGAGTGGGGGCTACTCTTCGTTGCGGTGTGTGGGCTTCTCATTGTGGTGGCTTCTCCTGTTGTGGAGCACGGGCTCTAGGCACGCGGCTTCAGTAGTTGTGGCGTGTGGGCTTAGTTGCTCCACATCATGTGGGATCTTCCCAGACCAGGGATCGAACCCATGTCCCCTGCATTGGTAGGCGGATTCTTAACTACTGTGCCACCAGGGAAGTCCTCATAGGTCTGTTTATATTTTCTAATTCTTCCTGGTTCAGTCTTGGAAAGTTGTACCTTTCTAAGAATTTGTCCACTTCTTCCAGGTTGTCCATTTTATTGGCATAGAGTTGCTTGTAGTAGTCTCTTAGGATGCTTTGTATTTCTGTGATGTCTGTTGTAACTTCTCCTTTTTCATTTCTAATTTTATTGATTTGAGTCCCCTCCCTCTTTTTCTTGAAGAGTCTGGCTAATGGTTTATCAATTTTGTTTATCTTCTCAAAGAACCAGCTTTTAGTTTTATTGATGCTTGCCATTGTTTTTTTTTTGTTTCTGTTTCATTTTTCTGGTCTGATCTTTATGATTTCTTTCCTTCTACTAACTTTGGGTGTTGTTTGTTCTTCTTTCTCTAGTTCCTTTAGGTGTAAGGTTAGATTGTTTGTTTGAGATGTTTGTTGTTTCTTGAGGTAGGATTGTGTTGCGATAAACTTCCCTCTTAGAACTGCTTTTGCTGCATCCCATAGGTTTTGGATCATCGTGTTTTCATTGTCATTTGTCTCTAGGTATTTTTTTTATTTCCTCTTTGATTTCTTCAGTGATCTCTTGGTTATTTAGTAACGTATTGTTTAGCCTCCATGTGTTTGTGTTTTTTACATTTTTTTCCCTGTAATTCATTTCTAATCTCATAGCGTTGTGGTCAGAAAAGACGCTTGATATGATTTCACTTTTCTTAAATTTACTGAGGCTTGATTTGTGACCCAAGATGTGATCTATCCTGGAGAACGTTCCGTGTGCACTTGAGAAGAAAGTGTAATCTGCTGGTTTTGGATGGAATGTCCTATAAATATCAATTAAATCTCTCTGGTCTATTGTGTCATTTAAAGCTTCTGTTTCCTTATTTATTTTCATTTTGGATGATCTGTCCATTGGTGTAAGTGAGGTGTTAAAGTCCCCCACTATTATTGTGTTACTGTCAATTTCCTCCTTTATAGCTGTTAGCAGTTGCCTTATGTATTGAGGTGCTCCTATGTTGGGTGCATATATATTTCTAATTGTCATATCTTTTTCTTCGATTGATCCCTTGATCATTATGTAGTGTCCTTCCTTGTCTCTTGTAACATTCTTTATTTTAAAGTCTATTTTATCTGATATGAGTATTGCTACTCCAGCTATCTTTTGATTTCCATTTTCATGGAATATCTTTTTCCATCCCCTCACTTTCAGTCTGTATGTGTCTCTAGGTCTGAAGTGGGTCTCTTGTAGACAGCATATATATGGGTCTTGTTTTTGTATCCATTCAGCAAGCCTGTGTCTTTTGGTTGGAGCATTTAATCCATTCACGTTTAAGGTAATTATCCATATGTACGTTCCTATGACCGTTTTCTTAATTGTTTTTTTTCTTTTTTGGGCCTCCCACTGTTGTGGCCTCTCCCGTTGTAGAGCACAGGCTCCAGACGCGCAGGCTCAGCGGCCATGGCTCATGGGCCCAGCCGCTCCACGGCATGTGGGAACTTCCCGGACCGGGGCACGAACCCGTGTCCCCGGCATCAGCAGGCAGACTCTCAACCACTGCTCCACCAGGGAAGCCCTTGGGCTTGTTTTTGTAGGTCTTTTTCTTCTCTTGTGTTTCCCACTTAGAGAAGTTCCTTTAGCATTTGTTGTAGAGCTGGTTTGGTGGTGCTGAATTCTCTTAGCTTTTGCTTGTCCGTAAAGATTCTGATTTCTCCATTGAATCTGAATGAGATCCTTGCCGGGTAAAGTAATCTTGGTTGTAGGTTCTTCCCTTTCATCACTTTAAATATATCATGCCACTCCCTTCTGGCTTGTAGAGTTTCTGCTGAGAAATCAACTGTTAACCTTATGGGAGTTCCCTTGTATGTTATTTGTCGTTTTTCCCTTGCTGCTTTCAATAATTTTTCTTTGTCTTTAATTTTTGTCAATTTGATTACTATGTGTCTTGGCATATTTCTACTTGGGTTTATCCTGTATGGGACTCTCTGTGCTTCCTGGACTTGTGTGGCTATTTCCTTTCCCATGTTAGGGACATTTTTGGCTATAATTTCTTCAAATATTTTCTCGGATCCTTTCTCTCTCTCTTCTCCTTTGGGGACCCCTATAATGTGAATTTTGTTGTGTTTAATGTTGTCCCAGAGGTCTCCTAAGCTGTCTTCATTTCTTTTCATTCTTTATTCTTTATTCTGTTCCACAGCAGTGAATTCCACCATTCTGTCTTCCAGGTCACTTATCCATTTTCTGCCTCAGTTATTCTGCTATTGATTCCTTCTAGTGTATACTTCCTTTCAGTTATTGTATTGTTCATCTCTGTTTGTTTGTTCTTTAATTCTTCTAGGTGTTTGTTCTTTAATCCTTCTAGGTCTTTGTTAAACATTTCTTGTACCTTCTCGATCTTTGCCTCCATTCTTTTTCCAAGGTCCTGGATCATCTTCACTATCATTATTCTGAATTCTTTTTCTGGAAGGTTGCCTATCTCCACTTCATTTAGTTGTTTTTCTGGGGTTTTCTCTTGTTCCTTCATCTGGTACATAGCCCTCTGCCTTTTCATCTTGTCTATCTTTCTGTGAATGTGGTTTTTGTTCCACAGGCTGCAAGACTGTAGTTCTTCTTGCTTCTGCTATCTGCCCTCTGGTGAATGAGGCTATCTAAGAGGCTTGTGCAAGGTTCCTGATGGGAGGGACTGGTGACAGGTAGAGCTGGGTGTTGTTCTGGTGGGCAGAACTCAATAAAACTTTAATCTGCTTGTCTGCTGATGGTTGGGGCTGGGTTCCCTCCCTGTTGGTTGTTTGGCCTGAGGTGACCCAACACTGGAGCCTACCCAGGCTCTTTGGTGGGGTTAATGGCAGACTCTGGGAGGGCTCATGTCAAGGAGTACTTCCCAGAACTTCTGCTGCCAGTGTCCTTGTCCTCATGTTGAGACACAGCCACCCCCCACCTCTGCAGGAGACCTTCCAACACTAGCAGGTAGGTCTGGTTCAGTCTCCTATGAGGTCACTGCTCCTTCCCCTGGGTCCCGATGCACACACTACTTTGTGTGTGCCCTCCAAGAGTAGAGTCTCTGTTTCCCCGAGTCCTGTTGAAGTCCTGCAATCAAATCCCGCTAGCCTTCAAAGTCTGATTCTCTTGGAATTCCTCCTCTTGTTGCTGGACCTCCAGGTTGGAAAGCCTGATGTGGGGCTCAGAACCTTCACTCCAGTGGATGGACTTCTGTGGTATAAGTGTTCTCCAGTCTGTGAGTCACCCACCCAGCAGTTGTGGAATTTTATTTTATTTTGATTCCACCCCTCCTACCATCTCATTGTGGCTTCTCCTTTGTCTTTGGATGTGGGATATCTTTTTTGGTGAGTTCCAGTGTCTTTCTGTTGATGATTGTTCAGCAGTTAGTTGTGATTCCGGTGCTCTTGAAAGAGGGAGTGAGAGCATGTCCTTCTACTCTGCCATCTTGAACCAATATAGCTCCTTCAGTATTTTTATAACCTCCTTTTTGAACTCAGGATCTAGTAGACTCAAGAGGTCTGTTTCACTGTTTTTTCTTTCAGGGGATTTCTCTTGTTCTTTTAATTGGGAGTGGTTCCTCTGCTTCATTTTACTTACATTTGTCTGACTATGAATTTAGGAGAAACAGTTATTTACTGTCATCTCGAAGGTGTTTGCCAACTTTGTGTTGAACCAATTAGAGAATTAAAAAACCAAAAAAACACAACCACCCACTACTATCTTCACCATATAAGGATGGAGATTTAAATTTCAAAAGATCCATCTATATAAAATAGATAACAAACAGGGACCTACTCTATAGCACAGAGAAATACATTCAATATCTTGTAATAACCTATAATGGAAGAGAATGTAAAAAAGGAATAGATATAGATATAGATATATACACACACACATACACATTTCAATAAAAATTTTAAATAAATTAAAAAATAATTACCAAAAAACGATCCAAAGATCCTATAATCTCATAGCGCAGTCTTCCAAATGGAGTAAATTCAGTCTTATGAAAATCTTACTATGTTGTCCCAATTTCTCTCATTCTTCCTCAGTTTGACCAGAGAAGTGCTCAGAGTATGAGGTTTGGGGACCAGCCTAAGGTTTAGAAACCTCTTCCCTGACCTCCCCACCAGGACCCCTGGAATCTTCTCATCTGGTTATCTTGTTTCCTTCTTCAATTATGATTCCCAGTTTGCTTTTAAATTTTTTTATTTATCTTTTTAATTTAATTTTTGTTTTATATTGGAGTATAGTTGATTTACAATGTTGTGTTAGTTTCAGGTATACAGCAAAGTGATTCAGTTATGTATATACATATATTCATTCTTTTTCAGATTCTTTTCCCATATAGGTTATTAGAGAATATTGAGTAGAGTTCTCTGTGCTATACAGTAGGTCCTTGTTGATTATCTATTTTATATACAGTAGTGTGTATATGTTAATCCCAATCTCCTAATTTATCCTTTCCCCCACATTTCCCTTTTGGTAACCATAAATTTGTTTTCAAAGTCTGTGAGTCTATTTCTGTTTTGTAAATAAGTTCATTTGTACCTTTTTTTCCCTTAGATTCCACATATAAGTGATACTATATGATATTTGTCTTTCTCTGTGTGACTTCACTTAGTATGATAATCTCTAGGTCCATCCATGTTGCTGCAAATGGTATTATTTCATTCTTTTTTGTGGCTGAGTGATATTCCATTGTATATGTGTACCACATCATTTTATTTTTTTTGGCTGTGCCCTCAGCAGTGAGAGCACAGAGTCCTAACCAGTGGACCACGAGGGAATTCCCTGTACCACATCTTTTGTATCCATTCCTCTGTTGATGGACATTCAGGTTGCTTTCATATCTTGGCTATTGTAAATAGTGCTGCTATGAACGTTGGGGTGCATGTATCTTTTCAAATTAGAGTTTTCTCCAGATATATGCCCAGGAGTCGGATTGCTGGATCATATGGTAGCTTTGTTTGTGTTTTTTCCAAAGAATTTTTTTAGCAGTTTTTACATTTTTATGTATTTATTTATTTAAAAATTTTATTTAGTTTTGGCTTCGTCGGGTCTTCGCTGCAGCACACATGTTCTATGTTGAGGCATGCGGGATCTTTTGTTGTGGCACATGGACTCTTCGTTGTGGTGCGTGGGCTTCTCTCTAGTTGTGGTGTGCAGATTTTCTCTTGTTGTGGCACACAGGCTCCAGGGTGCATGGGCTCAGTAGTTGTGGTGCGCGGGTTCCAGAGCACGTGGGCTCTGTAGTTTCCAGCCTGTGAACTCAGTAGTTGTGGCACGTGGGCTTAGTTGTCCTGCAGCATGTGGGATCTTAGTTTCCTGACCAGGGATCAAACCCACGTCCCCTGCATTGTAAGGTGGATTCTTTACCACTGGACCACCAAGGAAGTCCCCATATGGTAGTTCTATTTTAGTTTTCTAAGGAAGCTCCATACTGTTCTCCACAGTGGTTGTATTAATTTACATTTCCACCAACAGTGAAGGAGGGTTCCCTTTTCTCCACACCCTCTCCAGAATTTGTTTGTAGATTTTGTGATGATGGCCATTCTGACTGGTGTGAGGTGATATCTCATTGTAGGTTTTTTTTTTTTTTTTTTTTGCGGTACGCGGGCCTCTCACTGCTGTGGCCTCTCCCGTTGCGGAGCACAGGCTCCGGACACGCAGGCTCAGCGGCCATGGCTCACGGGCCTAGCCGTTCCGCGGCATGTGGGATCTTCCTGGACTGGGACATGATCCCGCGTCCCCTGCATCGGCAGGCGGACTCTCAACCACTGCGCCACCAGGGAAGCCCCTCATTGTAGTTTTGATTTGCATTTCTCTAATAATTAGTGATGTTGAGCATCTTTTCATGTGTCTTTTGGCCATCTGTATGTCTTCTTTGGAGAAATGTCTATTTTGATCTTCTGCCCATTTTTTGATTGGGTTGTTTGTTTTTTTTGATATTGAGCTGCATGAGCTGTTTGTCTATTTTGGAGATTAACCTCTTGTCAGTTGCTTCATTTGCAAATGTTTTCTCCCATTCTGTGGGTTGTCTTTTCATTTTGTTTATGGTTTTCTTTGCTGTGCAAAAGTTTTAAGTTTAATTAGGTTCCATTTTTTTACTTTCGTTTTTACTCTAGGAGGTGGATCCAAAAAGATATTGCTGCGATTTATGTCAAAGAGTGTTCTGCCTATGTTTGCTTCTAAGAGTTTTATAGTATCCTGGCCTTACATTTAGGTCTTTAATCCATTTTGAGTTTATTTTTGTGTATGGTGTTAGAGAATGTTCTAATTTCATTCTTTTACATGTAGCTGTCTAGTTTTCCTAGCACCACTTATTGAAGAGACTGTCTTTCCTCCATTGTACGTTCTTGCCTCCTTTGTCATAGATTAATTGACCATAGGTGCATGGGTTTATTTCTGGGCTTTCTATCCTGTTCCATTGATCTATATTTCTGTTTTTGTTACAGTACCATACTGTTTTGATTACTGTAGCTTTGTAGTATAGTCTGAAGTCAGGGAGCCTGATTCCTCCAGCTCCGTTTTTCTTTCTTAGGATTGCTTTGGCTATTTCAGGGTCTTTTGTGTTTCCATACAAATTAAAAATTTTTTTGTTCTAGTTCTGTGAAAAATGCCATTGGTAATTTGATAGGGATTGCATTGAATCTGTACATTGCCTTGGTATTCCCAGTTTGCTTTTTTTCAAATTGAAGTATAGATGATTTCCAGTTTGCTTAAAAAAACTTTATTGAGGAATAATTGACAAATATAATTGTATTTAAAGTGTACAACATGATTATTTGATATACATACACATTATAGAATGATTACCAAGATCAAGATAATTAACACATCCATCACCTCACATAGTTAACATAGTTAACTCTTTTTGGGTATGTGTGTGGTGAGAATACTTACAATCTACCCTCGCTGTCTTTCAAGTATCCAGTACTGTATTATTAGCTACAGTCAGCGTGCTGTACATTACAGCCTCAGAACTTATTCTTCTTGTAGCTACAAATTTGTACCCTTTGACCTACAGCACCCCTTACCCTCCTTCTGCCCATTTTTCTTTGTCAGGCATTCATAGGGTCTGTGGCTAATTAGAAATCATACTGCTCAAATTAGAACATCTTATAGCTTCTAGAAATCTCTACATTAGTATATTAGTGTGAGCCACCTTTATTTTCCCCTGCAAGAGCCAATTTATGGGGAAAAATAATGCTCCGGGGCTGCCTGTATTTGCATTCCAAATGAAAATAACTTTGAGTCCTGTGGGGGGAATATGTATTTTCTTCCAGGGGAGTATGCCTGTGCAGTCAAGTAGATTTACGCTCATGAGCAACCGGTGCTACTTGCCAGTTACTAAAATGTTAATATCGGCAGAATTGAAAACTGGTCACATAGAGGCAGCTTTCTAATTTTTTTATCCTCAAAATTATTTGATAGGCTGAAGGTATAGATAAATAGAAGAACATAAAACCATTTATTACAAGCAGTAGGCTGCATCTCTCCCCCTTTGATCAATCAGTTGGATTTGTTTTGATGCACTACAGGAAACCAGCTTATTAAGAATTCTGCTTTTTGTTAATACATTGCAAACTGTACATTTCAGTCAGAACTCAGATGGTTTCTAAGGTGTAGCCATAAAGGCCAGTGCTCAAAACAGCTGTTGTCCCCAGGGAGTGAGGGCTTCCTAACAGGTCCTTAAGGGACCCCAGAGTGAATCTACTGGAATCATTCTTTTTGGGGGCTTTAAAAAAATATTACAAAAATAAGTGCTTATGTGTTATCAGGCAGATTTTTACATCCAGATCATAACTTAAATTACTGTGTGGTTGACACTTCTATTAACTAAATCACTCGTGTCCTAGATGACTAAAGCTATGATACAAAGAATTTGATTTCTTTGATTCTTAGGTGCCTGAGTTTGCATCTGGAGTCAAACTGCCCAGGTTGGAACCCCTGAGAAAGCACTGTTAACTAACAGTGGTAACTGTTAGTTACCACTGTGTTCTGGCTACTAGTACAGAGGGACTTATAGAAAGGACCAGAGGAGGGTAAGGGGGTTAGCAAGATGTCAGATATGGGAACTTATTAATGATTCGGCAGAGGAGGAACAGACACAGGGTACAGAAAACTTGGAGAAACCACATGATCTAGGAGATGCTTCAGAATTCATTCCCTTATGTTTGTCGTTTCAGGCGAGAATATTCCTTACCATAGCAAGACTAAGTACAATTGTCTGCCAGGGCTTAATTCTTAAATGGGTTTTCATTGTTAAAAAATGACAAAAAAGTCTAAGTGGCGCTTTCTGTGGAATCTGCAGCATTGCAGAGCCCATTTATCAGAGGCCATGAAAGCTACAGAAGTTCTCCTTATCTTATTTTCTGCATTTCTAGTTTTATGCAATTTCATTAGATTTTTCTGCTTTGGTAGTGAATTTAGAAGGGAGAAGAAAAAAAATCACATATTTAAAAATATAACCCTTATTACAATTTACTCGCCAATAATTAATAACTTTAATCCCTGCAGCGCAGTTTTTCTAACTGCAATATATTTAACACATTACATTGTGCAAATTTAAAGCTCAATTTTTCCTTTGTTTCCTTTGAAGATAGTGTAACCTGTTTCTGGACAAAAACATCTTCAGTATTCTCTCCTCTGGGTATGTAGCATTAATCTTGCGGGGAGAGAATTGGTTAACAAATAGTATCTTGCACAGCCATGAAAACGCCAGTGATCTCTTCAAAGAAATAAAACCATGTATTTTTGTCCCCAGTTCTGCAGATGAAACATTTCATGGTTAAACGCTGACAGATTACGCAG
Organism: Lagenorhynchus albirostris; assembly: GCF_949774975.1. Classification (NCBI taxonomy): domain Eukaryota; kingdom Metazoa; phylum Chordata; class Mammalia; order Artiodactyla; family Delphinidae; genus Lagenorhynchus; species Lagenorhynchus albirostris. Next base: position 95,878,874 of record NC_083116.1, read on the forward strand.
TCAACGGTCATGACACAGGAGCCGCAGCCATCAGTACCGTTCATAAACCATGGAGTACGTTTGAAATGCTACCTCCTGTTTATTTATTTGAGCAATAGTTTAATACAAAGAAGGCAATTGCTCATTTTTCTCTCTCCCTGCTGAGCAACCCCAGGAAAGTCACTTAAGCTCTTTGAGCTGAAATTTCTTCATGTGTATGATGAGAATATTCTGTCTACCTCATATGATTATGAGGATTAGGGCTGTCCTGCTCGCTGAGGTTGAAATATCCAATCTTCTCATGTCTTCCTATCCTGTAGAAGAGAGCAAATAAACATAATACTATCTTGTGATATCACTTAGCAAATCAACAGGGAAAAATCCCCACAGGATTTTATGCAAACATAGAACTGGATTTTATGTTTGTTATGCAGACATAGAGCAAAGCTAACTGCCATTAGTCCTCCATGAAAATCGTCCCCCAAGCGTTACCAAGAATCGCTTGGTGAACTAGTTAGGCCAATGTTCCAGAAGATCCTTTCTGCTAATTTCAGCAACAAAGCCAAATTTAAACATAAAAGCATACCCTCAAAGTTGTGACACCCCCATGTTTTGTTTGCTTTTCTTCAAAAAGGAGGGGTGCCTAAACAACACCAGAGCACACTGCATTTGTTGCTCGAAAGCAAATTACATGTTCTCAAAACACCTTGGCTAAATATAAATTAAGTTGTGTTTCTTTCTGAGATGGAAATTGCTTTTGGCTGCTTACCCAACCATGCTTTTTGCTAAACTCTGGGCTTTGTTTTTGCTTTTTATTGAAGCAGGTTTATAAACACCAGAGGCAAAATGCACCAACTCGAACAGATGGCTAAAGTGCTATTTCGTTCGTCATTATTTGTTCGGGGAATATTGCAAAGTCGGGCTGCTGGGATTGCAGCCTTACAGCTAGAGGAATTGTCTTGGGCAGAATCAAAGCCCCTAGTTGCAAAGCTTGGGCTCAGTACTTTCCTTTTCTAAAAAGGAACATTCAGCAAAGAAACCATCCTCTTCTTGCCCATGGGACTCTTCCCAAGGTGAGAAAAATCAGATGACTAGAAATCTTGTTTCTATGAATGGGGGAAGGCAGTGTTGACAAAAATAATCAATAAACAATCTATAATAGGAATAGAAAAGAGTTTTATTTGAGCCAAACTGAGGACTATAGCCCGGGAGACAGCCTCTCAGATAACTCCAGAGGAGCATGGTTTTCAGCATAGTTTTATATCTTGTCAGAACAAAGAACATTAAACGGGTCAGGGATACATTCCTTCAAGGTTTAAAAAAAAAAAAAACAGATCAGCACATACACAGCAAGTCAGTATGGCGTCAGCACATGGGAAGGGAGTCTTATCAACGAAGGAGTACCAGCATGAGCGTCCCAGGAAGGGTGGCCTTTAATCTTTACTTTTAACATGGACTTTCTTTACTTCTAGTCAATGTGCCCTTCTCTGTAATAATTAAAGCAGATGTACAATGTATGTTTCATAAGCCACAAACAGGCTGTTTTAGTTAGCATGAAATTCGAGTTAAATCGTGTATAAGCCAGAACGACTTCCCCATACCTCAATATGTGAAACCTTCTTCCATCAGCAGTCATGTCATATCCCACGTCCATGGAGAAGAAAACCATTTCTAACACCAGAACGCTGTGACCACTTCTGGAGAAACACTGTCAATTCCTTTGGGCCTCTGACACCTTTGCCTAGAAAATACTACACTATGGTCGTTTTGCTCACACGATGCGTTGTCGATGTTCCTGAATTTACCAAATCTTTTTCTTTTTTCATGGGTTTCTTTGAGTAAGATCCTCGTGCTCCTTCTCTGGAGAAACCCGACTTCCGCTCTTGCCTGTGAAATGCCCAGTGTCAGGTTGCTGTGGCTCCCACTGGCCACCTGGCAGCAGGGCTGGGCACCATCACAAACGGAGCCTGAAGGACGTGCCCTGAGTCACGACCGTGGTGGCTTCTGAAGCAGGGGACGGGAATGGGGCTGAGGATCGTGGGGAAACGGGGGCTTTATTGTAGTACCTGATTTCTTTTTATTTATTTATTTATTATTTTATATTTATTTTTGGCCGCGTTGGGTCTTCGTTGCTGCCGCACGGGCTCTCTCTAGTTGCGGCGAGCGGGGGCTACTCTTCGTTGCATTGCGCGGGCTTCTCATTGTGGTGGCTTCTCTTGTTGCGGAGCACGGGCTCTAGGCGCGCAGGCTTCAGTAGCTGTGGCTCGCGGGCTCTAGAGTGCAGGCTCAGTAGTTGTGGCGCACGGGCTTAGTTGCTCCGCGGCATGTGGGATCTTCCCGGACCAGGGCTCGAACCCATGTCTCTTGCACTGGCAGGTGGATTCTTAACCACTGCACCACCAGGGAAGTCCAGTATCTGATTTCTTTTTTTTTTTTTTTTTTGCGGTACGCGGCCTCTCCCTGTTGTGGCCTCTCCCGTTGTGGAGCACAGGCTCCGGACGCGCAGGCTCAGCGGCCATGGCTCACGGGCCCAGCCGCTCCGCGGCATGTGGGATCTTCCCGGACCGGGGCACGAACCCGTGTCCCCTGCATCGGCAGGCGGACTCTCAACCACTGCGCCACCCAGGGAAGCCCTGGTATCTGATTTCTTTTAACGAAAATAATACTTGAAGCAAATATGCCAGTTCTGGGTAATAGGTACCTGGGTGTTTGTCTACTTCTCTATAAAGTTTGGCAAACCACCACCCCTCCTATTTTTAAGAATAGCAGTACACTATGGAAATGGTTTTCAAACCTGACTGCAGTTACATGTGGAACTTTAAAAAATGTTTCAGATTCCTGGGCCTGCCACACCTATACTCAGTTTCCAAGAGTGGGACCCAGAAACTGGGTTTCTTAAAAAGCTCCCTAGATGTTCCTCATTCAGCCAGTCCAGTGTTAGCCCTTAGCTTTGAAACACCACTAACTTGCAAAAGTCATTCTGTGTATACTTATAAGTACTATAATACAATCCTATGGATAACCCCAAACTGTGTTAACTTACACTGCTGGGTTGTTGGATTTTTTTTAGTCTTTTTTGTGAAAACTGGGTCAAAACTCATTTGATAACATATAGACTAGGATCCTTGTGCAGTTTTAGAGCTAAAGTTTTAAACTTTTTTTTTTTAATAATTTATTTTATTTATTTATTTTTGCTGTGTTGCGTCTTCGTTTCTGTACGTGGGGTTTCTCTAGCTGTGGCGAGCGGGGGTCACTCTTCATCGCGGTATGTGGGCCTCTCACTATCGCGGCCTCTCCTGTTGCGGAGCACAGGCTCCAGACGCGCAGGCTCAGTAGTTGTGGCTCACGGGCCTAGCCTCTCCGTGGCATGTGGGATCCTCCCAGACCAGGGCTCGAACCCGTGTCCCCTGCATTAGCAGGCAGATTCTCAACCACTGCGCCACCAGGGAAGCCCAAGTTTTAAACTTTAATAGCTTAGATTACAACACAATCTGTAAATGGCCTTTCAATATAAACGGAATTTCCTTTTCGGTCTGTAGCTTTAATTCTGCCAGGTTTAGGCCAGTTCAACTCGACAATAGCATCTTTTTCATGGTAGGATTGGATATTATCGAATTGTACACAAGATTTCTTTTGATTGTCCTCGTTTTTTTTTTTTTTTAATTAATTAATTAATTAATTTATTTTGCGGTACGCGGGCCTCTCACTGTTGTGGCCTCTCCCGTTGTGGAGCTCCGGATGCGCAGGCTCAGCGGCCATGGCTCACGGGCCCAGCCGCTCCGCGGCATGTGGGGTCTTCCCGGACCGGGGCACGAACCCGTGTCCCCTGCATCGGCAGGCGGACTCTCAACCACTGCGCCACCAGGGAAGCCCCGATTGTCCTCGTTTTTAGCCGTAAGTTTCTTTTCCAATGTTCACTCAATTTAAAATTTTTATTTTATTAATTTTATTTATTTATTTTTTGGCTGCGCAGCTTGTGGGATCTTAGTTCCCTGACCAGGAATCAAACCCAGGCCTGCAGTAGAAGCACAGAGTCCTAACCCCTGGACCACAAGGGAATTCCCCCACATTCACTCAAAATGATTGTTTTGAAGGTAATGAGTTTAAGTCCACATATGCATACTTACATTTACATGTGCACAGTCACTCCTTGGCACTGATGCCCCAGTGGCACACGTGAAGTCCCTCACTTACTTCTTCTTCTTATTATTACTACAATTATTTTGCCATTACCCCCATCCTCCATGAGATGGTAAGCAAACAAAATAAGGAAGTGAAATTAAATAGTTCTCTTTGTTATTTGACAGCAGCTTGGTAGCAGGTACCTAAACCTAATAAATCAAAACCAGGACAATTCTATGACCACCTATTGCTTTCTAGCAAGCATTTTTTTAAATTAACATCTTTATTGGAGTATAATTGCTTTATAATGGTGTGTTAGTTACTGCTTTATAACAAAGTGAATCAGCTAGACGTATACATATACCCCCCATAATCTTCTCCCTTTAGCAAGCATAGGTTATGGTTTGCTTCCATCATGACAGCTAAGACTAGGCTGTATTTTTCTCCTTCTTTTAAAATTTAAGATTGATTCTCTAACAGGTGAGAAGAACTTCCAGGTTGGAAGGGCCCTTCGGCCCCAGCTATCAGGACTGTGTTCGGGACGAGTGTGCCGGTGAGGCTGGCCCGCTTCAGGCTGGGCAGATTCTTTGCCCAACTCAGCAGGAATCATCAGGTACTCGTGGGACCCCTGTCACGTTCCAGTGTCCTACAGCCATGTTCCTGGGATACCTGTCACATGTCCAACAATGTCATACGTACATTTCAGTAAATAGCAAAAATTGAGAAGATCCTCTCTTCTCAATGTAAAATTCTCTCATCCTCTGACTTGTTTATAGATTTACTGATATGGAAAGGCTTATTATAAGAGCAGAGCCGGAGACCTAGTGACCAGCTGTACTCATGTGAGGTGTCTCTGCTCTTTTTGGCTGGCTCCAGGCCTTTCTTAAGGGCCACTGCAGCCCTTGCTGGTTCCTTGATTTTATAACATTAGAAAAAGGAAAGCAAGTTCAAGTCTATGGGAGCACTGGAATAGCAAAGAGTTCAATCTTTTCTTTCTTTTTTGTACTGCACCACGCGGCATGCGGGATCTTAGTTCCCCAATCAGGGATCAAACCTTGTACCCCCTGCAGTGGAAGCGTGGAGTTTTAACCACTGGACCACCAGGGAAATTCCTTAATCATTTTCACGGAAAATTAATACAAACAAATACAAAGAAAAGTAGACAAAGTTGGACAAAATAATATTCCTTGAATGTGTTTATGTTCAAAATCTGAATAAGATATTAAAAAGTAAATACGAACAAGCAACTAAAAAGCCAACAATACAAACAAACTATTTTGGGCCATATCGAACCTATCCAGGTAACCAAGTTCAACGTAAGATTTTATTTACAGAAATCCTAAACTTACACTTTTTCGATTTTAATTTGAAGCTGAAAGATTTGACTGGTTGCCTTTCTTAAAACATGGAGGTTGCATTGTCTGTAAAGAAAACTGGCTTTTCTTATAAAAGACACAAATACATCTGAAAACCCCCAGCAAGGACATGCTGACCCTAGCATTTTTCTGGACCGAACACAAATGACTTTACACAGGGTTAAAGACTGTGCACTTAGTGACAGAGACCAGAGCTTTCCAGAGATTCAGTTGGGACTGAATCCCCCATATCAAGAGAGCAACTGAGACAATGCAATTTAAGGCATTATCGAAAGAGTTTGTGTCTGAGAGAGAAGTGTGCTTGACACGCAGAGCTTGTGCTCTGTTCGTTCTGATAACCGCCCTCACCTCCTTAATTGGCTACATTCATTTATTTCTTCGGGGCCCAAAACATGTTTGCTAAGTACTATTTCGGAATGACTGTTACAGTAAAATTAACTTCTGATGAAAACTCATTTTTTTAAACAAAATTTTATTTATTTATGGCTGTGTTGGGTGGGTCTTCACTTCTGTGCGAGGGCTTTCTCTAGTTGCGGCAAGCGGGGGCCCCTCTTCATCGCGGTGCGCGGGCCTCTCACTGTCGCGGCCTCTCTTGTAGTGGAGCACAAGCTCCAGACGCGCAGGCTCATTACTTGTGGCTCACGGGCCTAGTTGTTCCGCGGCATGTGGGATCTTCCCAGACCAGGGCTCGAACCCGTGTCCCCTGAATTGGCAGGCAGATTCTCAACCACTGTGCCACCAGGGAAGCCCATGATGGAAACTCATTTTAACAAAGACCAGAGTGAAATGCAAATGAGAAAAATCCCTGGTCTGAGGCTACCCATGTGGAGTTTGAATTCAGACCATTCCAGAAAGGGTTATAAGGAGGTACATCTTTAATCAAAATTACCATGGTTGGGTTTAATATGAATAAACAAGCTTTTTATTTTTTAATGGAGGAAAAATTCATAGTTGAGATCCAACTTAAAAACCATATGCAAAGACTGCTTTATTAGTTCTAGGCATTGCCATTTGACTGGGCAAGAACACAGCTCACAGGCTACCTCTTCTGTTTGGTGTTGGACTGAAGTCACCCACTGGGGCCCATGACATCCATACTTTAGAGCTGCCGAGGACATGGCAGGGAGCGGTGCTGGGTCAGGATACATCCTGCTGTCACTTGGAAATATGAGTTGCCATTTTCTTTTCCCCAGGGACCTACGTTTTTTGAAGAGAACGTTAGCATCTTTTCTTCTCATTCCAAGAATTGGCTACAAGAAACCCCTCATCTGAGCTACCAGAAATGTGTGAGTATAGCTTTTCAAAGTGTACTTATTTTCAAATCAGAGCTAAGAAAAAGTAAAAGGCATATTTCAGTTCTCAAAGTTGTAACCCCACATCAAATTCTTAACTAAAGCTGTTCCTCAATGGGAGCTCACACTAAATGCATGGCAAAGGTCTACCTACAGTTAATGTAGAGAATAAATTAAAGTACAGGAGAGCTTCACCGGTGGCGCAGTGGTTGAGAGTCCGCCTGCCGATGCAGGGGACACGGGTTCGTGCCCCGGTCTGGGAAGATCCCACATGCCGCGGAGGGGCTGGGCCCGTGAGCCATGGCCGCTGCGCCTGCGCATCCAGAGCCTGTGCTCCGCAATGGGAGAGGCCACAGCAGTTAGAGGCCCGTGTACCGCAAAAAAAAAAAAAAAAAAAAAAAAAATGTTAAAAAGCATAGTCATTTTTTTAAAGTTGTAAATTAAGGCTGATTCTGTAAACAATACTAAAGAAACACTAAGCCTTTATCATTAAATAATTTTAATAAAATAAAAACATTTCCTTTCAAACAAAACCAAAAAAAAAAAAAAGACTTAAATGTGAATTGCATATTGATAAGTTATCACTGCTGAAAAGCACCTGAAAATATAACTGCTGCTCTTGGTTACTTGGCATCATGCTTTTCTAAAGACAAAAACACAATGAGAGGGACATCCTGTAGCCATTTCTCGTTTATTATCATGAGTGTAAGGTTTTTCCAGCACTCACTACATTCTACTCTAGCCTGCACTCCTTCCAAAACAGTTTGTTGGCTTCTTTTCCCTGTAAGAATGGAGTATCTGCTAACCTCAGTGTAAGAAGCCTATCATCTCAAGTGTCTAACGCTGTGTGGGTAAGTGCTAAACAAAAACTCAACATCCAGTTTATCTAAGCACCGATATTACTAGTGACAGTTAAGTAAACCAAGCTTCAGTAAATTAGAAAGGCAAATCTGTTCATATTTTACTGCAAATCTGAATTTTTGGTTTTTAATTAAAAATCCCAACCTTGGGGCAATACAAAAGGCTACCTACAACCTAAGAGCTTGGTATTTAAAACTGACTTAGTAACTTAAGCTTTTAAGTCTCTTTAGTAAATTCACCGTCTTAGCCTTTGACCTAGTCAGACTTCCTAAGGAAGATATGGTTAACACAGCCTTACGGGAATCTGCATAAGGCCCATTTTGCTGAGAAAGGATTTATACTAAATGCGTAAGACATTCTGAAAGTAGATGGCTGAAAGAACTAACTACTAATACTACTGATTAATATTTCCAGTAAGGGAAGGTACTCACCAACTTTAAGCAGTCACCATTTAGATCTGATTTTAAACACACAAGCTTGAAAAAGCTGTTTCCCTGTTCACCCTGAACACAGTAATTTACATCCCCTTCAGGGACACATCCTAAACGTAGAGACCTTTGGAAAAAGGATTACGGAGGGCTCTTCCTCAACACACACTGAGCCCTAGGCATTGACCTATTGCCTTGGCATCCCGCAGACACTCTTCCTTGGTGACAGTTGTGGTGCACGCGGTTCTTAAGTCAGTCAGAAGGGAAAGACATTCCGAACCTTCACGATAGGAATACTTCCTTCTCCCCGGTCTCACCTAAAGCACCAGATTTAAGACTCCAAAGTATCTTTACTTCTGAATTCCAAAGAAGGTGCACCCAGTGTTTTAATGGGTGGAGAAGAATTAATTGGGAACTCTAAGAATACATTTCGAATCCTCACGCAGGTGAATCCCTCCGCAGGACTCATGGAAAAACTTTCCTGTCCAAAGCATCCGTTTTGAATATTTTTACATCTATACAATTGAAGAGAAATAGAAAATGAATAACTCCTATCTTGCAGGGTGGCCCCCGCTACTATCTCTAAGTAAATGTTGATGGGGCCCAACAAGACGACCTTGTTTTCAGACAACTAAAAGCATTTCCATTTTACTCTTGAGCTGTGTAATCTCAGTGGAATGTCTTTAAAACAATTAACTGATTTTTGTATGGGTCTGTAATTTGTTTTGTGGAGGAAAGTTTTAGTGTGGTTTAAGAACATTTCCCTTGAGACTTTACAACCTAAGAAAATTATTAAAACCTTTGATATAACCCCAACTTTAAACTTTGAGGTATAAAAACTGTCAATTTTCTACCTACCTGTAAATTATCAGATTACAAGGAAGCAGTTCAAAATATTAGTGGCCATATTTTCATTGTTGTGTTCATGTGGCTAAAAATACTTAAAATTCAAACAGTTTAATCCAACTGGAGTTTTCCAACTGCAGAACACTAGTTTATTAATCTCCTGGTTCTTAAAAAAATAATGAGTTTGAGGAAAATGAGATTATGTCTTTTTCTTTAGCAGTAATCCTTGCAGTAACCCAGCTGTAGGGAAGCACCAACAGGTTTCTATGGAAGTCATATTTCTTTGGAACATGGCAACAAATAATTACTTTTCAGATACCCAAAAGCAGAGCAGATGGAATTTGCTAGAGAATTAAATGAATTTTCACTTCTATCACTCCCGTCAAATACGTGACCTGCTTTATTTCTGATTTAAATGAACTTTGAAACACCAAAGTGTTTGACAAATCTTGGTCTTAGAATGAACAGTTAAGCCAGCAATTAGATCACAATCCCATTTCTGAAAGGCTTAGATGTGAATATAGAAAATAAGGGCTGAATTCCTCTACTTGTAAACATTTCCCCTTTAAAGTTCCCTTTAAATCGATTACACCTCTACTTTCCGTTTAGAAATCTTATTTTAATAAATAAAAGGGGAAACCGAAATTTAATTTATAAAGTTTTATTTTTGTATATGTGCTAAATCTTAGGAACTGTGGACAATCTTCAGTCAGTCTGTTGGCTTGTAAAAGGCTGAGAAGTATGTGATCTGGGTGGTGAAATTTCCTCTTGGGAATCTGGATTTCAAAATGAAAAAAAATTTTCACTCATTTGCAAGTTTAAAACATGGTGCACCTTTCCCCCCTTTTTTTCTTACACCTATAAATTCGGAGGAAAAGGGCTACATTTCTGCAAATGTAAAATAATCTAAAATAATCGTAAATACAATCGGCAGCAAGTTCTTAATACATTTAGCACTTCTGTAGTGATTTACCACACCCAAAACCTTATTTTCAAACACTAAACACTCACATAGGCGCAGGACCAATTTTGGTTGAGCCCTGCTAGGAAACCAGTACTGAATGGTTTTTCTCAGTAACACAAGAACTGGGGGGAGGGGAGGGGTGTTTTACTTTCTCGGCAGTATGTAGTACCTTCAAACTAGAGACCAAAATTGGGCACTTATGAAAAGGCAATTAAAAAAAAAATCCAGTTATAATTCTAAATAAGGCAGGATATATCCACCAAAGTAACCACAAAATTCAGCAAAGTAAGAGTTCACGGGAGAACATAAGCTGGAAAAATACTAAGAAAAAACGGAAAGGAACTATTTTGGAGTAGTCATCTGAGTATTCAGACTTGCTTTCATTTACAAATGTAATTCAAATAAAAAAGGCTCCTCATCTTTTTAACCCACTACTAGGATTAAATACTTAAGTTGTTATCATTCACTAATAAAAGTTAATCATGAAAAAAATATAAAACATTTTAATTCTAAATTTGTACATATAACAGCTAAAAGAGACAAGGTTGGGAAATTATCATTGAGAGAAAAATGAACCAAGACAAAAACCCCAAATATGATTATGTTCTTATTTCTGCCTCTACAATGCTGAACATGAAAATTTGGTTGGTGGAGGGCTTAGAAACAGCAGCAATATGGTTCTTACCAAGTTGTGCACTGAAATACTTAGATCCAATAGGGCAAAGCCCTTGTTCACACAGATTAACAATGAAAATATCTTCAGTCTTTTTAACAGATTCTACTGTCTTCTATAAAGTAATCATGCCATTTAGAATTCCGGGGGTACTTCTTTGAAAGGAAGACTAGTGATTCCGCAACAAACATGTAAAGTAGGAAATATATATATGGCTCAAGAAATCAGCTGAGGGAGAATTAAATAATCTTTAGGCACTTTGAAGACTTGGAAGTTTAAAATGTGCCATTTATGTTCAGAAAAAGACCTCAAAATCCACCACTATGTTGCTCTTACAATAACATGCATCTTAAAATTTTCAGTTATACATTAATGCTTGCTTAAGAGTTAAATATAGAAAATAATTTGCACAAACAAACAAAAATAACACTCTCCATTCACCTCTCCTAGATCCTGGTCACAACACAGACCATTCTTCCTCAAATGGAGGGGGAAAGGATTCACAAGCCCTCACCTGGCACTAGGGGACTTGTAAATTCAAAGCAACGGAAAGTGGGATCTCCCTCCAAGGAGAAAAATTCACAGCCTTTTAAAATGTCAGGTTTTTCATGTCTAGGAAGTCATTCATTTTAAAATTAAGTATATTACATACTTTTGTTAAGGACCAGGAAACACAAAAATCATCTCAGATGGTTAGATGGTATATTTAATGATAGCAACTTGTCCAAATAAATTTAGCCTATTCTGCTCATTGTTAAGGAGGCTTGGAATTGAGGAACTTCTAAATTAAAATTACCAACTGGAACTGCACACAGTGTGTATGACTCTGGCTCACACTTAACAAACTCAGATGTAATATACTTAAGGTAAAAACAGGATCTATCCGGTGTCAAAATTTCCTAATATTACAGAAAACCTAGAAGCACAGATTGACTACAGAGTACTGCAAATAAGATATCCAAAGCTTTATCTTAAATACCTGCCCCTTTTAATCACAAAATAACACAATTCTCAATTTTGTTTCTGCTTTGTTCAATTCCAACTATAGCCTTTTTGACAAAACATTTGCCTATTAACTGAATTGTAAAAAATACAACCAAGCTTGTGCTCATTAAATATACATGTATATAAAAAACATACAAAAAGTACAAGATTGATTACGTTAGGAAACTTTTACAGTGTCAACAATCCTGTTTTTCTCTAAGTCTTTTAGTAAAGGGCCAAAGGTCAAATCTTTCTGTGCACAAAAATTCAATGTGACTGAACTCCTGAATTCAGTGTCATGCCTAGGCATGCTATGCACAGAATTATTTTTAATATGCAGTCCTTAAAAAACAAACAAAAAAAGACAAAAAATTAACCAAAAAACCAAAACACACCACAGGACAAAAAGTTATTCTTAAATCAAATTCTATTTGTGAATTCAGCAAAATAATTTCTATAAAATAAAACAGCAAAATATTTAAATAGAATAGGGTGGACTGTATCTGTTTGCAGGGGTATTTGGTTTTTAGACAGGTTCCAAAAAATTACACACATTCAAGTTACCAATGCTCTATTAACTGATGAGTTCCTTATCTTTAATTAAATGCTTATTCTGAAATTATACCTCAATTATATTAACTAACCAGTTTCCTTTTTAATTAGACCCTGCTTCAAATGTTAAAATTTTTGGAATAATGGAAAAGGAGCTAGGACAATTCTTGCTTTCAAGTAAAACTGTGACTGAGCAGAAGCTCAGCCAGACATCTTGGTGCAGTGGTACTCCAAATATTGTAGGATTCTGACTTCCACTTCACTGGGATCCAGCAGAAGGAAAGTTTTAAAAGGTTCTCCTAATAAGCTCTACCAAAGAAACAGAACAAGCACACCAAATACAGTCTTCTATTATGCTCCAAGCATCCTGGCATAGCAAATTTTTGCATATTTGTTTTAAATCTTTTAAAATTCCCATTACTGATACTTAAGTTTCCTTATCCCACCCAGAGGTTGAACTGTCAAACATCAGATGTAAGCAACATATGTGTAACTGAAAACCACCTGTTTATCACATTTCTCTCCTTGTGTTGTATTTTAGATTCTAGGTGTAAGACGGAAAAGCTCTGAGCAATACAGCTGTCACACTGGGACAACTGCTGTCATTATGGTAATTTTTTCCTCATTGGCTACACTAACCTGGTGTGAAGCCATGCTACATGTTACAGCGTAACTATAGCTTCAAAGTGATTAACCTAACCTCAGAATAAAAAGGCAATGAAAAAGATCTAGAAACAATGTTACATCACCAAATTTTCCACATCAACCAAATAATTTAAAGGTTACCAGCCTTTCACTGCTCATAATAAAACTGACTCCAGTGGCAAAGAATTAACATGAAACTATTGGTGTGGTTGAAATGGATGGGCTCTGGTTTGTTGCTGTTGGTTTATTTTGTTTTTGTAAAGGAGTTGATCCAACTGCCGTTAAGGCAGGCAACACTGGTTGCAGCAGAGTGCAATGGGTATAACAAGGAAATAACTTTTGTAGGTTTTGTAGATCTGTGAGTCTCATCAAGAAAAAGGTTTCTTGCTTAAGAATTAACAGTCAAACATTAATATACTATATACACCTTTGCCATTTACACATTAGCATCAGGCCATTTATTACAAAACACTATACACTTTCCACTGCAGGCGGGTTATATATTGACAGCAAATTTCTGCAGGTAAGACAGTGAATAAACTTTCCACTCCATGTTGATTAGGAATAGTTTTTCTAGTTTTAAATATTAGCCAGACACAGAAAAAGGTTGGACTGTAAGGCCTGGGTGCACAGTCTTGATGGAACCAGTTAATCATGTGCATTTCACTGATCCTTCGTCTGAGGTGGGGATACTTCTTCACTGCCTTCATAATTTTCTTGTGCTCGTTGGCCAGTTCTCTGAGGGTTGTTCATGTGATGTGCTGCTGGGCCTGTATACGGCTGTCCATGCACATGGTTATTCTGGGAGGGGAGAAGAGATCTGCATGTTAAAACTTTTCATATATTAAACTTCAACTTTAAAGATCACAGGCTGAAGTTTGTAGAAATGTAAACATTTCTTTTATTCCTAGGACTTAAAAAGAGTAAATACACTTGGGCTAATGATGGAAAAGAAAAGAAAAAAAAAAAAAGTGGTTTGAAAGAGAAAAGGTAGCCTAAATTCAAACCCCAAAGCCCCAAATAAAAGCAGTGTAGGTCTGTTTAATTCTTTGGCCAAAGTGATTTTAAGTGCCAAAAATTATTTAGATTCAAGTCTGACAAATAAGGGATAACACAGCCCATTATTGCTCGTGGTAAAAAATATTCATGAAAAGGGATCTGTGAGCTGGAACACCTCTATCCTCACTCTTCTGAGCATCTTGAAACTCCCATATGAGAAATCTGATTGAATGATCATATGAGGTCTGCATGAGCAACAACCCTGAACACAGGATGATGTTAATGAAAACAAAACAACACTGAAAATAATGGATTAACCAGGCATGATTAATATATGAGTTTTCTCACGGCCGAGGAAAGTAACTCTTCTCCTTGTGGATTTGGGTCCTTAACGTTTTAAACCCCTGAACTCATTTTTCTGTACGTTCCCACCAGTCAAGCCAAGAAGATCATAGGCTTTAACTTTCTGTAATTTCTATTACGAAAATTAATATGTTGAATATGCATTTTCCAGTCATATTCAACACTTCTAGTCAGCATGCTTCTATTTCCACCCTGAAATATAAGACAGAATGCTTAAATAATGGTTCTGAAAGCATGGTTCCTAGACCAGTAGCAGCAGCAGCAGCAGCAGCAGCAGCAGCAGCAGCAGCAGCAGCAGCAGCAGCAGCAGCAGTTGGGAACTCGTTAGAAATGTAGTGAATGAGAAACGCTGGGGTGGGGCCTAGCACTCTGCTGCAACAGCCCACCAGGGATTCCCATGCTTGTGCAAGTTTAAGGACCACTGCCTCAAAAGATCTGAATTAGTCACATCTGGGGTTTAGAAAGAGACGCTCTCATTTAGAACGTTTCTTCATCTAAATTTATTTAGTTATTGATTTCACAGAAAAATTCATGGAAATCTGTCAAATTCCTGATTTTTTTCCAACAATTTTTACTGTCATTGAAGTCTTGGTTATGCTAAGTAATAAGCAAACACTTCTTCCTTCAAAATCCACTCGCACACTTAGCCTAACAGGAAATGTCGTCTTAATCCATTATACTAAATATTGATTATCATTTTATATTGATGTGAATAATCATAGTTTTACAAACGTCATCTACTAGTACAAGAAGGGCACATATCTGACCAGGAAAACACCACAGGGGCAAGCTCAAACATGCCACATTGTGACCCCATGCTAACCATTCCTCTTTTGATCATGCCCCCAAAGCTAGTCTAGATGATCCCTCTATTACTTTACAGTCACAACAAAAAACGTAGCCATCCTTTGGGCTTCCCTGGTGGCACAGTGGTTCGTGCCCTGGTCCAGGAGGGTCCCACATACCGCGGAGCGGCTGGGCCCATGAGCCGTGGCCGCTGAGCCTGCGCGTCCGGAGCCTGTGCTCCATGGCGGGAGAGGCCACAGCAGTGAGAGGCCCGCGTACCGCAAAAAAACCAAAAAAAACCACTTAGCCATCCTTTAAATAAAGCATAAAGATTGGTTCTAGGGAATAAAAACACGAACCAAGCCCAATATACCTGCTGATACTGAGATCCAGGTGAATGGGGGTATAATGGGGCATCTTCAGGTGGAGGCGACTCATGCTCATCTGGGGCATCTTGGTCATCTGGCTCCTGATTTTAAATATTTAAAGATAGAGAATTATGTAGCCAAATTCAAGTTTAGTTTTATTTTTTTTTCTATTTGAAATAAAATCTTTAAAATCTAAAAAACTGACCCACTAACAACTTTTCTTTTACTACAGATAAACAAAGTAACTGAAAGGAACCTGATTTGGATTCTCTTAGAAATACTAGATTCAGGCAATTTCACAAATATTTCTCTAAAAGAAGGCTCCCTCATTAAGACCACATATAAACAAACTTCAACATAATTTTTTTTTACCATTATCATTAATACATAAACACTGGCCTATAAAGTGAAGAATTACTTTGCTTTCTTCCATTTCTATCTGCTGCACACTGGCGGCTTTTTTTACCTCCTCTGGACAGAGTTCACAAGCTTTTGCAAGTGTCATCCTAGCACTATGTGATCTCTCCAAGAAATAACCATTTGATGTTTCATTGCTTTGCACTGGAGGAGACCAATTGTTGTAAGTGTATTGAGGATTGCCAGTGTATGGTCGTCTTTCAAGTTCATCTCCAAGCCATTCCACGGCCCAGGTCCACTTTCTTTTAAGATCTCCATTGCCCTTCAAAAGAAAATAAAACTATATATGTAAAAGGTTTTGGAATGCTTTTCAAAGGTAACTTTAAACGACAACTCCAAATTCTCATAATTCTCTTCTTTTAAAACAGAATCCTTAATTCTGATTCAGATTTCTACAAAATTATATGTGTGTGTGTATATATATACACATATATATATATATATAGAGAGAGAGAGAGAGAGAGAGAGCGAGCGAGCGAGCGAGAGAGCAAGAGAGAGAGAGAGAGAGAGAGAAAGGGAGAGAGACCCTCACCTGCAGAATCTGGTAAGCAACAGGACAATTGCTAAAGAGAGCTACCATACATTTTATACACTGGTATGCTCTTTTTTGATAGTGATTCTTAGAGCGCTGGATTGTGTCAAAGAGCCCATCTCGGTCATCTGGGATTCCTTTAAGTGCATTATGAATTCTGAAAGAGAACCAGATAAATAAAAACTTCTAAAATCAAATAGCAGCTAACATTACTGAGTGCCTACTATGTGCCATTCAATAAATGTCTTTGATGTAGTTATGTAATCTAATGCTAGACAGTAAGTCCTCTTCTTAAACCCTTGAACACAGATAAGAAAAACAGAGAGGTTAAAAGGCTTGCAACCCAAGGTCATATGGCCGCCTAGTACCAACTTATTACCAATCCAAAATGACAAATATCATATGATTCCAGTTATACGAGGTATTTAGAGAATAGACAAAAATCAGAGAAAGCAAGAATAACGGGTACAGAGTTTCAGTTTGGGATGATGAAAGTTCTGGAGATGGATAGTGGTGATGGTTAACACAATATTGTGAATGTACTTAATTCCACCAAATTGTACACTTAAAAATGGTTAAAATGGTAAATTTTGTTATGAATATTTTACAATTTTTCAAAAAATATTTAAAAATTCACCTGCCTGCAATTCTACTCTAAGCTATATATCCAAGAGAATTGAAAACAGGTGTTTAAAAAGAAATACAAAACTTGTACATGAATGTTATTCACAGCAGCCAAAAGGTGGAAACAACCCAAATATCTACCAACAGATGAACGAATATACAAAATGTAATGTACCCATACAATGGAATATTATTCAGCCATAAAAAGCAATGAAGTATAGATATGTACTCTAACATGGATGAATGTGAAAACATTATGCCAAGTGAAAGAAGCCAGATACAAAAGAACACATTGTATGATTTCGTTCATATGAGATGTCCAGGCAAGTCCTGGATATTTTGCCTATGCACTGACAAATTCATAGAGATAGAAAGCAGATTAGTGGTTGTCAGGGGCTGGGGGATGGGAGGACTAGGGAGTGACTGCTTAATTGGGTTTGGATTTTCCTTTTGGAGTGATGAAAATGTTCTGGAATAAGACAGTGGTAATGGTTGCACAACATTGTGAATGTACTAAAAGCCACTGAATTGTATGCTTTAAAATGGTTAAAACAGTGAATTTTGTTAAGTGAATTTTACCTCAATAAAGAAACAATACCTGAAAAACCTTTTGTATACCTTATATTTTACTTAATAGAACATTCCAAATCAAAATTCAAGTTTGTTTTGTTTTTTTGTATTACATGCATTTATAAAATCTGTTTTGTTTGGAAATCATGACTTTGTAATTTTGCAAAGTTTAATCATTTCAGACCACACAATCAACCATGTACAGGCTTCCTGCTATTTAATCTGAAACACTGCAGTGTATATTCTGTTTTTACCTTCAGTTTTGTCAAGTGATAATGAATCAACTGCTTTCAAATGCCGTTTTTATCAATATTACCTTTCCCTCCCTTGTTCCCCAATGCTTAACGGTGCCAGGCCCACGGGAGATGCTCCATAAATATACACTGCTTACTAAATGACCTAAAAAGCCCACTATGAGAAAATTATTTTCAAGCTTGGTGCCAGGGACTCATAACAACAATCTTATCATTACACAAAAGTCAAATTCCCATGTTTAATCCGGCACACATGCCTTTAGCATTATTACTTGCTCTAATGAAACAAGAGAACTAAGATGTGGCTAATTGGCTTAAAGCTATAAATGCTTACAATATTTTCAAAAGAAAATAATGAAAAGCTAGATTCCATTTCAACCAACGCTTAAGTTTCAGATCCTTTGATCATATTGAGAATACTGGTAGTATGCAAAATAAGCAGCTATAGTTTTAGAACTACTAAATTTTGTGTTTAATGAAAATTGATTTCTGGTTTAATGCTATTTTCACAATATTAATTCAACTGTTGGAAATCTATGATGGTAATTCTGGTGAATAATTTGAAAATATTATTTCATGAATTCTGGCATTTGCAATCCCCACTAAGACTCAAGATTTTAATTTCTCTTTAAGCATTTTGTTGTTATAAAACTTGTAGGTATGTATGTATGAATGTATTTATTCATTTATTTTTTGTGTGGCCATGCTGTGCAGCATGTGGGATCTTAGTTCCCCGACCAAGGACTGAACCCTTGTCCCCTGTAATGGAACCACTGGACTGCCAGGGAAGTCCCAGGTTTCTGTTTTAATTATTACACTGACAGACAGGAGGCAGTCTGTTATATAGATTGTCAATTGTTTCCCAACATAAACTCTTACACTATTGTCCATGTAGGGAGGGAAGTTATAAAATCTGGCAAAGTTGCCAACTAATTCCACAGTTCATCATCATCTGTATTGCTCTTGGGATTAAGGATAATGTATTAAGCTTTTACGTAAAAAGAGGAATTCTGGAGGAAGCTTAAGGGACAGCTAAGTTGGATAACCTTAGTCCTAAATTAATAAATATTAAAAATAAAATTTAAAAATTAAATAATAAAATTAAAAATAAATAAAAAATTGCTAACTCCTAAACCTCACGTACGTATACTGAAAAACTAGTTATGGTTCATGCTCATTTATTCACGGATTCCATATCTGCGGTTTTGCCTACTTGCTAAACTTTATCTGTAATGGTAAAAATCAACTCTTTGCAATTGCAGTCACATGCAGAGTAGCAAAAACATCTGAGTTGCCCAACACACGTTCCCATCTGAAGTGGAACAAAGTGATATTCGGCCTTGTTTTAGCTCATACTGTAAACAAGTATCCTTTTTCCCATCTATTTCAGTGACAGCTTTTCACATTTTTGTGCTTTGTGTTGATCTCACTGTTTAGAAAGGGCCTCAAATGTTTAGTGCTGGGCTTCCCTGGTGGCACAGTGGTTGAGGGTCCGCCTGCCAATGCGGGGGACGCGGGTTCGTGCCCCGGTCTGGGAGGATCCCGCATGCCGCGGAGCGGCGGGGCCCGTGAGCCATGGCCACTGAGCCTGCACATCCGGAGCCCGCGTACCATAAAAAAAAAAAAAAAAAAAGTAACCAGAGCCTGGCAAGAACCTAACCCTGTTTTTCCCCCAGGAGCAATGATTTAGTATTTGCTCATTCAGTGTTCACAGTGACTTTCAGACCTTAACTACCATGAATAACGGGAACTGACAGTACTTACTGAAGGTACTATATTTAGATAACCAAATGTTATCTCATGTAATTCTAAAACTAACGTAATCTAATCCTAAAATAACCCTAGAGCATCATTAATGAAATTGAAACATTTACAAAAAAATCCCCCCAAACATAAAACACAACAACAATTGAAAGAAAAAGGTTAGTATATTAAGTATGCAGCTTGGGCAATGAGAGCAAAAAGTAAAAAATGAAATAAAACTGTGAGGAAGGGGGGACCTTTTTATTCATTCTTGTCTTATGTTTTGTTTAAGATACATTTATTAGATATTCAAGAGGTTAAAAAAAAATATGTGCCGACTGGTAATTTCAGTTACTCTAAAAGCTGGGCAAGGAACAAAAAAGGGTATCTACCTGTGAGTCTGCCAGGAGTCCTCAATCAGTAAGATTTGCAAAAGCAGATCCAAATAGGGCCGGAGTTCATAAGTATAGGAATATGCAACCTTTAAAAACAGGTAAGACATGGTGAAAAACTTATTTTAAAGCAGCAACAGTGGTGATCCTTTTGTAATGTGTAATGTATAAAAATATCAAATCACTATGTTGCACACCTAAAACTAATATAATTGTAAAGTCAATTATATTAAAAAAACTATTAAAAAAATAAAAATATAAAATAAAGGAATAACAAATCAAATTATAGAGACATATGAATGTATATTTTCCTTTAACCTGCCAGAGAAGTTCACTGAGGACAGTAGATGAGAACTGAGGATTCTCCCAGCAGCAAAAACGAAGCAATTTGACGGTTTCCTCTGAGTTACTGCAGTCCTCAATGATTTTCTTCACATAACTTGTCCTCACAAATAAAATGTCTGCCACATTCTGCTGAATTGGCATTATAGGTTGTGATAAATTAGCATCACCAAAAGGATTGGGAAGAGGAGGATTACCTAGAATACAGATTTGTCATCAATGAAAAACTAATCGGCTTCTCTACAATAATACTCAGCTTTCACCACAGAAGATAGCTTATGAATTTTTTATTTTATGAAAATAATATTTTAAATCAAGTTTCCTGAGTACAACAAAGAAAGTAATATTAAGCATTATAATGATCACATATATCAAGATGATAAAATTGAAATGCCAACACTGGCGTTTTCTTTATATAAAAGTTAATTCTTAAAACTACTTCATAAACAAGGTACCAACCTCAGTAGCAAGTAGACAGAAAGATTCCCTTTAAATATGAGAAAAAGGTGCAGGACTCAAAATATTATAAAATATTCCAAAGCATGGACTTTCAGACTCTCGTTTTATTTTTAAATATCTTTGGAATTACTTTGAATCAGGTACTATATATGGCCAGCAGTACTTTAAAACCAATGTAAAGAATGGAGTATTTGACTTTACCGTTGATTGAAGACTGCATTCTTGATGAGACATTGCAGCATCGGATTAGCTGTGACACTACTGAGTATAATTTGCCTAATTCAGCATACTGATACTTGATTGGAGGACCTGGACCTTCATCTAAAGACACAAGCATAAAGGTAGCAGGTACACTCAATTTCAGAAGCTGTGTCTTCTCCGCCACACCTACAATAAAGAAGGGAGAAGCAAGAAGAGAGGGGAAGAATTATATGAGAGGAAAGAACTGGGACGGAAGGGCTTCATAATAAAATATTTTTCTACAACTTTTATGATCAGAAGATCACTTTTACTTAGCATTCAGAGTATTATTTAATCAGAACCAAAAATCTACTGAGTTAGTATAACTGGATTTAAGTACTGAAATGGTTAAACGGTGACTATGACATTCCAATCCTACTGGGCATAAGGAAGAGAAACACCTTCTATGGCCTGGGGAGTCTCGGGAACTGCCTAGTCTGCAATCCTCATCATTAGGTGAATGACGAAAACTGAGAAATAAGAATTCTTTTATGAACTGCCTTTCTTCCTCAGCCAAGCTTCTTGACGCCTAAACTTGTTCCCTCTACTTTCTCGTCTTCCCAGTCCTCAACCCATGCCTATTTGGCTTCTGCCCCCTTTTCTGGTTTAAAGCTAAGGAATAGTTCTCAAACCATAACCATTTCCTTTCTTGGGTTCCTGTCTTATTTTCCTTCT
This sequence comes from Lagenorhynchus albirostris, assembly GCF_949774975.1. Taxonomy (NCBI): domain Eukaryota; kingdom Metazoa; phylum Chordata; class Mammalia; order Artiodactyla; family Delphinidae; genus Lagenorhynchus; species Lagenorhynchus albirostris. The sequence continues at coordinate 95,900,360 of NC_083116.1, forward strand.
ACCTCTTCTTCTTATTTGTGAGTCCTCCTTCCTGTCTTCAAAAGTGATGGTCCTCAAAGTTCCCACGTCAGGCTATCTTCTCACACCATATGCCTTCCCTGGACGATCAAACCCACTCTAATGGCTTCAAGTTCCAGCTATTTTCATTCAGCTGATCCCAAAATATTTCCAGACAAATAGATCACCGCTCTACTGGACATCTCTATTTGGGTGTCACAAAGACTCAAATTCCCTGTCCACGTTCTTCCTCCTGTGTTTCCCCTCTAAGTACATGGCACTACTTCCTGCTCAGTTTGTCAAGTTGGAATCCTGGGCATCATTCTTAACATCTCTTCCGTGTTCCCCTTCCCTGAATATCCAATCACCAAATCCTACTGTCCTTATCTCCAATAAAAAGCACCAGGATCTGACTACTTGTATCCCGCTCACTGCCAGTTCCTCAGTATAAGCCACAATGATTTTCTATCTATAAATTACTTTAACAATCTCTGGTCTTACTCCCCAATAATCCATTCCACACTGCAGCCTGGATCTTTCTAGAAGCCATGTCTATTCAAAACTCTACAATGGCTCATCAATGCTCTCAGGATAAAGTCCAGAATCTCTCACAAGGCTTGACAGAATAGCACAATTAGAAAATTCTGCTCACCACTCCTGCCATCCCCGTATTACATCAATTCTAGTCAGACTGAATAACTTTCATTTCCTCCAATGAGCCATGCTGAGTTTATTCCAAGTCTCTGCACCTGCTGTTCACTCTGGATGGAAAAACTCAACCGACCAATTCCCACATCTTCCCCACTAAGTCCCCCACACTCCCCCTATGATGTACTTCCATAGCACTTTGTATTTTCCCCATTATAGCCACAAACATATTTTATGGCAAGTACCTTTTAATTTGCTTCTATACTCCATTAGAAAATAGGTGTCTTATTTATTGCCATGTTCCAAGAAGTATAATAAATACAGGTCCGTCCACAAATCCCTTATCTGAAATCCTGAGATTCAAACAGCTCTTAACATCAATATAAACAAAGTTCATTCATAAACTTGCTGTGAAAATCTGGCCTGAACTGACAAGAGGCTATGCACAGTCTTCAATCATCCCCTCTCAGTGTGAATATTCACGTGTATGATTACAAAGTGCTGTGTCAGACCCTGCTCTAGGGATGTTACATAATTCAGGGCATATGGGCTATTTTACCTTTCTTAAAACCAAACAGTCTGAACCACAAAGCATATCTATCTGGTCCTAAGGATTTCGTATTAAAGTTTATAGACCCATGTTTGCTTTTAGCAGGGAAATTTTAATTAGATTAGATTATGGACCGACGATGCATGTTTTCTGAACAGGGAATACCTAAAAAGGGAGTTGAACAGAGTGAGATTTTTATAAATACCTAAGATTTGGCATTTCTAAGTGTGAAATACAGATTCCCCTTATGCTTGTTTGCGTAAATATTCTTTTCAACTACAAATATGCAAGCATCTCCAGTATGGGAAGGTAAGGGAAAAGACGACAAACGCAAAGTAGAATGTTGCTTATGTTAAAAGGGCCATGGATCAACTGGCGATTGGTAAGTTCATGCACAAAAAACCTGGAATGACAGGGATGTTTGGGTTTAGAACTTAACATAAATAACAGGTAATTTAAGTGAATATTTATATTATCCCCGATTTTAATTTAGTTTACGTCAACAAAAACTTACGTACAGACTAAGTCCTTTACCCAAACTTGGTGAGTATTACACATCCATCTGGGACCTTTTGAAAATGTGGATTCCTTGTGTTAGCTCTGAGAATTCTTATTCAGTTGGTTTGGGATGGGGCCTAGGCATCAGTATTTAAGAAAAAAAAAGGTCTAGCACCACTACTTTAGGAGATAAAAATATGATTAAGATACAGATTTTGACCTGTGTCTGGTGCAGAGATAAGACACATGCATAAATAATGATAAAGTACAAGGTGAAAAGTGCAGTGTAAAAAAAAAGTTTCAAATAAAATTCACAATAGGTTTTATGGAACACTGTTTCTATTTTAGACCAGGTTATATTTCATCATGTGACTTACATGACTTCATTACTTAATACATTAAAAGAGAATTATGAAAACTTAAATTCTTACCTAAATTGGCATACATTACAAACAGGTTGAAATACTGCTGTAAATGACGCCCATGCTCTGAAACTTCTCTTCTCAGTAGATTTAGTACTGCTCTTAGTAAGTGATCACTCAGGCTTAAGTTGTCATAAGCCTGTAAAGGATAAAACATTGGTTGTTTTTCAGCAACAAGGTGCAGGTACGATATAATTCTCTTTGCATGAAAAAGGGACATGCACATATACATGTTAAATATAGGCAGAAATTTCTGGAAGGACTGATCACACAAGAAATGATTAAAAAGGGTTGCTTTTTAGGAAAGGGGATGAAGATCCAATGTAGATTTCATTATAGAGGCTTCATACTGTTCTAAGCTTTAACAAATGGAAGTCCATTTAAATTTATATACAATTTATGTAACAGTTAAGTGTATAACTAAGCCACTGAATGTAACTGAATTAACAGAAAATTCCGCTATGTTTTAAAGAGCCAATAGTCACTATTCACTGCTGGGAAGTACTTTTAATGGAACTCATATAAACATTGAGTTATCGGACTATCTGGTTATTACGTGCTCATGCATGTTTGTTAGGTAAATATATCAAACAGATGCACATATATTTGTGACTTCAACTTCCAGGAAACAGAACTTATTTCTGTTAACTGGGCAATTACCTGACTAGAAGGTCCTGGAGATGCAAAAGGTGAAGGACATGGCCCATCTTGCAAGGAAAAATGTGCAATAAAAACTATAAGTTTTGCAAATGCACCTCTCACTTCTGCACTAGGGCACTCCAGAAGGTATTCAGAGAAGCGATTTGAAACATTAAAAAGGACATTGTGAGCAAACCAAAAACGTACATTCTTGCTGTGACGAAGGAGAATACATAATGCATCATACCTAAGACAAAACCAAACAAAAATCTATGAATATCGATTCAGTAACATGTTTCCTATAGTATAGGGATGGGTCTCTAGGAACCAAACCAAAAAAAAAAAAAATCAAAGAACTTCTTTTACTACTGGAGGGAGAGAACCAGCAATGGTAGCTTCTAGTACTAATATTAAAAAGATAAATACTATGACTTGGTCTATTCTCACAGAGTGACAAAATAAATAGACGAAAACTTATACAGTCCTCTACAAATCCATGACCAAACTCTTCCTAGGTTCAATGACAAAACAATAATCCCCATTCCCTTAACATCTTACTACTAGAATAGTAAGTAAATATTGTTAAATCGAGGTATTATAATGGCCTCTAAATTTATACAATTAGAAACTTAAACTCATTTTAAGTTTCTACCTTTTTAATCTATGGCTGAATTTAATCTAGGGAAGCTAAAATGTTAATATTTTTGTGATTAGATAGCTTAGACTTTTAAGTATCACCCTGTAATGTTTTGTACAGAGATGTCAAAAATATGACACAAGGTAACAGAAGCAGAAGCCAACTTCTGAATAATAAAAGGTGGTATTTAATCTCAGTATTTTTTAAAATTTATTTTTTATACAGGTTCTTATTAGTTATCTATTTTATACATATTAATGTATATATGTCAATCCCAATCTCCCAATTCATCCCACCACGCAGTAATTATTTAAATATGATTTCTCTCACTATCGCTACCAAGATTTTTTAAATTCTGCATTCCAAATCTGAAATGAAAGTATCATGGCTTGGAAAAAATAAAGCAGTATATTAAAGAACCAAACTAAATGCCAGTAATAACAGGAATGAAAATTCAAAGCAATGATACCAATCACTGGCAGAGCCACGGACTACTTTCTTGGTGTGAAATCCTGTGGTAAAGAGGAACCTAGCAGCAAGCTGAATACTAATCATAGTGATTTCTTCTGCTTCAGGCAACAGGTGATCTTGCCCTAAAAATAAAATGTAGATTAAAAAATAGTCAAACAAATTTCTGTGCTCAAACCCCATTTTCATTTTCAAAAAACAAATCTGCATTATCAACAATTTTCCAAGTACTATGTTAAAACCCCTGGGCTACTTATGAAATAATTCTTAGTAGTTCAGTAAAGCACCCTTCAACTAATGCTTGAGTAAAAAAACCAAACTGTTGTAGCAAACAAAAGCTCCTCTGTCTCTAAATGGCAAGACAATATATACCACTCAAAGGTAACAGTCATCTGAAACATGACTTTAGAACAACCAAAAAGAAAGAAAACAAACATGTTGATGCCTGCTAAGAAACCCTGCAAGTAAAAGAAGAGGTATGCTTTCTTACTAAGAAGCTAAATTCTTGATACTTACCTGGAGGAGGATTTAAGTAAACACCATTACATGTAAGCAGTTTTTTCATAAACTGAAAATATTCCATACTGTACTGCATTCGGTTATGCATGAACTGCACATTCTGTTTCCGCACACTTCTCTCAATGGCTGATGGCATAATAATCTGATGCGGTCTTGTGGTGATAGCAAGCTCTGATATATACCTTATCAACTCATCACCTTGGTCTATTGTGTCCAATCGTTCATAAAAAAGTATATAAGCATTCCACCACCTTTTCTGGCGCCTGTATGACATGCGCTTCATCATGTGATCAAATACTTCTCCCATGTACTCTCCACCAAAACACTGGTTTTTCATTTCTTCATCGTCATCCATTTTACATTCAGTTACATCTCCATCATCAAATTTATACCAGCGATTTCTCTCGCCATCTCCTCCGTTCCTTTGAATGATGTAAGAGTAGTAATGTCCCCCGCTCGCCTGACCACTGTGTACAAGCACCCCCACAAGTCTGTATTTCGTGCTTCCTGCTGGCTCACTGTCAGACTGCTCATTCTGTTGTATCAACTGACTCTCTGGGTTTACGTTATCTCCTTCCAGCTTTGCAACACCGGCAACTGTGTAAGGTTCCATGTCCAGTTCGCGAGGAAATTCAAAATAATCATTAAACTTGATTGCACATTCTCTTTCCCAGTCATAGTCGAATCGTTTTAGTTGGATAGCGAGAACAGGAGGTAATTTTTTAATAAGCAAGCGCTTTACGGTATCAACCTAAAATGAACAGAGCAAATTACTAGATGTTCTCTTATAATCCACTGCAAAAAACCCACAAAATTTAAAACTCTACTATTAAATTCTCAGGATTAATCTGAAATTTTAAGTATAAACAAATACATGATAATGAACATAATCAGAGCATTTCTGTCAGTTGATATTTTTAAAATGTTCACTAAAACTAATACGAAGTAGCTGATGCCTTTTGCTACAACTTGCAAAAATTAGTGATATAGACATTATTCGCTGTCTGATTTCTATATTGGAAGTGCTATCTAACCATTATTACTTGTTTGATATTTACTGTTATTTTAATGAAGTTTGTTGTGAGCAAACTACAGAAATATAATAGTAGCAGCTAATATTTATTGGGCAATTAGGTACCAAGTTATATGATGCTAAGTGCTGTCCAAGTAGTAACATGTTTAATCCTCCCAACGCTCCCAACCCTGAAACTTAAGGATGAGAATTAGGAGTAGTAAGAGATAACTTGCCTCAAGTCTTAGAGCTGTGAGCGGCAGGGAGTATGGCTTTACAGCTCATGATCTCAACCTCTAGATTTTAATACCTCTTTAAGTGGTATGTAACGTCAAAACAATACAGGTGACTTACAGGTGAGAGGGCTTGGGAGCCCAGAAAGATACACATTATTTACCATATGTATGCGTAAATTGTCTCTCCTAAAGAACTGTTAAATGCCCACAGGCAAAAACCAATCAAGTAAGTCTAAAAATCTGATCCAAGTGGTTTAAAAAACACAGGTGGTAGAAGAAATCTTTTGTGGCTAAAGTAATTAACGGTTTGGCTTCAGCAAACTTCTTGGTCTTGGGTAGCAACTCTGGACATGAGAGAAGTGTTTTCCTCTATGAGCTCTGTAGCTTCGAGGAGTTCAGGGCAGGTTGGTTGAATATGGATGAAAAGTGCCTGTGTAACTCAGACAAGAGACTGATATTAAGCTACTATGACCTCTAAAGTGATTCACTCTTATCTTTACCTGTTTTCCCTAGCCCTTCTGGCACTATTTTCTCTCAATTGCCTTTACCTGACAGACCTTTCTCTCAATCATCTTTACCTGACAGACCTTTAAGTCAGTTATCTTAACTACCTCTCTGTTACCACTATAACAAAGCAGGGTAGGGAATAAAGAGGGTGAATTTTGAGAACAAACAAAAACAACCATTCTTCCAAACCCATTAAATGTAATCATAATTATTTTAAACAGAACTGGGCAATTCATACCTTTTTATTGCATTTTTCACAATGATAAGCATTTGCACCTTCTAATAAATCTCCTTTGACATATTGTTCCAAAGAATCAAGAAGATTTTGGTGATTTCTAATGTCTACATTCAAAGTCGTAAAAGATTCTTCACACTCGTATCTAAAGATATTATTTAAGAAATGATCAGAGAATTTATTCCTTAGTTTTCTAAACATTTTATTTAGTTATGGACTCAATGAAAACTACTTTTGCAATTTTTATAACATAACACAAAACCCATTAAGTCATAAAATGTTACCAATAAATAAATGAGTTACCATTTATGGGTCACTTATCCTCCGCTGGGCATACATTAGGTTGTTTACACACTACATACAACAGGTGCTTTGTCTTCATGACAAATATTTCTCTATCACCATCTCCACGTCAGAAATGAGGGAAGTGGGATTCAGAATGTGAATTTGGTCAAGATTACTAGGTGAAATGGTGTTTTCAAGCTAGGTCTGTCTGGTTTCACAGCTCAATCTCTTTATAGTCTACCATGCTGCTTCCACCATCATCTGTTTAGATCTATTAATGAGCTGAATTTTTAAAGGTTTCTCCTCTTCTGTAATGGAAACCCTACTAAAGCACAAGTTTAAACACACAAATGAATACGAGATAAGCAATCTGAATAGGAGCCACAATCCCACCTTGTGGCAATTTTCTACCAAAGGAATTTTCAGATTTCTGGTGAGACATATTCATGCATTTAGAACATGGGATGTGAGGAATTCATTCTCAACCATTAAATTCACTCACTCAACAAATACACTGAGTGCCTACCATGTTTAAAGCCCTATGGGATAGTCAATGTTTAAGACAGTTCCTCATATTTAGGGCTTTTCAATTTAGTTAGGGGAAAAAGGTACACAAATAAAGGCATTTATAAGTGACATGAATGGAATATGAAGTATTAAGCAAACTGTTACTATAACTGGGGAACAGCCCATAGAAGAAAAAAGAGAAATTAGATTTTATGATTCCAGTTAAAAACTAGGACATTTGAAGCTGAGAAGTCAGCAAAGTTTTTCTGTAAAAGGCCAGATAGTAAATATTACAGGCTTTTTGGGGCCATGAGGTCCCTATGGCAACTACTCAACTCTGCTGTTATAGTGAAAGCGGTCAGACAGTAAGTAAAGGAGTGGGTATGTTCCAATAAAACTTTACAAAAACAGATGCAGGGCTGGATTTGACCTATGGTCCATAGTTTGTTAACCCCTGCTCTTGATAAGTAAATACCCTAAAACAGATTGTCTCAGGACCCTTTATGTAACCTTCCAGCATATAACAAGACTAATTTAGTTGTGGAATAGGTATTTGAACTTTAGGGATTTTACTTAAGATCATGCTCTCTGGACATTTTCACTTGGCAAAGGAAATCAATAATTTCCAAATAATTTTGAAAACTGTCTAAAACAAACCAAGAAAAACTGACCAGAACAGATGACCAGAAAATTTAATTTTTATCAGTAATTAAAAACAGGAGGTGAAAATAACAATTTTATTGTCCACCTAATGCACAAGGTCTTTCAAAAGGATCAAAAGTTGCCCAGTCTCAAGACAGGAATAAAGACACAGACCTACTAGAGAATGGACTTGAGGACACGGGGAGGCGGAAGGGTAAGCTGGGACGAAGTGAGAGTGGCATGGACATATATACACTACCAAATGTAAAACAGATAGCTAGTGGGAAGCAGCCGCATAGCACAGGGAGATCAGCTCCGTGCTTTGTGACCACCTAGGGGGGTGGGATAGGGAAGGTGGGAGGGAGACGCAAGAGGGAGGGGATATGGGGATATATGTATACGTATAGCTGATTTACTTTGTTATACAGCAGAAACTAACACACCATTGTAAAGCTATTATACTCCAATAAAGACATTAAAAAAAAAAAAGTTGCCCAGTCTATGCAAACAATTTTATGGCCTTATCCAGAAAGAGTAGTTTAGCATTTACATATAGTATTAGCACTCCCTCAATCATTTTCCCTGTGTTCAAAAATAAAGCACATACACACACAACCTATGACTGTATATAATGCTGTTTAGACTTGCAGAAGATACTATCCTACTGTGATTGTCTGGTGAGAAGGGATTTCAAACCAACATTAATTGACAACATACAAGAGAAGTTCCAAAGTAAAACTTCCATACAATAGGCATAAACGTGTATCTATCAGTAATGAACTTTAATAGTTATTTAACTATTTTCAATAAGAGCCTTTAATCAACTTCCCCTTTAAGAAAACCAAAAACCAAAAAAAACCGAAACCCAATTTGTTTAGTCAATTTTGCTATAAAGATTTTGTGTGGGAAACATACCTTAAAGACAATGACAGTAATCAATGCTATTTTCAAAAAGTCAGCATTTCATTTGTATAGGAAATAGTGCTCCATGCCTGTTATCTTCTAAACTTAACATATTTACAATATTGTAACTATTTTAATTCTAAGATAAAGGGCAAATTCATAAGTAATACCTGTAGCTATGCAAAATGCCATTTTATTTTCTTAGGCATGATCATACATAAGAACATGTAAGAGTATGAAATAGTAAGAGCTTAGGTGTAGTTAAAGGAACCAAATATTATTTGACAAAAACAAACAGACCCATAAAGTTCATGAGACTTTTCTGTACTCTTAAACTTCACTGTAATAAAATGAGAAAACAAACAAAACCCCCCCCACAGTAGTAAGGTATGCGCAATATGTAATTCATCCAGCCTCAGGTATTTAGTAATCGGTAGCGTACTTCACTTTTGTACATAACTAATAGTAAAAATAAACAGTACAACATACACTTTAAGTATGAAATTAGCACTTACCTATGTGGGCAGCCTTGGCAAATCTTCTGATCAGCAAAGGAACCTCCTAAAACTTTACTTAGCATAGCTGGGTGTCCTAAGGCTTTCAAAGCTTCATCTAAACTATCCACCAATGAATTAAAAAATTCTAAAGCATCATGTTGTTCACGAAGATTAACAGGCTCACCCCAAAGCCTAAGAAATGAATGGAGTAAAATATGTAATGTGCGACACTCCCAGAACAATATATACAATATATTTTTCAGGAAAAAAGCAATACAACCACAAATGACACCACAAAAACTGAGATTTTATTCCTCAACTACAGGAAGTAGAAAAAAACAAATGCCATTTATGTATCGATTGCTGTGGGGAAGAAAGTGAGATTCATAGTAAAAGTGGTACTTCAGTGGGGAAGAAATACCATGAAACTACTGGTGTGGCTGGATGCACAGTATAGCTCCAGGAAGGATGGTTTCTGTAGGTAATATAGTATAAGCATGCATTTTGAATCCAACTGAAGACGCTGTTAAAATTGGGTGGCTGATCTCACTCTTACGCAGATAATTACTACTTCATTTCTTTCATTTTGCTTAAATTTTGGGTTACAGATACAGTGCAAAGATAATATTTACTCTTAATTAAATTGACTTTTCCGATCGAAAAGAGAAAGGTTTGACTTGTTTTACAGTTCATCTCTTTTGAATAATCTGAGGATTTAAATTAGGTAAATCAATCCTGAGAAAAGAAAATATCAATTATGTGAATGATAAAATGAGAAGTGATACTAATAAAACCTAGGCACTGCTGGAAACTATGACATCTAATTTTGTATTTATAGCGTAATATACATTGAGAATATAAGTGAATTCATTCAAGCAACAGAGACGACAAATTTATTTTAAGTATGCAAGAGGAACTGTCTTTTAATAAATTCCTTTGTAACACTTTTACTATGTAGCAAATAATCTCACCCTAATTATATTTCAGCTGTTAAATTTGCATATAGCGAGTTAGAAATCAAATATATCACTTGTTAAAAGCTATTTTACAATGGAGAGATTTGTTAAGACACCAAGGGATCAAAGCTAACATCACCAATAATCAGATAAACTGATACCATGTGCCTCTGAATGCAATGAGAAGCATATAATAACATCACCTATGTAGTTTTCTTGCCAAAAAGTTTAACCTGAATCTAATCATGGGGAAATAATCATACAAATCAAGGAAGTACCATAAAGGTCATGACAAGTTAGGGAGATTATTTTAGAGAAGACTAAAGAGGTAACAACCAAATTCTTGTGATTCCTTCTAGGATACCAGTCTGGAATTGGAAAAAAAAAAAAAAAAAGAAAGAATATTTTGGGGAAATGGAAATACATATTGCTGAATATCAGGCGTTACTAAATATTAAATTTCATGCATGTGATAACTGTATTAAACATTACATAGGAAAATGTCCTTATTCTTAGAGGATACATTTTGAAGCATGCAGGGGAGTTAAAGTGTCATATTTGCAACTATCAACTCGTTTAGAAAAAACAAAAACCAAAACCCAAGTATACATATAAGCAAATATGGCAAAATGTTAACAATTGGTAAATCTGGGTAAAGAGTATATATCATAAAGGTGATTATTATACTACTTTACCTTTTCTGTTGGTTTGAAATTCTTCAATATAAAAAATCGGGGGTGGGAAATGTGGTTAACTAACCCACATATATATCTAGAGTATACTATGTATAGAGTATATTATGTGTCTAAAGTGTGGATAATCCAAAAGTGCTAGTCTAGACAAACTGCGAGCTCCACTAGCATAGGGAGTAATTAATTGAGAAGTCAAAAATGCAAGGGCATTATAAGATAAGCAATAACTATAACTGAATGACAAATTTTAAGACAAAAGCTCAAAAAGCTTGAGAGTAATCTGGAAGAGGAAGAACAGAAATGCTAAAAGCCTTATGGCAGAGACGAGACAAGCTAGAGAAAGAATGAGAACGGGAATAGTCAGAAAGGAAGATGAGAGGTGCTGAGAGGTGATGGGACCAAAAGAGCAAAAGCAGAGCTGGGAAGGAGGGTGGTGCATGCAAGCCAATAAGTATGGATTAAGTAGGGGGCCTAGTTAGAGGAATTTATACGGTGAGTCATTGTATTATAAAGCAGTGGTTTCAAAAGAAATCTAAGTAGTATCCTTGTAGGCAAAAGGGGAGCTGCTCTGATTGAAGCAGGGAAGGTGGACAAGAGCGGCAGTGTCAGGTGACCCTTTGCTTCCCCTGCTCTCAGCTGTCTGGGAGATACCTTGAAGGGATTCTAAGGAGTATTATTTAAGGGAATCTCCTGGTGGTCCAGTGGTTAGGACTCTGTGCTTTCACTGCAAAGGGCTCAGGTTCAATCCCTGGTTGGGGAACTAAGATCCCACAAGCGTGCAGTGTGGCCAAAAAACAGGAAAAAAAAAAAAAAAAGTAGTAGTATTTAAAAAACCCAATGCTATGAAGGATTATAGCATTCTCATACACAGTACAGATATGTGGTTGTGCTACAGTATTTTAGCACAGTGCACGACATGATAGGTGATGATAAAAAAAAACAAATGAAATAAATGAAGCCAGAGAAATAAGATCAAGACATAATCGAAGATTTTTAAAAAATTAACAACAACAAAACCCAATGTATTTATCGCACCTTTCCTATAAAATTGTACATTAGAATAGCCGAAGAGTTGCTATGGGGAAGCTTTCCTTTATAGATCTCCTCTAGCTAAAAAATGGAAGAATGATAAAATTAGAATGTTGCCATTTTGTAATCCTCATGAAATGCTGCATTTAGGCAATGATGATCAATGGCTGTTATAAGACAGAGACAGACAGACATTATGTACTTCTCACTGAGGTCATCGTTATCACCTATGAAGCAAGCCTTGTCTATCTGCTCCAAAAAAAAGAAAAATCACACCTGAATTTGATCAAGCCTCTAGATCTCACTACCTATTTATATGACATACAGGGGACTGAGGAAAACAGAAACCACCACAAGGATCCCATCAATAAAATCCAGATGGGAAAATTTACAGAGCTAACTACCTTTTTTATTCTCCCCAACAAATAACTACAAGGGTGAAAAAAGATTAGAAGAGACTAAAGAGTCATGTCAACATCTGCAGCATACGGACTTCACTTGGATCATGATTTCAAAAAATTTATAGTAAAAAAGTTATGAGGTAATTGGGTAAAATCAGACATTGACAAGGATATTAAGGAATTTTTATAAGACATGGTAATAGTATCATGGTCATGTTATAAAAAAGACGTTAGAGATACACACTGACACATTTATGGATGAAATTATGTATTTGCTTCAAAACAATCTAAAAAGTAGATGGCAGTGTAGATTAAATAAGATTGGCCATGAGTTGACAACTGTTGAAGTTGAGTGATGAATACATAAGAGTTTATACTCTTCTCCCTACTTATGTAAATATTAGAAGCTTTCAAAATAAAAAATTATTAACATCTGAAGAGACTAAAGAATGCTGCCTCTTACTATGACACTTTCTACCTCCTTTGGGGACAATGAGAAAACAAACCTAACTATGAAGTAAAGTTTGATTATTACTACTGCTTAAATACTAAACATAAAAGTGCCTTCCAGTATAGGTTTTATAAGTTTAATGTTAGTGTCATGAGATAGTCATAAAGGTTTAAGCAGTATCCCAATTACTATTCATCCATAGTTTACCTGAACTGTTTCCAAAATCCTCTGGGCACATAGTACTGTAGTCGAGAAGCAGCTAAATGACCAAAGATGACTTGAAGGTGTCTTAGAACACCAATATTGTACTCTTTCCTATCTTCTGTTTTACTTAATGCTGGTTTCTCTTCAAACTGTTGAGGGTATCCAAATACATCATCTCTGGGATCAACATTGCTCTAGAAACCAAAAGTTATCATTAATGAGCTAACCTAACTTCAAAGTATAGTAAAAATATGTTGAGACAAATGCTATACGATTAGTGAACAAATCACCTGTACTTCTATTTATTTCCAAAGCACTTAACTTTCAATTTATAAATTTTAGTTTACAGTATCAGTGTTTATATCCCCACCCCTTTCACATAAGAGTTGTCATAAAGGAATAACCCTCACTAAGTATCGTAGAGGTAGGTAATATAGCAAAATACAGTAGAGTGATTAACTTAGACTGAACTGGATACAAATGCAGGCTTTGCTACTTATAAGCTAAGTAACTTTGAGCAATTAAGTGCCTCATGTGTAAATGGGTTAACACATTCTTCATGTAGCTGTTGTGAGAATTATATGAGACAATGTATATAGAGTGCTCAGACTTGTAAACATTCAATACAATATACATATTAAGATTAGTTGGAAAAACTAGATATCCATATGCAAAGGAATAAGGTTGGACTTTTCCCTAACACTATACACAAAAATTTACTCAATACAGATCAAAGATTTGAATGTAAGAGCTAAAACTATGAAACTCCTAAAACATAGAGCAAAAACTTCACGACACTGGATTTGACAATGATTTATCGGATATGACACCAAATGCACAGGCAACGAAAGAACAGAGACATACTGGACCTCGTGAAAATGAAAAAGTTCTGTGCAAAGAAATTGGAACCCTTGCACACTGTTGGTGGGAAATGTAAAATGGTGCAGCCACTGTAGAAAACAGTTCCTAAAAAAAATTAAAAATAAAACTATAAAATGATCCAGCAATTCCACTTCTGGGTAAAACACCCAAAAGAACTGCAAGAAAGGTCCTGAAGAGATATTTGTACACCCATGTTCAGAGCAGCATTATTCACAATTTTGAATTCCACCAAAAGGTGGAATCAGGGACTTCCCTGGCGGTCCAGTGGTTAAGACTCCATGCTCCCAATGCAAGGGAAGCGGGTTCGATCTCTGGTCGGGAACTAAGATCCCGCAGGCCACGCCGTGTGCACCACCGCCCACAAAAAGGTGGAAGCAACCCAAATGTCCACTGATGAATAAATGGATAAACAAAATGTGGTATATACATTCAAAGGAATGTTATTCAGCCTTTAAAAGAAAGGAAATTCTGACACATGCTATGAAATGGTCGTTACGTTAAATCAAACAAGCCAGTCACAAAAAAACAAATACGGTATGATTCCACTTATATGAGGTACCTAGAATAGTCAAATTTATAGAGATGGAAAGAGAATGGTGGCTGCAGAACTCTGTGTGGGACGCGGATGTAGAAATAGACAATGTCCAGTCCCTGCCCACGAGAAACTTAGTCTAGGGAAGGAAAAAAGCACACAGGCAAAAAACAGTGCAATGGGGTGCTGAGACAACACAGAGCAGAGGGTACCATGAGAGCAAAGTTGAGATACCTTATTTGAACTGTATCATACTTTGTCTGCTGGTACAATTAGCTATCTCTACTGTGCTTAACTCAACAACCTAGAGATGTGATGAATCACAGAACTAGAATCTGAACTCCAATTTTCACCCAGAGCAGTGGTTCTTAACCAGGTATATGGTGTGAGCAATGCCTATGAAACTTCTTAAAAAAGTAAAAATGCTCAGACCCCAAACCCTGGATGATGCAGTTCAGCAGACCTAGGGAAGAGTTGGGGTCTAGTGTATGTTTCAGAAGCCCTCCCTGTAAGTGATAAACTACCTCAGAGTAAATAGTTCGGTGCCTGAAGAGAGGGAATGAGAAAAGAACCATTTAAGATATTTACTACAATCAGAGCATGCTCTGGCTTCTCTCTTCAGCTCTCACCAACACAACACCATGAGTAGGAAAAGGTCAAATAAAAACAAAGAAATACAGCGTGGACACAAACATGACCACAGCTTAAGTCTGGCCATAGTCTCTTCTTTAAAGAACGATGCCATAGTTATGTCAACTCTGATCCACCACTACAACCTAATTTTTTCACAGCTTTATTCTGCATTGGATACTTGGTAGGAGCCTAAATTTTGTCACAAGTAGAAGTTTGTTTCCTAAGCAAAAATAGTTATGATCTGGGAGAAATGCAAAAGTAATCTAAAAGTAAACACAGACAATGAAACTGGCATAGCACATATCTTGGCATAAATAAATGGAGATACATAATTAAAATATCAAATAGAAAAGTAAAAATATAATTTAGACTATTACTAAAAATGAAGATTCTTATCATTATACAAACTCTAAATTATACCAAACCCCCAAAAGTGAGTACATTAACTGTTGTGTTAAAACGTATAAACTATCATAAACATTAACTGTAGTTGCAAGTCTGTTAGGTAGTGAGCACTATGTCGAGGTAGCAGTCTGTGCCAGGAGATTCTAGCTTTATTTTCAAATATTTGCCAACAGGTCCAGTGAAAAGTCTAACGCTTTCTAAGAGAGAACAACAGTATCTCGTATCAGAACTTCAAACACAGAAAACAAAAATGCTAAATAAAATTTACCTCGTTGTCCTGCTTCTCATCCCCAGACATATCATCATCTACATCGCTACCTGTGCCTTCAATTGCGAGAATACCATTCCTAATGGACGGAATCATGTAGAGTTGCTGAATCACAGAATTCATATAACAAGTAGCCCCAGCGTTTTTCAGCCCCACAAATCCTTTTGGTGGGCGGGGTCCAACAGGTGGCAGATATTCCCACTCAGTAAGTGCTTCACAAGCTGAGAGAAGACAAAAGATTCTTGCAGCACAAATAAAAACATTTTGCCCACTTTAGACTTTATTAAGCTGATAAATTAACATTACCAACAATTCCACTACTCCTATAGCCACCTGAAATAGTGCTCTAGGTATGCATTTCACCCTCAACAAATTGAAGATACACAGCAACACATACCACTATATAGATTCTTACCCCACCATCTATGAACCCATGCTTTATCTAATGTTGCTTCTATGGCAGTCTCACAAGATGATACAAGGCTAATTTCTACATGTTAACTTTACTTTTAACTTTATTATAATTTAGTCATTATGAACTGTAACTTCTTCTACTTTTATATGTTTTTTTCAAGTGCCTTCAAACTCCTTCTGGCATGAAATGTTATACAAATATATCAACATATGATAGCTTACTAAGTTTTAAATAATCCTAAGATATCACCTGGGTTCACATCCAGGTTCTGATGCTTACCAACTCTTTCATCTTCAGGCAAGCCTCTGTTTCCTTCTTAATAAATGTAGTAAGACGTGCTTTGCCTATAATCACCATGTTATTTTGAGGAGCAAACGAGATAGTGGATTTGAGTTCTGTGAGAACTGTAAATCACTGCCTATATCCCTCTACCTAGTATAAACCTGGAAACAATGTAAACATCATCACGTATAAGACCAATTAAATAAATTATATAGTATATTGAACTGAAAGGTAGAAAGGTATATAGCTAATAAACGGATTTAGATAAATATTTATGTGTTGATAGGAAATGATCACAGATATATTAAGGGGAAAACAAAGTGAAGAACACTGTGCACTCCACACCAATCTGTGGTTAAAAAACTAAACAAACAAAAAAAGATTTTGTATGTGGATTTTGCATACTCAGAGATTCTGGGAGGATAGACATGAACTGAAGATACGGTTACAGCTATTGAAGGGGACCAGGGGAATGGAATGGGCAGGAAAAATGTTTTAGAATACATCCTTCTCTGGTAGTTGAAATTGTTACCACACAAATGTACTACTTAAAAACAAGCGGCCTTTCTCTTTCTGCCGTCTTGGAGCCTGTGGAGGAGCACTGGGAACAGGACTTCTAAAACAGCAAATAGGTCTGGAAGGCTGTGGTCCAAGGCTCTATTTTTGCTGGCTATAAGCAGGGTCCTGTGAAACCAGAGGGTTCCTCTTCTTAAAACTGAAGGTGTTTATGCCCAAGATGAAACTGAATTCTACTTGGGCAAGAGATATGCTCATGTGTACAAAGCAAAGAACAACAGTGACTCCTGGTGGCAAACTGAACAAAACCAGAAGAATCTGGGGAAAGGTAACTTGTGCTCATGGAAACAGTGGCTTGGGTTCCTGCCAAATTCCAAAGCAACCTTCCTGCTAAGGCCACTGGCCACAGAATCTGTGTGCTGCTGTACCCCCTTGAGGGTTTAAACTTATGAAAATTAAATAAATAAAACTGTGGATTTGTTTAAAAACAAACAAAAGCCCCCACCCTACTATATACAAACTTGATAGGATAACTGTCTAACGTTTTAAGAACTTTAATCAGAATCTCCTAAAATGTTAAAAAGTCCTTATATTCTAAAATATATCAAAAAACAATTTGACATGTTCTTAAAAACTTACCATAATCAATTATATTCTTAAGCTTTGTAGATAAATGGTTTTCTCCTAAAACAGAAGAGCCTCCACTGTGGTCTGCTTTCTTATTTCTGCTGTCTCAGTCATTTTATATTGCCCTCATCCCTTTTGAGCTTCAGTTCTATATCAGTAAGATCTACAGTCTACAGTCTGTTTCATGGGCTTCATGTGAGCATTAGCTGAGGACCAAGGGCACTAAAATATTATCTTCTCACATTCTTCTCTTTAAAACCAGATTTTCTTAGAACTCATATGAAAATAACATTAAAGAGCTTCTAAAGTGAGGGCCTGAAAGGTTTTCCAATGCATGTAATTTGAATTTTTAAGTTTGAACTCTGAAGTTTATTATTCTGGAGTTTGGATTTCAGTCCAGATTTGACTGAAATGAAATTTATTTTGTTGCTCAATACTTGTACCACTTACAGGAAGACATTTAACAAACATCTGAAAACTTTTCTACATTAAGACTCATTGCTTGTAATGGTCTTAAACGTTATACTAGCTGCTGAAAGGAAAACATGAGTTGAAGATGTTTACTAGAAGGAAAACAGGGCTTCCCTGGTGGCGCAGTGGTTGAGAGTCCTCCTGCCGATGCAGGGGACACAGGTTTGTGCCCTGGTCCGGGAAGATCCCACATGCCGTGGAGCGGCTGGGCCCGTGAGCCATGGCCGCTGAGCCTGTGCGTCCGGAGCCTGTGCTCCGCAACGGGAGAGGGCCACAACAGTGAGAGGCCCGTGTACCGGTACCACAAAAAAAAAAAAAAAAAAAAAAAAAGGAAAACAGAATTTGAACACATTAGAGAACTGTCATCAGAACTTTGTATTTTAAAATACTTACTAGTTATTGCTGTGCCAATGTAATACATTTCAGTCAAAGAATCTACTATCTGTTTGAGGTTCCTCACACAGCCAACAGCTAATGCTACAAGTAACTCAAAGCCTGCATTAATGGTAGCTGGTGAACTACAGACTGGAATAGCCTGTTCAGCTGGCAGTTCTCCATTTCTCATATACCGTAGGTAAACATTGGATGCAGGGAAGATGAAATCATCAATTAATTCCTACAAAGGTGAAAAACGGATTATGTATTAGCAATGATACATATTTATATAAAAATACATGTAAAGTTTTATATGCGTATGTATTTTTTTTAAAGAAAGAAATGTCTCTTGGAAGGAAATAATGTTAAATTAATTGTCAGAATTCAAGATTTCATTACATTTCAGAAAACTTAGATTTTCTAATAAAAAGATCTCACTTCAAAACACTATTTACTACAATTAACAAACAAACCCAGTTTCTCAGGTTAAAAACTCATCAAGAATGAGTTGACTGTAGCACTTAACAAAAATTCACATTAAGTAAATTTACTCTTTTAATCACATGTATACCAAAGCTCATCTTGAATAAAAATGAAATGTCCTAAAATGATACTTTTTGTTTCCTCGAGTTACCACGTTATGTGAAAAAACTCATCAAAGAAACATGGTAAATATGCACAGTCTTACATAATAGAAGTCTGTCTCATTCTGAATAGTCTGATGAAGTAAAAAGTTCAGATTTTCTAAACAGAAAAATTAAACAGTGCTTGCTTACTTCACACAGTACTGAAATTTTATTCATGTACAAAATTTAGAAACGATATTTTAAAAGTTACTGTTACCTCTATATTCTTTAAAAGTAGAAAGGAGAAATGATCAAGAAAACACACCCAAGACATGATACCATAAATTAACCAGACAGATTTGCTAATGAACATGTAGAATGTTAATGATACATAGCTTAGGACCAAGCCGACAGAAATTACCTTAATGAGATTAGCACCTCCTTTTTCACAACCAATATGATATTTTTTCTCAGGGGTTTGAAAGGCCAGTAACTCTTTTGTTACTCCAAGGTGGCCTTCCAAGATTGTCTCTTCAACACCCGTTTCACCTGTTCTTTTAACATCATCCTGCCAAAGAAAAATATCAAATGCCTAACTTACAAAAGGGCGGTGAGATGTCAGAACAAGACTCAGCTAGACAGAGGCAATTCCTTCAAACCTTTCCATTCTAAGAGATTTTTTCTCTTCAGAACTTTCTAGAAGTAGGCTTTACAAACTAGAAGAAATGCTAATCTGAAGCCTAAAAGATACCAATCTGGGCTTCCCTGGTGGCGCAGTGGTTGAGAGTCCGCCTGCTGATGCAGAGGACACAGGTTCATGCCCCGGTCCGGGAAGATCCCACATGCCGCAGAGCGGCTAGGCCCGTGAGCCATGGCCACTGGGCCTGCGCGTCCGGAGCCTGTGCTCCACAACGGGAGAGGCCACAACAGTGAGAGGCCCGTGAACCGCAAAAAAAAAACACAAAAAAACAAAAAAAGATACCAATCTCTTCAGAAATAAATTCTCATACAACTCTAAGTAAAAAGTATCAGGTGTTAAGATCAAAAGTTAAATTAAGTGCTAGTCTATCAGACTCATTTTTTGATGAAAACAATCCAAGAATACTTTTTAAAATGAAAATTTGCAAAACGGGCCCATTTGAAAATGGAAGAAGCTGAATATCAGTGTCTCAAGTCTTAAAGCAAGGCATTTGACAAAACTACTTACGCATTCATTCTGGGAATCATGAGTTAGTAATATCCACCAACACAGAGTATATTCTTTGGTCCTTTTATTACTCTTTGTTGTTTTTCATTTAACCAAAATGCTCAAAACTATAAACTATTAATAAAATATCTTATTTATTGACGATAAACACAGTATTAAATGCAACTTACCCTAATTCTTTTAAGCCAATCAATTTCATTATTGAGAAGAACTTCAGCATTGGGTATATTAATATTACTATTGTAAGCATAATTAAGAAGGTGCCTTAAAAGAATAAAGTAGTCGCCTGAATGTTTAGCTCTCTCTCTGGCTGTGCTCTGAAACAATAAAGTAGAATAATATGAATTTACATGTCCATGTTTAGAATCCACTTTTTAAAAACCCAGAATTAACTAGAGTTAATAGACTAACATAGGATGGGAAATTACTAATATTTTTAAAATAAATATAGACTGCTCCAACTTTAATACAAGCTAAAACCATGAATTCTTGACTGTTCCATGTACAAGAATGAATCACAATGATAAGTATATTAAAAAATGTCTCACCCCCAAAACGGTGAAGAGCAGAGTAATGAAGAAGAGTAAAGGCCTGTGTCCCATGCAACATCTGGTGCACATTAAAAAGAACTGCTCCTGTGCCACCTGGCGAACAGTTCTGAAATAAAAATGTTTCACATTTAATATATTATCTTCATTTAGAAAAAGAAAAAAAAAAGATTCCAATGCTGTCTCTCGGGGTGGGGGTGGGGTGTTAAGGGGTAAGTAAATTAAAAGTAAAAATACAAGAATACGTAACACCCCTTTAAGCAGCAACGTTTAACAGATGAACTTAGGCTGTGTGTCAAGAACTAAAACCTCAAATTGTCACTGAAGAGTTTAAGGGATACCTTCTAACACCCCTTTCTTGGAACAGGCTGGAAATGTTCCTCTAGGTACAAGAGTTGTACAGTAAGCCTTAAGCATCTTTTGGGCATTCCATAGAATTATTCCATTGTGCTCTGGAGCGAACAACTCTGTAGAAATTCTGTTACAATTACACAATAAGGATGTTGCTGCAGATGCCCCTGATATTATACTAGTGATTCCCAAAGCATGTTACCCAGATCAGCAGCATCTGAGAACTTGTTAAAAATGCCATTTCTCAGGCCCCAGCAACCTGCGTTTTAATAAAGCCTTCAAGTGATTCTAACATGTGCTAAAGATTGAGAACCACCGTATTATACAATATTCTATGATTACCCATGGGAAAAACTTGTCTCTGGTCACAGTACTGGGAATTTTACCTGAGCATCATGGGTCTCTTAAAAAATATGTATACTATACAGATCTCACCAGAATAAATGCTCCAAGAGGGCAAAGACATCATCTAGTTTATTACTGTGCCTCCAGAATGAAAAATGATGTCTGGCATATAACAGGTGCTAAGAACCAGTTACCAGATGTATAAATACTGTTTGTTTACAAGATGGAGGTCTGTCTCCATTAGAAAGTAAGCTCTTTCAGGGCAGGGCTTTGCTTTGTTGAAGAACCTAGAACAACATCTGACATATGGAAGATGCTCAAAAAGTATCTGCTAACGAAGCATTTGTCTATCGTACAAACTACATTCGGTGAATAACTGTTTCTGGCAATGTGCTAGCTGATAGACAGCTTAGAAACAAATTTTTAGTTCAATGTAAGACCTTGACAGTATACATTCTGTGTACTAGCCTCCCTCCTGGATATGTTTTAGGTTTCTGAAACCTGTACATGGTCCTATAAACCATAGGGACCTTTAGAAGCTTTGTGGGTTAAGTTTGGTGGAATTCAAATAAACTGACATCAGGAGTACTTGGTTTTGTTGGGGAGAAGGTCCATAACTTTTACCAGATTTTCAGAGGTATATGTCATTCATACTGCCCTAGTTTATTTTTTGAAAAGTAAGGTATGCGGCCCAAATAGAGTGAGGGTCTATAAAGAGTTGATGCTTGTCAGTTCCTGATGAACCCTCCCCTCACACACGCAGACTTCGGTAATGCTTCAAAAGAAACACATCTACTAAAAAATCCTGTTGCCTGTATCTTCACAACATACTCAAAATCTGATCATTTCTCACCACTTCTACTATTGCCATACTTCCAGACTCTCTCATCTTTTATTTGGATTAATGAAATAGTCTAAGTGCCTTTCCTGCAAAGCAACCAGAATAAACTTAAAATGTTAACTCAGAGCATATCATTCTTCTGCTCAAAACCCTCCAATGGGGGACTTCCCTGGTGGTCGAGTAGTTAAGACTCCGTGCTCCCAATGCAGGGGACACAGGTTTGATCCCTGGTCAAGGAACTAAGATCCCGCATGCCGCAGCAAAAAAACCAAAAAAAAAAAACCAAAAAAAAAAAAAAAAACCCAATGGATTCCCATCTCACTTAGGGTAAAAGTTAAGGTCTTTACAATGATCTATAAAATCCTTACAGGCTGCTTATTGCCTCTCTGGCCTCACCTCCTACAACTCCCCCACCTCTGCTGTTCTAGCCACACTCGGCTCCATGTTGTTCTTTACATGTCAGGCATGTTCCTGCCTTGGGACATTTGCATCTGTTGTTTCTTCTGCTTAAAACACACTTCCCCCCGGGGCGGGGGGGGGGAGGGGGGGCGCGGGCAGATAAAGTTGGAATTTGGGATTAACAGACTACTACATATAAAATGGATGAACAACAAGGACCTACTATATAATACAGGAAATACAGTATTTCATAATAATCTATGATTGAAAAGAATCTGGAAAAAAAAATATGTATAACTGAATCACTGTGCTGTACACCTGAAACACTGTAAAACAGCTATATATACCTCAATTAAAAAATAAAAATTAAAAAAATATATATTTGGTCATTCAGATGACCAAAATGTATTTCTCATATAAAAAATGAAATAAAATTTAAAATGAAATATGATGGAGGTGTTAGCTAACCTTAGGCTATGGTGGTAATCATACTGCAAGATATGACTATCAAATCAACACTTTGTACACCTTAAAGTTACACAGTTATATGCTGATTATATCTCAATAAAGCTGAACAAAATAAAAAATACAATTTAAAATGAAAAACAAAACAAAAAACCCCCACCCAAAAACCCAACACACTTCCACCATTAACTGCATGGATCACTACCTCATTCTTTCAGAGCCCCAGAGACTTCAGGGAAGTCTTCTCTGACTATCCTACATAAAACTGAACTCCAATGACCCTGCCTTCCCACTCATCCCCATTCCTGATTTATTTCTCTTGATAGCATTTATTAATATAACATACTACATATTTTCCCATATGTCTTCTCTTCCCACTCCCCATCCCCTTTAGTACAGACTCCAAGAAGGCTGACATTTTGTCTGTTTTTTTTCACTGCTATATTCCCAGTAGCTAGAACACTGCCTGGTGCATAATGGGTACTTGATAAATTATTCATCAGTGAGACTGCCTACAATATTAAAATCTAACACTACTTGGATCTCAGCATCAAAGGCCTTCTGTAAACCGACGCCTACTAATCTCCTTTTCTGCATTATCCCTTTCTCTTCTTCTACCAGAATACTCAGCTGTGCCTTGAAAGCACTATGCCAGGAGTGGCAAACTCAAATGCCTCCATGGATCATCAAGGTAACATAAAGGAGTTACACAGGCAGAGTATAAAGCAACAGGTGCTGGAGGAGGCTTAAAAAAAAAAAAACAAATCCACTTAAAGGAATTCAAATCCAATTATGAGCAATTACAACAAAATATCAGTGTTGTTATGTGGAAGCAGACCTCTTCTAATAGCAACAGAGGTCTGGGAGACCTCTAGGGATAAAGAAAACTTACTGGAAAATGTGGCCCTGAAGTTGAAATTTTCGAGTGCGTAGAAGCAAGAGCCAAATTGTGGAGTGCTTATAAACCAAATTTAAATGTTTACACTTAATTCAAAGACAGTGGGAAGACATGGAAAGATTTTAAGCAGGAAAACAACACGATCATATTTTGCAAGATATACTCTGCAAGTATCGAAGCCCGGTACTCTGATATTTATAATATGATGATTTAAAACTGCAGGGCAGGGCTTCCCTGGTGGTGCAGTGGTTAAGAATCTGCCTACCAATGCAGGGGACACGGGTTCGAGCCCTGGTCCGGGAAGATCCCACAGGCCGCGGAGCAACTAAGCCCGTGCGCCCCAACTACTGAGCCTGTGCTCTAGAGCCCACGAGCCACAACTACTGAAGCCCGCGTGCCTAGAGCCCGTGCTCCACAACAAGAGAAGCCACCGTGATGAGAAGCCTGCTCATGCAACGAAGAACCAAAGCAGCCAAAAATAAATACATACATATATAACTAAAACTGCAGGGCAGGGTGAGTCAGTACTAGGGAAGAAAGTCAGATACCTAAAGCTCAAAAAAGATCTTAACCTTAGAAGACCCCCCTTGTTGTCAAAGACAAGATAACAGAGGCATGAGAAGAAGTGCTGTGTACGGTACTTTTTACTTCATCGTGCACAAGTTTCAGGAAGAAGAGGAGTCAAATGGTTCTAACTTCCTATAATGGGGATTTTCATAAAAGTAGAGGGCAGAAAACTTATTAAACCAAGTTCCTTGATATTTAGTAGCAAAGAAAGTGACATAAGTTCCTAATTTAGTTTAAAATTTAAAAAAATCAGCATAGATTAAGAAATTTGTACCTCCAGGTCTGACTTCATCAAAACTCATGGCTAATCATCTTTCCTCTCCTCCAGACTTATTCAACCTATTTATCTTTCTTAACATACAGAGTTGTCCGACGATGATAAAGTTTTCTCAAAGAGATAGCAAGCTCAAGCTTATTTGGGCGGGGGGGATCCCATCAAAGAACATAGGCTGAACTAGATGTCTTCAAGGAAATTACCAAGGAACTTCTAAAATAATAGAGATTCCCACTGGAGACCACTAAATTACTTTACAGCACGCCCTGGAGTGAGTTGAACCTACTACTCCATCACACCACGTACACTTAAAACAAACAAACAAAAAAGAAAAAAACTTTACCACTAGGCTTCATGTCAGCAAAGTGCTTATTCTGACTTTACACTAACTTTTCATCAGTGATTTCTGTCATTGTTGAATGGAATGTGCAAGAATAAACAAAGTGAACATTTCCTGTGTCTTTTTGCAAAATGTACACGAGATAGATTAATTACATATAACAGTGATACTGATTAGAGCTCAAGTTTAAAAAGTTACCTTATGAAGGTCAAGATTTAGACTGACATAAGAGGATGGAAAACCTAAATTTTCTACAAATTTGATTGACTTGCACAAAAAGAAGCCCAAAACAAAATTAATGTCATTGAATAAATGCTCTAAAAATGAAAAACTAGGACTTTATAATTGGTCTTTATTCTCAGTGTAAAATGCAAAAGTTCTTACCATAACCATGCCTTGTGAATTCCACATTGACTTAACAACTTCACTAAAAAAAAAAACACTTGGCCCTAGGTATCTAAGAAAGGAAGCTAAATGTCCTATTTAATTTAAATCTTGTAAGCCAGATTTTTTAAATGGGCTAAAACACACACCTCTTAAGTGAAACTAAATTCTGGAATTACAGAAAAATTAATTTTACTTCGAGAATTAATGTTCACATTTTGTAGACAGTAAGACCAAACAAATTCAGGTCTAGGCAAAACACAGTTAAATAAAAATTTCCTAAACATTAGTGTGCTATAGAGACAATAAATATTTGATTCCTGGGATAAATTCTGCCAACATAAATTCATTCATTTCTGCTTAAAAAAAATAAGGTCAAATTTCTTACAATTAAAAAAGACACTTACTTGCTGTGACAGTGCAACAGTAAATCAATAATGAATGTCTGCCAAGCCTTTTCTTTACTAAGAGTATCTAAGGCTGTCGGAATCAAGGCAAAACATAACGTCATCACCTCCAATGCTTCACAGCAAACCTGTTCATCTTCCAAATCTGGCTCACTGCCTGCATTGGTCTGTAAAATTATAGTCAAGGACAAATTACCTAGAGATATATTTAAGAAAAATCTCATACAAACTTCAAGTTAGTGCTTAAAACTTACCTAGTCACTTAAACCACTTGGCCTCAGCTTCTTTACCTACAACTCTTGAGGCCCCTTTGAAATAGCATGGAAATGAGTATAAACAGATGATAAAAGTCTAATTCTATTCTTTTGCTACGTCCCAAGGATGGCTGAAGGAGCACACTGAGCATATTACCTGCTTCTTTGTCCCCCAAGCTCTTAGAGACCTTCTAAGTCGTGTACTTCTGCACCAACAATCATTCCTTCCTCAAGAACCACTCTGGCACTGCAGTCAGAGTACCCAACTTCTGACTAGTCCCATTATAGCTTACCTATAGTGCCATTTTATTCAAAAGCAATTGTCTCAGACAACCGTTCAGGAAAGGTCTGAAGGTTTTACGACCTAAAATATACTTGGGTAGGTAGCTAATAAATTCTAAACTGAAGTTATCAATAAGTAACATTTATAGTACATGCCTGAAAAAGAACAGGCGTTCAAATATTAGCTGAGTGAATAACCAACAGTATAGGACATCAACATATATCCCAGGCAAATCACGGTTATGTTGGCCATAAAAGGGAAGCTCCTATAACTTAATTTCCCCTTCTAAATATGCAGCAGTGGCTATCAGGGGCAGGTATATGTAACAGAAAATCAAAGAGTCAAACACAGTCTCTCTTCTGTAAATAATTTGATTAATCTAATGGAAGATCAAGGATGATACCTAATTGGCTGACACTCTTGAATGCTTTAAGAGTCAAAAATACTTAAATGCCATGATATCACAATTGACAGTTACCTAAACCAAAATACATAGGACAGAAAGATGATGAAAGAAGAATAAAGAGAATAGGAGAAAACAAATTCAGTATGAAATAATTATACTTGACTTTAGTGAGAAGTAGAAAAAGACAGTTTTATATTAAGATGGCAGACATAATAATTCAGCCTCATGCACAATTAAACAGTTTCTTAAAGGTAATATATTTCTGTGATAATTCTTACCTTCTCATAAATTTTAGTGATTTCTTCATTTGGGCTAAATACTAGCTGTAATGCCCCACATCCTGATGCCCAGATAATTTTTTGTATAGCTCTAATTACACAAATATCAGGCATATATCTTGAAGCCTGCAAGATAATGAGTAATCAAAACAGTTGACACAGTATCAGAGTGGAATAATCACTAGAAAAGCAAAAATGTTTCTCCCTGTAAAGGAAACAGGAATGGCTGTGAAGTAGTACCACTGTCTTTAGGTTCCCAAGTTGCCTTTGTCCCATTATTTCGTTTAACAGCAATACAACAAAGTATGTTCTCCAAGTTATTATCTGGCTCTACACTAACTTTCAGAAGAACCTTAAAAAGACTACAGAGGTGATCAAACCATTCCACTCCTAGTTTTTTACCCAAGAGAAATAAAAACTTAGGTCCACACAAACACTTGTACAGAATGTTCACAGAAGCTTTATTCACAGCTAAGAAAGAGAATGTCCTTTTCCAAGTATATGGATAAACACAATGTGGAATATTCATAATGGGATATTACTCAGCAATAAAAAGGAATGGACTAATGGTCCACACCACACAGAGAATTCTCAAAGTCATTATTCTGAGTGAAAGAAGCCAGACATAAAAGAACACACACTGTATGATTGATTCCACTTGTGTAAAATTCTAGAAAATGAAAACTACTATATAGTAACAAAAGATCAGGGGTTATCTGAGGCCAGGGGTAGACAGGGAAGAAGAAGAGACTTCAAAGGGGCATACGGAAAGAGTGATGGAGACATTCTGTGTCTCGACGATGGTGGACGTGTGACACAAATATGTATTTGTCAAATTTCACTTAATTATATGCTTTAAAAGGATGCTGTTCATTGTACATAAAGGTGATTAAAACCAGAAAGCACTAATATTATCATTAGGTAAAATTCATGTTAAGGGAACTTTATCTAGACTGAGTCAGTGATTAAAGTGAGTGGGCCTAGGAAAATTAAGCCCCCAAATGTGATAAGGGTTATTTCTACATAAAGAGAGGGTCAAAAGTGAAAGAAACGAACCTTCCAGAATTCCAGCCTTACAAATTTAATACTAACCTCATCAGATATTTGCTGAGCAAGACGAATTGACACATTTCTAAGCATGCATTCAGATGACGGATTAGGAATGCTCTGAAGGGCACTTTGTAGCACCACTGCTTGATCATGAGTAACTTGGTTGACCTGAAAAAAGATAAATATTTTACTTTAATACTGCATACATAATCAAATCCAATCATTTGCTCCTCACTCATCATCACTCCCTCAGGATGACCTCCCTTCTGTATATATTCAGTACACTGTAGAACCCGTGTGACTTACACAAAAAGTTCTTTGCATTGCCAACAATGTGGGCTTCCTCTTTTTCTTGTGTAGTGGAGTGCCACATATCCCTCTGCAAACCCCCATTCTAGATTAATCCAACTTGTGTATCTACATCTGCATTCAGCACAACTTGCAGAGGTGAGTGATAAACTGCAGTCCTATCTAGAAACTCAGTAAAGTACTTCACATGCATGCTCCTGGGCAGACCCTGCTCCCCATTCACCCTGATCATCAAACTCTTTTGAGAAAAGAAAAATTAAGGAATATCAATAACAGAATAAAAATACTAATGTATAAAAGGTACCAGACCAAATTTTTAAGCCCATAAAGAAAAAAGATTACTTTTTTTTTTTTTGTGGTACGTGGGCCTCTCACTGTTGTGGCCTCTCCCGTTGCGGAGCACAAGCTCCGGACGCGCAGGCTCAGCAGCCATGGCTCACGGGCCCAGCCGCTCCGCGGCATGTGGGATCCTCCCAGACCGGGGCACGAAACCGTGTCCCCTGCATCGGCAGGCGGACTCTCAACCACTGCGCCACCAGGGAAGCCCAAGATTACTTTTAAGTTGTTATTAGCCAGGCAATTCTGACTGCCTTTCAAGTCCTAACTCTTCTCCATATTGTAAGTATTTCTACAACAGTATTTAAGACAAGTCTGTTTTTACTAATTTTTGCCTTTAGCGCCCTATTGACTGTGAGCTCCTTGAGATTAGAGGCTATTATGTACCTCTGTATACACAGTGGCACATTTTCTGAATAAAAGAGAAAAGTGAAAGAGGGGAGCATTTATATTTTGTGTTCTTCATTAAGCTCCTGTCAGGGATTACGATAATAATCTGTTTTTATCTTAAGAAGAACACCACTTTTAAAAAATCCGAGTAAGCGTGGTACCTTTAATGCAAAACAATTTAAGACTTGGGCCACTTTTTTTCATTACCCTTTTTAATGAAAATGGAGAGAAAAGGATTATGAACGCACATGTACCCACCGCCCAGCTTCAACAATTATGAACAAAGGACCAAGATTACTTTGTCTAACCACTCCCCTCACTTTCCATCCAGGCCCCACCCCAGGATTATTTTGAAGCAAATCCTAAATAAAATTTCATCTGTAAATACTTCAACATTTTTTTTTTTAAAAGAGGGGGCTCTTCCTTTTTTTTTTTTCCCCCGGTACGCAGGCCTCCCACCGCTGCGGAGCACAGGCTCTGGACGCGCAGGCCCAGCGGCCATGGCTCATGGGCCCAGCCGCTCCGCGGCACGTGGGATCCTCCCGGACCGGGGCACGAACCCGTGTCCCCCGCATCGGCAGGTGGACTGTCAACCACTGTGCCACCAGGGAAGCCCCGGGGGTCTTCCTTTTAAACATAACCACAGTATCATCATCACACCTAAAACAATTATAAATGCTACTGTCTCAATTACATGTGATTATTATAGTATCACATATCTAATCAATATTCTAATCTCAAGGCCTAAGCCATTCATTCTTAAAATAGAAAATCTATATTCTTGAAGCTTTTATCTTCTACTGGTAACTTAGTAAACCATCACTTATGATGCATATAAAACAAGTCAAATGTGTAGTTTGACTTCTCATAAATAGGCATTGAATTCTGGCATGTCTTGAGAACCTTTGGTAAAACGGATCAAGGTAAAAACAAGAGTCAAAATAAGTTCAGAATTGGAGGTTAAGACTGTCAAGGTGGGAAGAGAGGCTGGCAACAGGCTAAATCAACTACAGTTCATCCTTGAACGGCATGGGGGTTAAGAGGACAGACATTCTAGGAGTCGAAAATCTGCACGTAACTTTACAGTCGGCCCTGGTATCTGTGGTTCCAATCAATTTAGGATCATGTAGTACTGTAGTACTTATTGAAAAATCCATGTATAAGCAGACTCGAGCAGTTCAAACCTGTGTTGTACAAGGGTCAACTGTACATCTTTTTTATTACCACCTGTGTGTGTGTGTGTGTGTGTCTGTGTATGTATGTATATATATATATATGCCAAATACAAGCTAGGAAGAGATTCACATGGAGTTTTTAGTAGGTTTAAAATAAATGAAGGAAGGAATTCCCTGGTGGTCCAGTGGTTAGGACTCCGCGCTTTCATTGCCGAGGGCCTGGGTTCAATCCCTGGTTGGGGAACTAGGATCCCTCAAGCAGTGCAGTGAGGCCGAAAAATAAAATAGAATAATTGAAAGACTATTTGGGGTTTTTAGCGGTTCCATACAAATTTTAGGATTATTTGTTCTAGTTCTGTGAAAAATGTCACAAGTTTTGATAGCGATTGAATTAAATCTATACATTGCATTGGGTATGAACATTTTAACATTAACTCTTCCAATCCATGAACACAGGATAACTTTCCATTTCTTTGTATTGTATTACAATTTCCTTTTATCAACGTTTATAGTTTTCAGAGTATAGGTCTTTCACTTCCTTGGTTAAATTTATTGCTAGGTGTTTTTTTTTTTGATGTGATTGCTTCCTTCATTTCCCTGATAGCTCATTATTAGTGTATAGAAATGCAACAGAGTTCTGTATATCAATCTTGTGTCCTGCAGCTTTACTGAATTCACTTATTAGTTCTAATGGTTTTTTGGTGGAGTCTTTAGGGTTCTATACGTATAGAATAGTACCATGATCATCTGCAAACAATGATCCAGCAATTCCAGTCCTGGGTATATATCTGAAGAACATGAAAACACTAATTTGAAAAGATATATGCACCTCAGTGTTCACAGCAGCATTATTTACAACAGCCAAGATATGGAAGCAATGTAAGTGTTCATCAACAGATGAATGGATAAAAAAGATGTGGTGTGCGTGTATACAATGGAATATTATATTATTCAGCCATAAAAAGAATGAAATAAGTCCGACAAAGAAAAGACAAATACTGTATATTTTCATGTATACATGGAATCTAAAAAATAAAACAAACAAATATAACTAAACAGGAACAGAACCACAGATACAGAAAACAAACTAGTGGTTACCAGAGGGGAGAGAGGCAAAATAGGTGAAGGGGATTAAAAGGTACAAACTACTAGGTATAAAATAAGTGAGCTATAAGGATTTAAGGTGGGGACTTCCCTGGTGGCACAGTGGTTAAGAATCCGCCTACCAATGCAGGGGACACGGGTTTGAGTCCTGGTCCAGGAAGATCCCACATGCTGTGGAACCACTAAGCCCGTGCACCACAACTACTAAGCCTGCGCTCTAGAGCCTGTGAGCCACAACTACTGAAGCCCGTGCACCTAGAGCCCGTGCTCTGCAACAAGAAGCCTGCGCACCGCAACACAGAGTAGCCCCTGCTCGCGGCAACTAGAGAAAGTCCACGCGCAGCAACAAAGACCCAACACAGCCAAAAATAAATAAATAAACAAATTAAAAAAAAAAAGGATGTAAGGTACAACACAGTGAATATAGCCAATATTTTATAATAACTATATGGAGTATAAGCTATAAAAATATCAAATCACTTTGTTGCACACCTGAAACTAATATAATATTGTAAGTCAACTACACGTCAAAAAAAAAAATTAAAAAAAGTCAAACAGGATTTAAGGGAACAGGGAAGAACTGCCCTCTCAGAGTAGAGTCAGTGAAAAGCACTTGTAATTTTAATACAAATATAATTCAATAGAAGGAAACCATTAAAATGAGGAACCACTGGAAAGGAACTGAAAACATTCTGAATCAACTCTGAACTCTATAAGCAACTCTTAAGAGTTTCTAAGAAGTTTAACTTTAAAAGTTGCCATCTATTATTACAAAAAGATTTTTAAAAAGTCTGTATTACCGACGCCATGGGATTCACGCCTTCCACACCTGGCTGACAAGCTTCCGCCACAGCTCGTACGTGGCCATAGCCAATGGCAGTTAGCAACAGCTTGGCTATTTTAAGAGCATTGAGGTAGGCACCCCTTCGAGTTTCCATATCTGCATTTGGTAGGAAGTTATTTCTGGTTAGCATACTCAGGACAAGGGGTAGGCCACCACTTTTCAAGAAGTGAAATTGAAAATCAGAGGAATCATCAGCCAGAGGTGCACCAGCAGGCATTAACAAGGCATAGACTACCTGGAAAAAAGTAGAAGAACTGTATTAAAAGGTTTTAAGATAATTTCTTATTTTCCTCATCATCACTGGTTTAAAATTTTCCCATATTTTGAAATTCTTTCAAAAACATTTCATTACAATTTTATCCATGTTCTTCACATTATCATATAAAAGGTCAAATTTCAAGAACATGGAATAAATTCAAAAAGTAAAAACCAACCTCTGTTAGGTACAGCACTTGCGAGGCTGAAGGACCAAAGAAAAGCGAGTCAAGAGATGGACTAAGGCTGCTTTCTCCAAGTTTGGCGTGGTCTAAACAAATAGCTCTTAATTTTTCTATTGTTGTGCTATCTGTAAGAAAAAAAAGATACATAGTCTAAAATAAAACATAATTCATGCATTCATAGTATTTTACTTTTGATATTCCGAAGACTACTTTAGTATGGAATAAGAATCAATTCAGCTGAGTTACAGGCTCAAACTTCACAAGACATAACCAGATCTGGATTGGTTTAAAAAAAAAAAAGTCCCAATCAACCAGGGCTCTTTAATCACTCAACCCAAACACGAAGGAAGCAGTCTCCTCCTACACAGAGACCTCAAATCAACATGTCTTCCTCAGGCACTAGAGACCAAAAAACTACAACACACTTCAAAAGGAAATAGTTCTTATTGAAAATAAAAAACCGGAAATATGACAAGCTCTTCCTTCCAACTTATGTTAGCTTCCATGACACTGTGTATTAACTCAACAGTCCCCAACCTTTTTGGCACCAGGCACCAGTTTTGTGGAAGACAATTTTTCCACAGACCGGGGTGGGGGGGATGGTTTTGGGATGATTCAAGCGCATTACACTCATTGTGCACTTTATTTCTATTATTATTACATTGTAACATATAATGAAATAATTATACAACTCACCATAATGCAGAATCAGTGGGAGCCCTGAACTTGTTTTCACTTGTCACTCACTGATAGGGTTTTGATATGAGTCTGCAAGCAATTGATTTATTATGGTCTCTGTGCAGTCAAACCTCTCTGCTAATGATAATCTGTGTTTGCAGCCGCTCCCCACAGCACTAACATCACTGCCTCAGCTCCACCTCAGATCATCAGGCATTAGATTCTCCTAAGAAGCGTTCAACCCTAGATCCCTCGCATGTGCAGTTTACTGTAGAGTTCGGGCTCCTATGAGAATCTAGCTGCCGCTGATCTGACAGGAAGCAGAGCTCAGGCAGTAATGAGAGTGATGAGCAGCGGCTGTGAATACAGATGAAGCTTCCTTTGCTCACTGGTCCGGCCTGCTGCTCACCCCCTGCTGTGCGGCCAGGTTCCTAACAGACCACAGATCGGTAGCAGTCCGTGGCTTGGGGACCCCTGTATTAACTGGTTTGTTACAATGAAAGAAGCTTACTGGTATCCTTGGAAACTGAACCTTAAAAAGTAAACATTAAAAAAAAAAGGGAACAGTGCCTAATGTGCACATCAAGTAAGAAGATTTTTTTGATAATATTAAAAGATGAGTTTCATTTAAATCACACTAAAAAGATACAGTAAAAAAGAAACAATCCCATTATTAGCTACCAAACACTCAAACTTACTTCAGAAAGTACTTCAATAATCAAATTATTTCCAAAGTAAATGGCCTATGATTAAAATACCACTCAATAAATAAGATTTTCTTTTAAGTAAAAGCTTTTCTTGAAGAATAAAGATAACTGAAAATTACTATAATTTCCTTAGGGTAAGCTAATTTTTACAGGCCTGGAAATATCAAAAAAACTTCAATTTGTGTTAAAATTGTTGGCTTTCCCTATTCTGAAGGGAGAGTGACATATAACTAAATGAAATATTCAGTTTTAATAATAAAACATTTGTGAATATCTTCTCCTGTCATTAAATACCCATCCCCTATATCATTTTATATTGATGATTAAAATGACAAGTCCTGTTGCCAGTACACTAGTTTAATCTCTAACACTGGGTATTTAGGTTTTCTCTTTTTTTTTTTTAAACAATAAAGATCCAAGTTACTCTCTAAAAAGAAACCAATTCATATGCTGTATCTGAAAATATCTTGCTTAGTTTAAAAATATTCTGAGCGGGGCTTCCCTGGTGGCACAGTGGTTGAGAGTCCGCCTGCCAATGTAGGGGACACGGGTTCGTGCCCCGGTCCGGGAAGATCCCACATGCCGTGGAACGGCTGGGCCCGTGGGTCATGGCCGCTGAACCTGCGCGTCCGGAGCCTGTGCTCCGCAACGGGAGAGGCCACAGCAGTGAGAGGCCCGCATACCGCAAAAAAAAAATTCTGAGCGAAGGAGGGCGGGCAAAGGGAATAGGAGAAAAGAAACAAGAGCTCTAAGAAAAGGAAGCACTGAATTTTAAGCAAATCATTTAATGTTGCTGGATTATAGTTTATTCATTTGAGGGATCTGAACCAAATGATCACTAGTGGCCATTCCAGCTTTAGCATTCATGAACCTAAATAATCTTAGGTCCTCGATTATGCACATGCTCATTTAACAAAATATGGAAAATAGAGACAACAAATTTAAACTGCCCATAAATCCTGGATTTTAGTTTATTTCTTTCTAGTTTTTTGAAGAGATACCTAATAAGCCTAATCAATTAAATGATTATAGCAACACAGTATAAGAAAGTCTAGAAAACGTTGAGCAGTAACACACAGGTTAATAGTACAAACTTTGGAGCCCAACTGCATGCATTATCTTAGAACTGCCTTTAAGCTGTGTGTCTCTGGTCAAAAGGAACAATCTCTCAGTGCCTCAGTTTCCCCATCTTTAAAACAGAAGTAAAAATAGTAATTCCCTCCCTAGGAATGTTGTGAGGTTTAAATGAGTTAACAAGTGTGAAATGCTCATAACAGATTTTGCCATATTTTAAGATATGAGTTAGACCAAACTCCTGGGAAAAAGGAAGCTCTGAAGAGGAAAAGCAACTCATTCTGCTTAGTAAAGCAATATACATTTTAATTTCTCTGTATCAAGCAAGAACCTGTTTTCCTGATGCGTGTAAAGGTCACAAGAACTCCTGAGGAGTTTAAATTACAAGAGTTTAAATTACCTACAGAGACTACTGTAGAAGTTCTAAGTTTAACAGCAAATCATACTGGAGGCACTGGACTTTAGGCAAAGATTCAGAATAAACAAAAGTAAAGTCAATGACTAATAAAAAAGCTTCTAATTCCATCTTGTTTTTTCCTCCTTTTAAAATATGTGCACGTGTGCACAAACACTAAATGATTACCCAAATGTTAGAAACAGAATTTATAACTACTTCCTTTTCTTAGAGCTCCTGCTTCCTATCTTAAAGAAGAATGTGCGCACCCATGTGTGTAACAACCACAGTGACAAAGAGTAGGTTAACATTTGTTGAATAGTGATTAAATACCCGTCACTAGGCTAGGGGTTTTCCATACATGACCCCATTTAATCCATTCAATTCTATGAAATAGTTATTAGTAGCTCAGTTTTACAGATAAGGAAGCTCTGAGAAACTAAGAAAACTCATGTTTAAGGCCATGGAGTAGCAACTTGAAGAAGCAGGACTTGAACTCAAGTCCATTTGAGTCCAAAGCCTATGATTTGTCTACTGTCATACAATCATTACTGGCATTTTCAAAGCTGGCTAGTTCAAATTTAGGTACTATACTTCGATTATATAAAATAAGATAAAAGCGCCCTCGTAAGCTTCCTGCTTGAGCTGCTCGGCAAGAGCTCCCTCTCGCCATCTAGTGGCACTATACTCAAATCACAAGGTCAGGGATTATGAGATGGGTTTTCCTTTTCAAATGTTGAATCTGTGTACATAAAGCAACAACAGCTGTTACTCAGATACTAGTAAGTAAAACAATACAAATTCTAAACTACGCAACAGATAAGGATCAAATTAAATCATTAAGAAAAGCCTTCTTAACAGAGCAAATAAAAACTCAATTAGAAAAAAAAAGAAAAGCCTTATTTAAGAATCTAATTAACATCTAAATCGATTCTGTACCACATGACTCAGAAAGTGAGATCGGATGGGAAAGGTCAGACGTGTCTACTTTAGAAAAAGGAGATAATGTAAACACAACAGTTTAAAAAATTATCTGGGCCAATTATTGAACTGCATTTGTCAGCAATGCATCCATAAACCCCACTAAAATGAGAATAAATTAATATAAAATACATAAACTCAGAAGGATAAAGAAGTTAAAAGCTGAAGGAACATTAGAGATGTCAGCAAATTACTGAAGGTGTAGAGGGGATGGAAGATAGCTGGCTTAGCTGAACCCAAGAAGTGCTTCTTGGGGGGTAAGAGAAAGAGGGAGAGGGTACCTATAAATCAGCACTCCACCAAGTCCTGGAAAAGTTAAGGATATGAAAACAGAACATAATTGAGATGGTACAGATGAATCAAAGACTTAAAAACAGAGTGCCTGAAATCTGCCTAAGAGGCAAATTTCTACTCTACCTCCCTCCCCAATAGACTGATGAAGCTGGGAAGCAGATATCTCACTAATGTAGAGAACAGATACAAATATGGAATGCAAAAGACTAAAAAGCTGGATTAGTACCAGTATGAACCCATGTTTTTTTTGATATAAATGTGTTTACATACGTGTGTGTGTGTTTAAGTGTGTATTACTTCCTAAGTCCAATGAAAATGCCTAGACCACAAGAACACCCCAGTAGTAATGAGCACAATTTAGCCCTCACATTCTGGTTTCTAAATATCTTCCCTCACTAAAAGGAGAAATGTCTGATTCTAGGGCTGGAATAGAGAAAGTACTAGATGAACTTTAAATATCTTATGCCAGAAAGAAGTACTCAAAGGATGATGAAGCTATATTAAAAAAAGCACTGGGTTTATGTAAAAAAGAGAGTTGGGTACATATCCACTGACCATACCTGGGACAACTGAGCATCAAAATAAATAATGACTATAATGGCTATAACCCAATAGATAAAATAAGAATCCATGAGTAAACAGTGATAACACATAATTAATAGGGGAGAAGGCAAAGCTCTACTTTATAGTAGTATGCCAATATCCTTGCCTGTTGGAAATACACAATAAAGTATTTAAGGATGATGGGACATCAGACCAGCAGCAAATTACTCTCAAATGGTTCTTGAAGTCCTCAAATTGTACTTCAAACTTTTCTGTAAGGTTGTAAATGTTTCCAAAAAAACATTAAAAAAATTTTTTTAAGTTGTATAGGATTGAATGATCTGATTGAATTCTCTCTTTCCACAAGCTCTGTTATTTTTAGTGCATAACTTTGTAGAATGTTAAGTTTTAGAGGAAAACACATATATTAGAGTAGAAACACTGAAATGTGCTCATGAAAAAATCCTACGGAAAAGGATCACTTGGAGGAAGGTCTTGAAAATTTAACACTAGAATATCTGGGGACAAAAAGTCAACAGAAGAGCTGGAAAAAGTTAAGGATACCACCCAAAGCTGGAATAAAATTAATGAGAGGAGAAAGGAAAGGCAAGAAAATCAGATTTAGTAGATTCAACACCACAGTCAAAGACATCTCAAAGATCCACAAAAAGCAAAACACGGAGAAGTAAATTAGCAAAGAAAGAACAGAAATCTCTCACAAATTAGGAATCTCCAGGCCCACTGAAAAACCATCACAAAGCAGACCTATACCAAGCAAGGCATTTCATCAGGAAAGTTCTAAACTCAATGATAAAACCAAAACTTCCAGAAACAAAGATCAAAAGCAAAGGAATATCTTGCACTGTTGGTGGGAATGTAAACTGATATAGCCACTATGGAGAGCAGTATGGAGGTTCCTTAAAAAACTAAAAATAGAAGTACCATACCATCCAGCAATCCTACTACTGGGCATATACCCTGAGAAAACCATAATTCAAAAAGAGTCATGTACCACTATGTTCATTGCAGATCTATTTACAATAGCCAGGACATGGAAGTAACCTAAGTGTCCATCGACAGATGAATGGATAAAGAAGATGTGGCACAAATATGCAATGGAATCTTACTCAGCCATAAAAAGA
The DNA here is from genome assembly GCF_949774975.1 of Lagenorhynchus albirostris. Classification (NCBI taxonomy): domain Eukaryota; kingdom Metazoa; phylum Chordata; class Mammalia; order Artiodactyla; family Delphinidae; genus Lagenorhynchus; species Lagenorhynchus albirostris. The sequence continues at coordinate 95,938,975 of NC_083116.1, forward strand.
AATGAAACTGAGTTATTTGTAGTGAGGTGGATGGACCTAGAGTCTGTCATATAGACTGAAGTAAGTCAGAAAGAGAAAAACAAATACTGTATGCTAACACATATATATGGAATCTAAAAAAATGGCTCTGAAGAACCTAGGGGCAGGACAGGAATAAAGACGTAGATGTAGAGAATGGACTTGAGGACACAGGGAGGGGGAAGGGTAAGCTGGGATGAAGTGAGAGAGTGGCATGGACATATATACACTACCAGATGTAAAATAGATAGCTAGTGGGAAGCAGCCACATGGCACAGGGAGATCAGCTCAGTGCTTTGTGATCACCTAGAGGGGTGGGATAGGGAGGGTGGGAGGGAGATGCAAGAGGGAGGAGATATGGGAATATATGTATATGTATAGCTGATTCACTTTGTTATAAAGCAGAAACTAACACACCATTGTAGAGCAATTATACTCCAATAAAGATGTTAAAAAAAAAAGCATACGTAACTATTAAAAAAAAAAAGGCAAAGGAATAGAACTCAGGAGAGCTTTGGTCTTCACACAAGCAACATTACCAGCTAGACAGTTGAGTAAATTTTCAAGCTAGAATTCAATACCCAAACTACTAATCAAATGTGAAGGTTAAGCATTCAGATTAGCAATGTTTCAGAAACGAATAACAAAACCACCTCCCACGTACCCTTTCTGAAATAAGTGCAGGAGGATGTGCTTCAGCAAAATGACAGAGCCCCTCAAGAAAGGCTCAAGACATAGGAGCCAGTGAACAGGGATCCACCATAGGAAAGCTGAAGAAAGAAGTCCCCAAATGGTAGCTGTGTAGCGAACAACCAGATGAGAGGAGGCAGACGAAAAGTTCCAGGACAACAGTGGAGCCGACAGATTATATAATACACATAATAATGGAAAATTATTTTGAGAGGTTACTAGAGAATATGTGGAAAGAATTAGTAATAGGTGTATAGAAAATCAAGAAAATAAAAAGGGGAAATTATTAAACCCTGAAAAAAAAGTTGCCATTAATCCAGCAAACTACTTTTCACACACTCTTGAAAAAACAAATGCTGAATATGAATTTAAGAAATAACTGGGGCTTCCCTGGTGGCACAGTGGTTGAGAGTCCGCCTGCCGATGCAGGGGACATGGGTTCGTGCCCCGGTCCGGGAAGATCCCACATGCCGCGGAGCGGCTGGGCCCGTGAGCCATGGCCGCTGAGCCTGCGTGTCCGGAGCCTGTGCTCCACAACGGGAGAGGCCACAACAGTGAGAGAGGCCTGCTTACCGCAAAAAAAAAAAAAAAAACTGGAAGAGGGACTTCCCTGGCAGCCCAGTTGTTAAGACTCCACGCTTCCACTGCAGGGGCTGCAGGCTTGATCCCTGGTTGGGGAAGTAAGATCCCACTTGCCACATGGTGTGGCAAAAAAAAGAAAAGAAAAAATTGGAAGAATGTGGAAGTAAGAGTTAAGTTTTCATTTACACAACAGAAAATCAGTAGGTATCTAAAACTGACAAACAGTTGTATGAGGGTATTATTTACAGATAGTATAGACATAGATAAGAATAAGAGCTACCAATTGAAAGTGGTTGTTTCCCAGGAATAAAAAAGGAACAATGCTATAGATGACACATGACCCAAAACACAGTCCAGGGGCCAGAAAATTTTTTCTGTAAAGGGTCAGATAGTAAATACTTAAGGCTTTGCAGGCCATATGGTCTCTGCCACAACTGCTGCTGTGCTAAGACAAAAGCAGCTAAGACAGCGTGTACATGAATGGGCATGGCTTGTACACCAATAAAACTTTGTTTATGGACACCAAAATTTAAATTTCATATAATTTTCATAAGTCACAAAATATTATTCTTTTGATTTTTTCTTCAGCAATTAGAAATTGTAAAAACCATCCTTAACTCTTGGGCAGTACCAAAAACACACAGTGGGTTGGATGTAGCCAGTGAGCTATAGTTTGCCAACTCCTGTTATTTTCCATCTAGGAAGAGAATTTGCTAACATACCCCTTTACTGTACAACATGTACTTTATCAACATTATCATTTAAAAAGAAATTTCTTACCTGGTGGCATAAGTTTCATAAGTACTCTTGCTCCATCTCTAAGAGGTGGCATATTTAGGCTGCTACCCAAGTCTGCAACTTGCCAAAGGAAAGAGATGTATCTGGGATGCAGTGACATTATCTAGAATACAAAATACACAAAATATTTACCTGTAAATTACACCTCCCCAAAAGAAGAGTCCCCAAATAAAAGTGTTGGTTTATCTCCATAGTTTTGCTTATGTCATTTCTATCCTGAAATGGTCTGCCTACCCCATCATCTCACTTTTAGAAATCCTTCCTAATGTAGACTGAATACATTATCCAAGCCACCTCCTGTACTTTGTGTGTGACAGCTTTTTTACTGTTTTGTTAAACTATTCCTCTTGTACATACAAGTCAGACTCTGTATAAACAAACAGCTGCCATGCCCACCAACAGTTAAATTCCTAATGCAACTGTTGTAGAAAGCCAATCCTTCTGACACTGGAGTGGCTGGTATTATTGTAGCCATTAAAATTTTTGTGGGGAGGTAAGGAAGGAAGGAATCATTTTCTTTAGAAACAAGATATGTTACTGACAATCTAAGAAAGACTGCAGATATCTTCCTACAGAAACAGTTCTGAAGAATTCATTTTTGTGGTACAAATACAAAATACAGTGGTTATTTTGCTCAATAAACTCAACAGTTGTAATTAAGTTGTATAATGGGCTAGTTTTATGTAAATACAACAACACTATATCTATACAAAATGTGGTTTTAAATTTCAACCAGGTTACAATCACCTTTCAAAGGGATCCATTCTCAAGTTATGGTTAAATGTACAGTTATTTGATATTCTGCCACATTAAATTGTAAGTTCAAGAAAAATGAACTATTCTGTATACTTTATTCTTAAATAACCTAGCAAAATGCCTTGCATACAATAGCTCAAAACTATCTACTCACCACCCCGGGCAAACAGCTTTCCACTTCTGGATTGGGACCATCACTGTAATGATTACCATGGTTTCCAGGAGATCCAGTTGAGGAATCAGAAGAACTATCAGGGCTTGAAGGCATATTGGAACTTATTTGTGTAAGTTTGGCTGTAATTAGCTGAAAATGATATACTATGTTAGTACCAAAGACAAGGAAAAATACACAAAACAGAAGTTAGTGACATACCAACAAAAAACAAAAAACTACACATTATATTTTTAGAAATATAATTTATAACTGTTGTCTAACATAACCACTTAAATAGTTTTGTTTTCAGAAATCTTTTCCTCTACTATATTATAGGTACCATAATACCTGTCTTATTTAGTATTATAATTCAAACACCTAATACAGAAAATACAGAGCCTCACACATAACAGATGCTCCATTAACATTTACTGAGTGAAATGCTGACTACAAAAATGAAAGTCCCCAGTTTGCTTTTCTTGAAAAGTTTGGTAATTATAGATACTTACCGATTTATCCTTTAAGTTTAACTGTCCAATCAACTTTCTATCATCTGCAGGATCTATCAGTTCACCACCTACAAAGAGCTCAATTTTTGTATGAGCTACATTGGCTTTGATACGATTGAGAATACATCGTCGTACTGAACCGATTGTATCATTTGTATGAGACCATACGTCCAAGTCATCAACCTGTCTGCCCTGGTTTGGAAATCGAACTATAAAAGAAAGGTGTTTACCACGGAAAGCTCTGGGGGGAAAAAAAGGGAAACCATCATCATATTCAGCAGATTTTCAAATCTTCTTGCAAAGAAAATAAAGCTAGCAATTTAAAATTGAATATTTTCTTACTAAACAAGAGAAAGTGAGTTAAAGACACATTATTTTTAGGAACTTGAAAATATTTACTGCTCCTTTTAACTACAAATATTATAGTAATCTTCAAAACACAACAATCATATTTCACTGTTGTTACTCTTGGACCTATAGTTTACAGGTATCTAGTTATAAGACATTACAACAGACACGAGTAACATTTCGTTTATTTTTAATGCTATAAAAGCCCAACTAATGTCAAGTCATCCCCAAAATGATATTTATGTTGGCATATTATCTTCCTGCAGGTAAGATACAAAAAAAACATATTCAAGGAGCAATTTTAATAATTTCATGGTTAAAAAGAGAACTCAAATACTAATGGCTCACATTCTATAAATATCTCTAAATTATACATATTATTTGAGTACACTAAATGGTGAAATCTTAAGAGAAACGTTAATAGACCCGAAGATGAGTGAATTAGGTAAGGGAAATTTTAAGAGGTACAAACTTCCAGTTAGAAAATAAATGAGTCATGGGATGACAGGTGGTAACTAATCATGGTGATCATTTTGTAATGTAAGGAAATATTCAGGCACTATGTTGTGTACCAGGAACTAACATAGTGTTGTAGGTCAATTATACTTCAAAATCAAACAAACTCACAGAAAAAGAGATCAGATTTGTGATTATCGGGCTGGGGGGCGGGACGGGGGAGGGAGAATTGGATGAAGGCAGTTAAAAGGTACAAACTTCCAGTTATAAGATAACTGAGTATTAGAGATGTAATGCTCAACATGATTAATAAACACTGCTCTATGTTATATATGAAAGCTGGTAAGAGAATAAATCCTGAGTTCTTGTCACAAGGGAAAAGTATTTTTTCCTTTTTCTTTCTTTTGTATTTATATGAGATGATGGATGTTCACTAAACTTATTGTGGTAATCATTTCATGATGTACCAAGACAAATTATTATAAACTTATAAAGGCTGTATGTCAATTATATCTCAATAAAACTGGAAGAAAAAAAAAAAAAGAGAGAAATGTTAGTAGACCATTTTCAAATATCTCTTGCTATACTGGCTATCTGTCAAAGCAGCTTTTAAGAGTTCTCTCCAATTACTCTGCAACCAGACTATACTATTATTTTTAACAGTGGAAATGAATGGCATCAAAGCACTTCAACGGCAAAATACCCCTGGCAACACTTAACAGGCAACAAAGTCAATGGCAAAAAAACTCCCAAACAAACAAAAAAAGACCAACCAGAATAAAAAGAAGAAACTAGAGGGCTTCCCTGGTGGCACAGTGGTTAAGAATCTGCTTGCCATTGTAGGGGACACGGGTTCGAGCCCTGGTCTGGGAAGATCCCACATGCTGCGTAGCAACTAAGCCCGTGCACCACAACTACTGAGCCTGTGCTCTAGAGCCCACGAGCCACAACTACTGAAGCCTGCACGCCTAGAGCCCGTGCTCCGCAACAAGAGAAGCCACTGCAGTAAGAAGCCCACGCACCGCAACGAAGAGCAGCCCCCGCTCACCACAACTAGAGAAAGCCCACGCACAGCAACGAAGACCCAACGCAGCCAAAAAAAGAAAGCCATTAAGTTAAAAAAAAAAAAAAAAAAGAACTAGATTTAATTGAGAATGCCCTAAACAAAAACAAGCAAAAAACAGATCCTGAAAACAAAACAAAAAAGGCCTACTATTAAAAAAAAAAAAATTCTGTAAGATACAAATACTGTTTTAAAGCAAGACACTAACGTTTTCAAAAAATGAAAAATTTCCTCTCTCCTTCTTCCTGTACATCATCACTTTTTAAAATCAAATGGCTAGGAAAATGTCAAATAATTAAGAAGTAGCACTAGTACATCAGTTATTCACAAACCTTGACATAGGTAGAATTGTTCTTTCCTCATGATAATCACTGTCACATTCATTTATATACTCCCGTAACACAGTTAATACTCGAACCATTCGAACAGCTTCCTGTCTTGCACAATTAATACTGTCTTTGTCACCATCCAAAACACACAGTGTGTCATAGGAGGCTTTCAAGCGATCAAAGCAAGACTGAATGAAGTCTTCATGGATTACCACCTACAAATAATGGGCCAAATAAAGACAGTTCAAGTTTTATATGTATATAGTGTTTCATATATATTAATAAAACATTAATCTAATTAAAGATGGCAACAATTTAAAGGTAGATCTCATTTAACCATGATCCTATTTAACGAGAGAATCTATATTGATAATTGATAATAAAATATGTTTGAGAACAGACTTGTGGCTGCCAAGGGGGAGAGAAGGTGGGGGAGGGATGGATTGGGAGTTTGGGATTAGCACATGCAAACTACTATATACAGAATGGATAAAAACAAGGTCCTACTGTATAGCACAGGTAACTATATTCAAGGTACTCTGATAAACCATAATGGAAAAGAAAATAAACAAAGAATGTATATATAACTGAATCACTTAGCTGTGCAGTAGAAATTAACACAACATTGTAAAATCTACTATACATCAATAAAATAGAAACAACAATAACAAACACACACTATGTTTTGTCAAAGGAAGCTAACATTATTTAAGTTAACAAGTATAAACTAGATACACAAAACATGAACTTCAGGATTAGGTGTCAGAATGGAAAGAAATTCGGCCGAAATCTCCTACCGTAACTATACTCAAAATAATCACTTCAAGATAATTATATCAAGATGAAACTCATTTAGACAGCGTTTTGTAGGAGAGAAATGTAGACTAAATATTTTAGGTATGTTTTTATAATACGAATTGAAACAAAAACAATTTCTAGTTAATCTTGAAGTAAAGAAAAAAATTCTTATTAGCAACAGTTCTTCAATCAGAATTCAAATTCGTGTAAGTTTTAATACATGTCAATCCTCACCTGATTGACCTGTAGCCTTGGACCAAGGTTCGTGTATATCTCTTTAAGGAGATCTATAGCTCTGCTGGCAATATCATCATTACTCTGAATCACCACCTAGGTTCAAAAAGATTCAAGTGTAAATACCTTTCAAGAAATATTTTAGTTGGGCATTTCCATTCTAACCATACCTTCCGTTATTTTTAATACAGCATTCAATAATTTAAAAGGGAACATCGACTTTGATAATCAAGTAAAATTAAAGTGAGAAAACAGACCAAAAATATAACAAATGCAAAACTCAAGTCTTTGAATAAATCAAGTTAAGAAAGAAAGACACATTTTACTAAGAATAAAATATGCTGTCATTAGTATTATTTAACCCTGCAATTCAACACCCTGGTAACCAAGCAGTAAGATATTAAGGAAGGAATTCAAATTAATTAAAGGAAACAAAGATTATATGAAATACAGCTTACCATAAAAGGCTACCCACCCCTACCCCATTTGTATAGATCTTCATCACTCATCTAATCATATCAGTGGTTTTCAAACTATGTAGAGAACTCTAGGAGTGATGACGAGTTTTAGGGATGAACCCTATAATAGGCTTGGGAGGGGGAAGGGAGTGAAGCATAGGGAGACTGAGTCACAAGAAAAAATCACGCTTTCCTTTCTCACTTCAACTAGTTTTACATTTTGGAGTATTATCTAAATTTTGACTTTTAAAAAGGGTCTCTGCTGTTTAAAAATGTTGAAAACCACGTACTTAAAGTCTGAATACTCAAATACCAAAGTAAACAACTTGGTCTGTCTGCAGAAAAATATTTCATATCCAGAAAACAATATAAACTGCTGTGATCAGATTTTTAAAGATAGGAATAATATATTAATACTATATTAGAACAACATGGATGGAACTTGAGGGCATTATGCTAAGTGCTAATAAGTCAGACGGAGAGAGATAAGTACTGTGTGATCTCACTTATATGTGCAATCTAAAAAAATAAAAAACACAAACAAAAAAATGAACTCATAGATACAGAGAACAGATTAATGGTTGCCATATGGTGAACGGGTTCAAAAGGTACAAACTTCCAGTTATAAAATAAGTAAGTCCTGGGGATGTAATGCAGAGCACAGTGACTATAGGTAATAATACTGTAACTGCATATTTGAAAGCGTGAATGGTAAGAGAGTAAATTTTTTTTTCGGCCAAGCCTCACAGCTTTTGGGATCTTAGTTCCCCAACCAGGGATTGAACCCAGGCCACAGCAGTGAAAGCACCGAGTCCTAACCACTGGACCACCAGGAAATTCTCGAGTAAATCTTAAAAGTTCTCATTACAAGAACAAAAAATGTAACTGTGTAGTGACAGATATTAACTAGACTTATTGTGATCATTTTGCAATACGTACACATCAAATCATTATGCTGTATACCTGAAACTAATGTAGTGTTGTATGTCAATTATATCTCAACTAAAAAAAAAAAAAAATATATATATATATAAATACTATAAAGGTGGAAAAATTAGTGGAAAAATTAGCCTTAAGTAGATAATATTTTACTCAGGTATCTAAAAATATCACAAGTTAAACAGTGCTGATAAAGTGAACATTCATAATCCTTTCTAAATAAAGTCTTTTTTTCTGTCCTCTATTTTAGCATTAAATGGGTAAGCTAAAATTAATGCTGAAGAAGAGGTCTACTTTAAATTAAAAAAGGGAAGAAAATAACTTTCATGGAGGGGCATGAAAGATCTGTATGGTCAGTGCATTCACTTCTAAACACATCTGGGACAGACAGATTCTAAGCCAAGACAAAAGGAACATCAGTGGCAGAAGGAGGGGGAGGGGGAGGGAGGGAGAAAAGTAAGATAAAGATGAACTATCACTACCTCCTGCGACAAGCATCAGAGCAGCATACATACATATAATTCATTTGTACAAATGTGATTTCTTACCTATTTGAAAAACTACATCAGATACACTGCTTACAAAGTTCCTACTTTTCACTTACCCTCCAAAGGTAGTCTAATCCTATTAATTCCAAATCATCCATCATATATGCTCTCCTTTTTGCTACTAGTTTTCCTTCTCGACAATTCACAGCTTTGAAGAATCGCTCAAAACATTTCATTCCATTTTCAGTCAGTAGAGAAGGATCAAGCTGAAGTACATTGCTTTCAAAGAAGTCCTTATTAATATCAGGATCCAAGTCTGGTTCATCACCCATCAACTTGGAATACCACTTAAAACAGGCTTCACGATCACAAAGGTAAACTGCGTTCTCTGCTAAGCATTTCCATATTTGTTTTGCCTGAGGAGCGCAGAGCCACAATTGGCCATCCTTCAATAAAAATCTTAAAAAACATAAAAAATTAGCAATTAGATCTACATAATTTTTTATCCTGAAAGGCAGTCTGTGTCTATATATGGGAAATAATCCATTTATCACAATTATATTTTAACTACAGGTAAAAAGATGTCAGTTTTTATCAACATCTTAAAATAACTTATTTCTTAATTTTTATCTGTTACTAAAAAATACTAGATATTAATTCATTCAACAAGCACATATTAAGCACCTACAATGTGCCAGGAACTCTGCTACGTCACTGGACCTAAACTGAAAAAAAGATTTGTTCCCTCTACACGTGAAACACTGTAAATCAACTATACTTCAATAAAAATAAAATAAAAGGATACACATTGGGAGAAAAAAAGATTTGTTCCCTGAACTTAAACAGTTTCATCTTTGAAACAGCCATTCTGAAAGTATGTTTAATAGGTTACCTGAGATTTAGCATTGTGCTTATATGGTATCATTGGAGAAAGAGATATTCTATTATGTGACTTTATAGATAACCAACTTATCAACGCTGAAGAGTTAAAATTGCTTAAATTTTAATATTTGATGATGATCTAATATTCATCACTCAGTACTTGGCCACACTGAACAGAATAACTGACATATTTTGAACTTTTTAATGTCAAAACTCAACAGGATGCTTATTAATTATTCAGTGGCATTCTCGAGGGTCTTTTTAGTTTTGGGACTATAGGTTTAGTTCAAGTGAATTCTGTTTCAACTAGTTTCTTCAGTTAGCTTTCTTTTTCTTTTAGCATTCATCCACCCACCCTGTCTGCCACATCTCTGAATGACAAGAGAATAAACATCTCATTTTATTCTGAAGAACTTAACACAATCTTTAGCTAATGTAATGGTGGCTCCATTCCCAATTACATAGCAAGGTGAATGTATTTAAGGTTCCCTCTTCATTTCAAAGCATTTTGAGTTATCAATTCTAGTGTCTTTGATATTTTCATAGTATTGCTGAGCTTAAAGAGGGCTTCTAGCACCTGTCCCACCTAACCCTGTCACCTCTAATTTACAGATAGGAAACTGAGGTCCAATATGATAAAATACAGTTGTTTTCAGTTTTGAGTTGTATTTTGTTTTGTTTTGGTTTTTAAAAACAGCAGCAGAAAACTTTCTTCAAGCAAAAATTCCATTTGCAAGGCCAATGTATAAAAATAAAAGCAGAGATATTTCAATTGTTGGGAAGAGGAGGAAAGAAGTGAGAAATGGGGATAAAACCTCTACTGCCTGTCCAGAAATCTTGGAGGAAGCTCCTCAGAAGCCCTAAGGCTCCAAGGTAGGTTTGAAAAATCACTGGTCTAATAGAAAGAGCATAGACTTAAGTCAGATACACCTACTTGAGTAGTGCAGCACTATGATATGCTGGTTGTGTGATTTCAAACAAGCTAATTTAAGCCATGCGAATCTCAGTTTTCTTATTAATCAAACTGGGATAATACCTGCCTCCCTGCACTGCTATGTAAAGCATTTAACACAAGCCAAATACATAGTCAAGTTCGGTTCCCATCCCTTGAGAGAACTGCTGTAGGTCATATAGATAGGTACTAATAGAGCAAGGACTAAAAACAAGTTCTCTGATCCCAAACTTTAATTTAGCAAAAGAGCTGATAACCACCCTTCTGTTCTAGGCAATCTAAGATACAACACACACCAATCAATAACAATGGCTCACTATGGCAATGATTCTCAATCTGGGGAGGAAGGTCCTTCCATCTAGATGGTTGAAAAACAAAACACACACAAAACCACTTCACTTTAAACAAATGCCAAATTTCTTAAAATCTGGTGTCTAGAGTTTTTCTTCAAGTTAAAATCTTAATGTACCTACTTATGTCAATGCTTCCAAGTAAGCACATAATTCAATAAATGTAAGCCTATAATTAATGTAGCCCAGGAGAAAATTCCCCAGTGTATCAAAATAATAAATGCAATAGATTTTCTGAGGCACTGATAATCTGGGCATTTCCTTCAGCATGCTTATGATCTGAATAAGCTCTTCTGCTATATGATGTGGTTTCTGAATTCACAAGAAACCTCTCATCATAAAAAATTTTAACCATTTCAAATCTACAAGTATAATCATTAAAAGCTAAACATCAATGAGTAAATCAAGCCTTGGACTACATTTAACTTTGGCTTAAGGGAATAAACCTCTTTTCTTCATCCCCATCAGAATAATGTTGTTAACGTATGACTCCAGACTGCCTTTGTCAGCCACTGTTAGGATAAAGGAGGCACCAAAGAACTCAATCACTCTTTTAGGGTGCTGGTCCAACAGCCTTTTCTCCCCATTTCCTTACTGTCTATGATATCATAGACAATATGGTTCTCTACCTGGTTCTGTCAAAATATGGAAATCTCTTCTTTAAAAATAAATATAAACAAATATGAAGACCAGAAGTCTATATACAAAAGGTTTAAATGTGTTCTCTTCAAAATACTTCTTTGCAGTCAAAGAAGAAAAGTTAAAACTCAGCCAATAATTTAAAAATATTTAATAATGAACACATAGGGAAATGTCCTGTGACTTTCATGTAGTGATTTCCACATGGGGAAATAAAATATGGCAAGAGCCACCTAACAAAGACCTAGTCATACAGCGTATCAACTTGGTATTCTTTATTTGTCTTAAAAAGAGCAACACCAATTGTTTAAAACAAACCTAAGGAAGTTAAGCCGTTCTTGGACTTCTTGAACATGACTATATCTACTTCCCAGCCTCACAGTTTGTGGGTCATAGTCTTCATGGTCTGCAAATTAAGAAAAATCTTGCATTATACACATGGTTATCCGTATCATTGCTGACTTTAATCAAAGGAAGTCAGTTAAAAAGTCGTTAATCCTTTATCACTAAAAGGCAACATGAAATTTACTAATTACTGGTAGTTTCTATCCATCTCCTTTTTCCCAACCAAAATAACCTTTCCTTTCACATAACCAAAAGAAAATAGTCTGTTAAATGTGCTGTCAAAAATAATTCTTCATACAACACCTTCGCCCAATTTTCATACATAATGAATTTCTGATTACAGCCTAAGACTGACCTGAGTGGTCTATGTTATAAAAAAATCATATTACCAACCTCTATCTAGGAAGTTAGAGTTAACGCAAGATGCTACTCTACATAATGAAGTTATCATACCATAATCACCACCAGCATGTTATGAAAGCCTTGAACATTCTCAGATAAATTTAAGAAAACCTACCCTTCTATCACAGCACGATGATGGGTATATATTGGTCACTAGGCCTAGCTTAATTTGGAAATTCCTTAAAAAAATTTTAATAAAATAAAGCTAGTAAACCCTTTGGTTTTACTTTCATTAGAGTATACCCTACAATGGAAGAAAAAAGTCTCACAGTGTTTGCAATGAAAGACCAGAGCAAAAAAAATCTTTAAAAGCACCTCCGGTCCTAAAAACACGTTGGACAGTGTTTTTTTGTTTTTATTTTATTGGAAAAAGCCATATATGATCTGGAAATGGTCAAGTTAATTTGTGGCTTAGAGCAGAAGAAAGCTGAAGCAAATGTTCTGAACACATGCTTTCAACTACTTAGGAATCAGTGACATTTCTTCCAGAAAGTTGAGGCAAGTTATGCAGGAATAAGAAATCATGTAATTTTTAAAAAAGAAATTGTATAATTTAATTATTTAATTATTGGTATTTCCATATCCTGGATCTTATGGTATGTGTATGCTAGTGCCAAAGAATTCTGATTGTGTGTGACGCTTTAGACATAGTAATGGTAATGTCTTAATTTTTTTTTAAATTAATTTATTTTTGGCTGCATTGAGTCTTTGTTGCTGCACGCGGGCTTTCTCTAGTTGCGGTGAGCAGGGGCTACTCTTCCTTGCGGTGGCTTCTCTTGTTGCGGGGCATGGGCTCTAGGTGTGCACGCTTCAGTAGTTGTAGCACTCAGCTCAGTAGCTGCAGCATGCAGGCCCTAGAGCGCAGGCTCAGTAGTTGTGGCGCACGGGCTTAGTTGCTCTGCGGTATATAGGATCTTCCTGGACCAGGGCTCGAACCCGTGCCCCCTGCATTGGCAGGCGGATTCTTAACCACTGCGCCACCAGGGAAGTCCAATAAATGTCTTCAAATACAGTGAGGTTTCTTCTCTGAACAAAATCTTAACATGTTGTAAAGATGGACCACTTACAATGTTTAGAAACATCTTTTGATGCTTTGGTGAAGAAAAGCAGCCCAATGTATTATGACTACCTGCTTTCTACTTCCACATAATACTGCTATCTACCCAAGTCCTAAACACATATTGTCTACTCCCCCAAAAAAGTCAATTTCATTAGGGCTCAGGACTTGAAGCACTACTTCTCAAGAGGTTTTCTCAAGAAATTGAGTAGAATTCTATTCCACTATGTAGCAATTTTCTTTTTCAGAGCATCAGTCAAAGTACCTGAATAAATGATGGACTTTTTTCCTTAACAAGGAGTTTACACACAGTTTTGTTTGTCAGGTTCTTTTTTAGGGGAAATTTTAGTAATTTCAAAAGTAAGTTTAAAAAATAATATAAGAAACACTTATGACCTCTACTCGCATCACCAGTTGTTTACATTTTGCCCCATTTGCTTAACTAATCATCACATATATGTATGTGTGTGTGTGTAATTTTTCTAAACCATTTGAGAGTAACTTGGCGACATGTCCCTTTATTCCTAAATACTGCAATGAACATTTCTGAGTAACAAAGACATTCTCTTACATAACCACACACAATTATCAAATTAACACTGATACAACAGTATTGTATTATCTAACCCAAGGCTTCTCAACAGCACATTATTGACATTTGGGGCTGGATAATTCTTTGCTGTGTTGAACTGCCCTATGCAGCAGTGTAGGATATGTAGCAGCATCCCAGGCCTCTACCCACTAAATTCCAGGAGCATCCTTGCCCAACTGCCCCCCTCCCAAATTAAGATAACCAAAAAATATCTCCAATTTTACCAGTAATGTCCATTTATGCCTTCTTTACCCCAAATCCAAGATTAAGTACACACTGCTTTCAGCTGTCACGCTAATTCTTCTTTAATCTGGAGAATTCAACATTCTTTTTATTTCTTGACCTTTTATAAAACTATGAGCCAATTTTGTTGCATGTTGCTTAATGTGGGCTTCTCTGATGCTTCCACATGATTAGATTCAGGCTAGGCATTTTGGCAACAAAGAGTACCACAGAAGTAACCCTATATCCTCCTCAAAGAATCATTATCAGGAGGAACAGCGTATGTCATTCTGCGGCAGTATTCATGTCAACTTTGATCACCTGGTCGATGCGGTTTCCATCAGGTTTCTCCACTGTAAAGTTACTATTTTCCTTTTTAATTAATTTGTGGGGACATACTTTGAGACTATGTAAATAGCTTGTCTATCAAACTTTTACCCACTAGTTTTAGCATCCTCTCCCTTTTATTTAGGTGGCAGCACTTTATCAAGAGCTGGGACCCTGAACATAGGGAAGAGATTTGAAAACATTCAATGAAAGCCAAACAATAATCAAGAAAAGTCAAGAAGTAAGAAGATCCCTCTATGCTAAATAGGAATAGAGGAGCCCTACACTTCGCCACAGAGCAGTTTCCGGGCTTATAAAACATAAACAAGATGGTTGGTGGTTCTGCCCATAAACATTCAGCTCTAAATAAATAAAGAGATCAGTGAGCTTATGGCTAAGGCTAACATGAACTGGCTCGTCATTATTATTTTTTTAAATTTATTTATTTTTGGCTGCATTGGGTCTCTGTTGCTGCGTGTGGATTTTCTCTAGTTGTGGCGAGTGGGGGCTACTCTTCGTTGCGGTGCACAGTCTTCTCATTGCGGTGGCTTCTCTTTGTTGCAGATCATGGACTCTAGGCACACAGGCTTCAGTAGTTGTGGCATACGGGCTTAGCTGCTCTGTGGCATGTGGGATCTTCCCAGACCAGGGCTCAAACCCGTGTCCCCTGCATTGGCAGGCGGATTCTTAAGCACTGTGCCACCAGGGAAGTCCAGGAGCGTGGAGTCTTAACCACTGGACCACCAGGGAAGTTCCTGTATATTGATCTTAATTCCTGCAATCTAGGGGAACTCATTTATTAGTTTTAATAGATTTTAGCATATTCTTTAGAATTTTCTGTATATGAGATGGTGTTACCTATTAGACATAATTTACAATTTCTTTTCCAATCTGGATGCTTTTTATTTCTTTTTCATGTCTAGTTGATCTCGCTAACATCTCCAGTAGAATGTTAAATAAAAGGGACTAGAGTGGACATCCTTGTCTCATTCCTAATCCTAAGAGGAAAGCAGCCAGTCTTTCACCATTAAGTATGATGTTAGCTGTAGGTTTTTTGAGATGCCCTTTATCAGGTTGAGGAAATTTCCTTCTATTCCTGGTTTGCTGAATGTTTTTATAATCAAAGGTGTTGGATTTTGTCAAATGCTTTTTCTGCATCTACTGAGATGATCTCATAGTTTGGGCCCTTTATTCTATTAATATGGTATATTACAATTGACTTGGGGTGTCAAATCAACATTGTGTTACAGGGATACATTCCATTTGGCCCTGGTGCATAATCCTTTTTATATGTTGCTGGATTCTGTTTGCTTGTTTTTTTTGATAACTTTTGACTATATCACAAGGTATACTGATCTGCAATTTTCTTTTGATGTCTTTGTATTATTTTGGTAGCAGGATAATAATGGCTTCAAACTATGAGCCTGGAAGTATTCCTCTTTTTGAAAGAATATGTGAAGGACTGGTGTTAATTCTTCTTTAAATATTCAGTAAATTCAGTAATTCACTAATGAAATTCACTAAACCTGGTTCTGGGCTTTTCTTTGTGGGAAGTTTTTTGATTACTAATTCAATCTTTTTACTTGTTATACATCTATTCAAATTTTCAATTGCTTCTTGAGTCAATTTCAGTAATCTGGCATTCTCTTATTTTTTAAATTTAAGGTTAGTGGTGATGGCCTCTCCTTTTTGACTTTCACAACTAAGCCTAACTAAAGGTTTGTAAATTTTGCTGATCTTTTCAAAGAACCAACTTTCAGTTTCATTGATTTTCTCTTCTCTATTTCACTTATTTCTGCTCTAATCTTTATTAATTCCTTTTTGTTTTCGGGTTAGTTTTCTCTATTCTACCTTTTGAAGGTGAAATGTTACTGATTTGCTGTCTTTCTTCTTTAATACAGGAATTCTGCAGTATAAATTTCCTCTAAGCACTGATTTCGGAACACTCCGTAAGTTGTGACATTTTGTTCTTTTTCATTCATCTCAGCATATTCTCATTTCACTTGGCATTTCATCTTTGACCCACTGGTTAGTAAAGAATGTATACTTTCCATACACCTATGAAATTCCCAAATTTACTTTTTAATTTATAATTTAATTCCACTGCGTACAAAAAACCTACTTGTATAATTGCAATGCTTTTAAAGTTAATAAGGCTTGCTTATAGCCTAGAGTATGGTCTATCCTGGAGGATACTCTGTGTATACATGAGAAGAACGTACATTCTGCTGTTTTCGGGTGGAGTATTCTACAGATATCTTTTAGGTACAGTTTATGGGTTTATACTGTTCAGGTCTTCTATTCCCCCCTCCACCCCCCATGGCTTTGAATTACTGTCTGCTGTCAGTTGCCTTCAGCCTAATTACTTCCTTTAATATTTCTTCAAAGGCAAGTTGGCTAGCAACAAATTATCGCAACGTTTGAGAATGTCTTTACTTTGCCTTCATTTCTGAAAGACAGTTTTGCTGAATGTTAAGGTCCTTAGTTGTCAAGTCCCTTCCCTGCCCCTGGCACTTTGAAAAGGTTGGCCTACTGCCTTCTGGCCTCCAATGTTCTGATAAATCAGTTGTTAATTTTACTGGGGTTTCCTTGTATATGAGGAGGTAATTGAAAGTGGCAGTCCTCAGAAGACAAAATGCAAAAATGTGATCTACAATAAAGACAAGTCCTCCAACTCTATCCAGAAACCAGGAAAAATGGTAAATAAAACTTTTATAAGTGTTCAAGCCAGTACAAAGTCTATCCTACCAATAAGGTAAACCTTAAGTGAAAACTGAGAGATGGTTTTATACTGTGCTGTATGCATATAAAAAAACTTTTAAAAAATGACTTGGTAAGCACCAATGCTTGAAGGCAATAAGAACACATGAGTAAATATTGAAGATAATTTTAGTAAGTTCATTACTTTATCTAAATAATGTTAAAACAGGAGGCAGAATCGGCTGACCATACTATTGAGGAAATGTCGCCACACACCCCACCCCACCCCGCCAAAGCTTAAGATACTAGTACAGATGAAACATTGGCAGGACAAATAATACTGGTGAAATACTTATCAGAAATTGAGAATATCAGTAAACTAGAAGCCTGATGTTATCCTGCTGAATAATGTCTCATACCTAATGGGATCCATGCAACACTTTCATTATATAGAGGCTAAAATGTAATTTATTTTTGAATTGCAAATTTGGAAATCGGTGGTTGATCGATTTCCAAATGGTGTGAAAAGTTTGTTTTAACAAGGAAAATTTTACTAGCTTTAAAAATTACTTTCTCCCCCATATTTAAGTATCTGGAGACTGATCAGTATTAATCAGAATATTACTACAATAGAGGAAGAAAAGGTATCAAAGATAGTTAGAAGGTATGGTGTCAATTAAGTCAGGGGAACATAACAGTAGCAACAAGAATTCAAGGGCTTACTATGTACCAGGCATTATTCTAGCATAAATAACTTGTTCCAGGTCATACACCTAATATGTTAGGTCATGTTTCAAATCTAGGCAATCTTACTATGCAGATTCACATCTCTTACTTTGTGAAGATACAGACAATATAAGAAGGGAAACTGGAAGCAATGACTCATGTAGAATTTGACTACAAAGGAAAAGAAAACCCTAGTGAGGCTGAACTGTACATGTATCATCTCCTGATAGCCTCGAGAGCAGGATTCTCAACCTCTGACAATGAAATTAAATGAAATACCACATGCAAATAAATTAAGTAAAAATTAGCAATGCAACACATGTGGTTTATATTAAGGCTTCATTTGGGGGGAAGGCCTGCATTGGCATCTGTGAGGGCTTTGTACCATCAAGAAGAGGTGGCATCATAACAGAATGTGAGTTACATTAAACTGAGCCGAGATGTTTGAATGCTTGGGAGTACTACATGCAAACCTCTTTTGCCTCTCTCAGATTTTGTTTGCATTTGGTATATAACATAAATCATATGGTTGCATGCCTATGTTGCCCTGATTATTCTATCATGCTACTTAGATGGAACTTAGGACTGAAATGATAAAAGATTATTGCCTGGTGCCTATCAGTTGCCTGATGCTTAAACCGGCTATGCAATCTATTAACTAGGAGGACTCAGCTGGCCCAGAGTGGTAAATGGAAGAACAGAGTCAACAAAATCAGTTCAGGTATCTTGAGAGCTGCTTAGTTTCTCAATTATGTTTATCTGAGTTTTATATATGGGAATGTATGTATGTACCTTAAGTGTTAAGCAAAGCAAAAACCTTGTGATTTATAAGCACCTTGGTTGGGATTTTATTCAACAACGCCAAGAGTCTAACTCTTCAAATAATGAGTATTAGAAATATCCTCATTTTTAATACGTATATTGGCTTCTGCAGACTCTACTATAACATGTTAAAGGAGTGGTATGTTCAGTAACCATTATGTTCAATTCTATCTCTGTGGTAATATAAAGTTTTCTTTCTATGGCAATGTGAAGAAACTTAAACCTACAAGATAGTTCTGGGGTTTATTTTGGGGCCTATGAGTTTGGCATAAGACAGAGGAATATGTACTAAGAACCCATCTGTACCCTAGCACACAGACTCAGACACAACTGTCAGAGGGCAAAAGCACATTGAAACAGAGCTCCACATACAGCAGGCGCTTAAAAACGGACTGTTGACACCACAGAAATCTTTACCTTAACATGTTAAAACAAATCCACACTTTGAAACCAATGTAAACATGTGGATTCTAGTAGCCTCGGATCTCTTTCTTATAAACTTTTAATTCGTAAAGTCTGAAGAACTTATGAAACATGGACTTAGGATTACAAAAGAACTATAGTATTTGCAAGAACAGACTTAGACAAAAGTTTTCTTGAAAAGATAACGGTGGTGGTAGTAAGGAAACAAAGGATGAAAATGAGTCAGGTACATACCTAGGAAGGTAACAACCAATTGTAGTATAGGCAGGCAGAGCTCCCAGGCAGAGAAGAAAAATAAATCAACTTAAACAAGGAGAGTGGGTAAGGCAAGCACTTAGTAAAGAGCCTTGAAATGCTGGCCTGGAGTTTAGAGTGTGTAAGATTTGGGAGTAAAAGTGGATCACAAGTTCATAAAGGAACACAGTTTATAAAATCAACTACCTCGCATCTTTAAAAATACATTTGTTGTCACTTCTAAGGTAACTGATGAAAAAAAAACGCTGGTAAGGGAAACTGCTGTTATTTTTCATAGTTCATGTTAGCTTACAATACATACCTCTAGCATATAGTCTCATGCTTTCCATATAAGTTGCAAGGTTTTCTGCTACCAAAGTAACTAGGGCATGATTGTGCTGAAGTTGATTGATTAAGTCATGGCGATAGAATACATGGGGACTTCGCTGAGTTTGACTGAAACGAGAAGAACTTAACAATATAATTAGGCAATTAAACTCTGTTGTAATCGAAAGAGCTTATACAATCTAAATTCCAAGATACTAATTTAAACACTTAAAATGGTTTCCTTTATAAGAGAATTAGCTTTGGGCCGTTTATTTTCTTTAATGACAATATTAAGCTATTTAAAAGAAAATAATCAATGCCTCAAAAATAAGACATTAATTCCACTATTCTTCCTTCATACAAAAACTATGCATTAATATTCTCCAATTTCACACTATGGGAAAATCAATGACTGATTTCTTCTCCCATACTACAGTAGTAGCAAAGCACTTACAAGTTTACATGATTATTTCCAGAATTATAAAATAGAAACATTTCTTGTAACATTAGCACCACAAAGATTATGTTGTAAATGTAGTGGAGAATTTAATCAAAGAAAGTGCTTTTGTTAAAATTTTATTTATTAGGCATTCAAAGTACAGAATTATCTCTTATTTCCATCAAGTATGCCAGATAATTTCAGTGGCATGTGTTGTATCTATTCATCTCATTCCTCACTGCATTTTATCCTTCCTGCTTTGTTTCCCTTTTTGCCTGGATCTACCCTAATCCGTATTATATATTTCTTACAGACATTATATTTCCGTAATTGGTTTACTTTGCAATGTTTTAACGTTTTATTAACTTTGAAATGTCATACTACAGAAGTTTTCACAGTAAAATAAACCTATTGGCTTTTTAAATAGTTTTTAAAGTTAATTTCAACCACTAGATTTCAGGTATGTTCAAATGATGAAAGATGATAGGTATAGTTTAAAAATACTTTCTGATTTATTTTAGCTAAAGTTTGTTAAATAGCCGACTTTAAATATCTTACATGCCAAACTTTAGTTACTGGAATAATCTGTTCTTGTACTTTCTGGTTATAAGAGTTGGAAAAGATAACATGAAAGCAATATTATCATCTTTATTCTGATACTTATCACTAAATTGTGTCTTACTTCCTCTTCAATAAGAGAGGTGGATATGATAAAGGAATCTTCTTTTGTTCAAATTTAATCCATGTGTAAGCGTCCTGTCACCCCACTGTAATTTTCTTTTTTAAAACTTGCTTTCACCAACTGACAATGCCGTTTCTTTTCAAGAAAATACATAAATAAAAATATTGAAATTTTCTGCTAAAAGCCTTACCTCAAATTTTGAGGTGCTTCGCCAAACAAACTACAAATTTCTCTTATTTGTTTCAGTGCAGGAATTACCCATTTGTCATTTGTACGAAGTTCTTCTATAAAGCGATCTATCCACTGGATCTTCTGTGTGTCACGGTCCTTAAAAAACAATTTCAATGTTTTATATAGGTCAATACTCAGGAGAATTCCACCTTCAAATTAGTTTGAGAATTACAAAATAGAGTTTTTAAGATTAGCATCATACACATTATGCTGTAACTGCAGTAAAGAATAATAAAAAGCTGCTTTTAAGTACATTTTTATTCCACATATACTACCAAAACTCCCACAAGTAAAACACTATTATAAAAACTCAACATGACACGGATTCAGATATATCTACAGAAAGGTACTAAGCACACTGAAAAGTTTGATTTTAAGTTGCCAGGAGGTAGACATTTAGCTTTATCCAATGTATTAGGAGAGTCTACCACATAATAAAATCCAGCAATAACGTGTAACTCCAATTGTTACTCTGTATGGGTTTGTTTTTAGCATAGTAAGGAACATTGAAAATTTATGTTTTACCAAGAAAATAGTACGGCAACTGAGTGAAAAAAATTCACCAAAAATAAATTCACACACAAGGAGAGAAAGAGACAGAAACAGGAATAAGCAATTAAAAATTAATGTTATAAAATCAAAATAACTTCAGATATATTTTACTTCTCATACTTTACTCCTTCCCTGAGTCAATAATAATCAGAAATGTAGGTTTGTGTACCTAACAATTTTAAGTACAGATTATTTTTATTTTGTGTTTGTGTCTCTCTTTAATGAAATAATTTAAACTCAAGGTTCTTATTACTATTTGGTATACTAAATACTTAATGAACTACTAGTACAAGTGCAGTAAAAAAAAAAGAAAACACCTACGTGAGCTATTAGTTCTTATCTAAATTTCAGTTCATTAGTATAGGAAATAGTTTTAACAAGTAGGAAATTAGTTACTCAGCAATATTCATTTTACCATGAATTAAAAAGATACACATGCCAGAAGTTAGAATGTAGGGAAGCTGTTGATCTGCTCATAGGGAAGGCACTAAATGTTTTAGTGTTTAGGAAATTCTACTAATTCTTCTTAACTTCCGTAAGAAGCAAAGAAAACCTAACTTCTCTTACCTCTAAAGTCCATAATCAACTTTAATATCTTATATGATCTACTGATATTTGAAACTGGTATTTCAGCACCATACATCTGACACTACCACCACTATATTACTTGTTTTGTTTATACCGTCTTTCTACTAAGAAGACTAAACTGCTTTTAGATGATGCACAAAACTTAGACATAGAGACCTAAGAGGAAGAGAGACCTACATGAACAAAGTATGTCAATTCTTGAAGATCATTTCAAAAATAACAATGTCAGAAAAATCTGGAACTATTCTATATCTAAGCCATCCTCATGGTGAACGAGAAGGGTCACAAAAAGTGAGCAAGGCAGCACAACCTCACCTGGGAGCAACTATAATCTAGTATTTTTATGTGGGCACTGAGAGCCAGGTCCATGATGTCTACAGGCACATCATCACTATGGGCCAGATTCCACAGGAGGTTCAACACTTTGTGTGCCATCACACCATCTTTATCATCTTCTGCAAGACGACGTATCAGCTCAAGTAGCTTTTCTCGCTGCTTTTTACTTGCATTTGTCCAACTGGCCTAGAAAAAATTTTTTAAATGATATGGAAACAACACATATTTATTGGTCACTGCTTAAAATTGTCACTGGATAAACTATATTCATCAGAAAAACAACACAGCTAAGCACAGCATTATTCAAGTGGTATCTGAGCGATAAGACAGGACAGATTTAAATTCCAGGAAAAACAAAAGAATCTCCATTTACAGTTAAATACCGTAGATCAGAGTTTCTCAACCATGAGTACTACAAACATTCTGGACTGGAAAACTCTTTTTCCAGTTTTGTGGGGGGCTGTCACGTGCACTGTAGGAAGTTTAAAAACACCCCTGGCCTCTACCCCACTAGAAGCCAGTAGCAACTCCTCCTCCTAGCTGTGACAACGAAAAATATCTCCAGATATTGCCAAGCATCTCTGGGAAGCAGAACAGCCTCCTGTTGAAAACTACTGCCTTAGATTCAGTCTGTCATTTGCACCTTTAAAATTATATTAAAAGATGTTAAAGACAACTTGATATACAAACATTTTCATAATAAATGAAAAAAGCCTTTTATAGAGCAATGTGCATTACACGCATTTAAAAACAGAAGTCTATAACAAAGTCTGTTATTATCCAAGACTTACACAGAACAGAAATGATACAATGCTATTTCAATTTAGAAGACAGAATACTCATTTAAAAACTCTAAAATGGAAAAACAAAAAAACAAAAAAACAAACCCTCTCTAAAATGGTACTTTTTAAATGCCCAGTTTATACAATGGGGTATGTGTGCAGGCTGGTGGCATCTGGTGGGTAGAGGTCAGGGATGTTGCTAAACAACATGAGAAAAGGTGTATGTATAACGTTGATAATCAGTGTTTATTGGAAAATAAACTGAAATCAACCCAATGGCAAATAGCAGAAGGATGATTAAGTAAATTACAGAGGATCCTTTCAATGAAATTATTACTCAGACATTTACAATGTGATAAATACAGGGTATGTCATAAGTCAACTGGAGTGCATACTTCTAATTCCTCCTAGACCCCTTAAAATTATGAAAGGAATAAGAGAAAGCTGCTAGGAATATAAAACAAGACTGAAATATTAGACTGTATTACAATTAAGAACATTTTAAAGAGAGAGACCAGCAAACATTATGTGCCTCCTAAAGAAGAGCACATCACCACCTATGACATATTCTAGCAAAACAACAACAAAAAAGGCTCTGTATCATACTTTTGATATACAACAAAGCAATAATCAATTCAGTTTCCTCAACAAATAATTTACAAGGAAAAAGTAAAGACAAAGGGGGGAACTGTAGATTCAAAGAGACTTAAAAGACATATGCAACTGATTACAAACTATGGAGCCTAGCTCAAACAAACTCCAAAAATAAGGTATAATCTGAGGCAACTGAAGTTTCATCACTATTTGAGAATATTAAGGAATTATTAGTTTTTAGGTATGATAACGATATTGTGAAGTTTTTCTTCATGTACTTATCTCTAACAGACATATACTAGAGTCATTAAATATGAAAAGGAGAATCCATTAAGAACATTTGTTTAGGGCTTCCCTGGTGGCATAGTGGTTAAGAATCCACCTGCTAATGCAGGGGACACGGGTTCGAGCCCTCGTCCGGGAAGATCCCACATGCCATGGAGCAACTAAGCCCGTGCACCACAACTCCTGAGCCTGCGCTCTAGAGCCCGCGAGCCACAACTACTGAGCCCACGTGCCACAACTACTGAAGCCTGCACGCCTAGAGCCCATGCTCCACAAGAGAAGCCACCACAATGAGAAGCCCGCGCACCACAATGAAGAGTAGCCCCCATTTGCCACAACTAGAGAAAGCCCGCGCACAGCAACAAAGACCCAACGCAGTCAAATAAATAAATAAAAATTCCTTCCTTAAAAAAATAAACATTTGTTCATCCAAAGCCACCATAAGGTGAGTAAAAAAAAAAAAAACAAAAAACAACCACAATTTGCAACACCTGAACTGATAAAGATGGCTAGTGTTCAGAATGTCAAGAATTCCTAAGAACCAATAAGTACAAACAACTCAAAAGGGAAAAATTAGGCAAAAGACTTGAACAGGCTTTTCACACACACACATATAAAAGGAGAATAGAAACATATGAAAAGATGTTCAACTTCATTAGTGATCAAGGATATAAAAACCAATACGACAATGAAGTAACATTTGATACCAAGCAGACTGTCAAAACTCCCAAATTCTGACAAAAACAAGTGCTGGCAAGGATGTGAAAATCTCAATGGCACTGTAAACTGGTATAACCACTTTGAAGAACGAAGACCTAATTAGAACTCAAACATTGAAAAACTAGACCAGCTAGACCAGGCAAGTACATAAGTCTAATCAATAAGCTTTGAAATCATTTGGTTGCACTCTATAAAGAACTGCAAAGTGACCTGGACTTCATGCTTCTTTTGAATCATCTTTAGTAGAAAGTTTCAAGACACACTCCATAAGAACGTTAGTTTTACCAACACCTCAAAAAACAGTGCTTGTTACCAAATAGTAAGCGCTCAATAAACATCTATTAATCCAAAGGGGGGGAGCATAGATGATGGAATTATTTTTATATTTAGACTATTATTGTATTTAGACCACTCTTAGAAGTGGTCTAAAGTGGAGGGTCCAGAGAATGTAATAACAATCAACCTCTTCTTTCTCCTCCCATCATGGCCATCACTGGTCATGTACCATCATTTCGTAAGTCATCTCAAAATTAAAAATGAATGGCAATTAACTTTAGAGTACCCCACTGTAACTGATTCTGTTATTTCCTTAGCTGCCTTTGTTGTACTTCAAACTTAATTTTTCCATAAGGCAGTGATTTACAACTTTAATGTACTTAAGATTCATCTGAGAATCTTGCTTAAAATACAGACTCCCAGGACCCATTCCTAGCAACTCAGAGTTAATTGGTCTTAGGTAGAAGCCAGTAATTGGTATTATTTTTTCTTCAATTGTGACATACACATCAAGAAGGTACAAACATACACATTATACTACATAATGTAAACACCTATGTAACTATTACCCAGGTCAAATGTAATATGGTAAGCAGCACTCCAGAAGCTAGCTGGGTCTATTTCTGAAGTTTATGTTAATGCAATCAAGGTATATGAAATTCTTGTGTGCCTTCATTCCTTTCTTCAACCTTCTCTTTATTAGACTCACCCTTGTGGTTGAGCTGCTCAAATCTGCTCATTCTCATTGGTATGTTTCATTATATGAACATTCCACAATGTATCCATCTTACATAGCAATTTTTAGCTATTATAAATAATTCTGCCACAAATGTTGATTGTGTATACTGGTGTATATATGCATGAGTTTCTCTACAGTATATATTCAGAAGTCAAACCGATTAAGTCATGAAAATCTTACACTTTTCCAGAAACACCAAACTATTTTCCTAAGTGGTTGTAGGAACTTATGTTCCCACTAGCAGTCAGTATAACTGTTATAACTGTTATTTTTAACAAGATCCCTTCGTGATCTAATGCCAGTTGTTAACAGAATGCCCCTATGTGAACACTGCCATAACATCTTGTGTTCTTGATCCACAAATTCACCAAACACTTGGCTTTTACAAACCCAGCACTAGTAACTGGAGAGAGACCACTACACAATATGGCTTTAAAAAGTGCATCATGGCACCAATGCAGATATGACTGTAGGAGCTCTTGGGCTACCTTTTGAATTACATTTCCATTAAGTCCATGAATTACATTTCCAATTCGCCTGTGCATATCACCCCAGACTATTAAGGTATTGGTAGTCCTTGCTGTTGATTCTTTATTTTTCATTGCAACCAATTAATCCTTCCCTGCAGTCCTACAGTTCACTTGAACCTATAATAAAAACACAAACTGCTACGGGAAAGGAATCCAAATTGACAACTGAATTAAAAAAAAATCCTTATTTATGAGGACTATTATTATAAAAATGAATATCAAGATCTCATTGAAAAAGAAAACAATGGTCAATTCCTTTACACTAGAAACTGTTTAATGATTTCCATTTAAGTACTTACTGGGTAAGAACCATTCATAGATTTAATGAATTAACTGTATTAAAAATGAAACTGTACTACTATGTTAACTATTACCTTAAAGCAATCAAAAAGATGATCAAGTTGCTCAGGAGAAAAATCCCATGCCAACTTTGCCAGTAGATCATGTACATTCTTCACAATGGCTTCATGCTTCCCCGCCTATTGAAAAACCAAAGAAAATCAGAGCATACTAAAATTTGAACAGCAATAAGTAGCATACACTGTCTGTGGAAAACTATTAATAAAGTATTCCCATCTCCAACTAACTGTGTAACCTAAGAAAATTCCTAATATTTTACATGTTTTAGAACTGCCATCTAAAACCTGACAACTCAATTTCTTGACATACATGGTTAATGTAGACTTTGGGAATTCATGTGAACTTTTATTACAGTTTATTGAATTTAACATGCCAGTTCTAACATTGCAAATAGGAGAATAAGGCCCACCAGTGGTACTGTTTCAAAACTGGAACCTTAAGCACTCAAAGGCAAAACTGAATGCTTTCTTGGTTTCTACAGACTCAATGAACAAAGCTTTGTAATCTAGAACTCATCAATACTTCCTAAGTGATCCATGAATAGAAACTTGTCATTAAGATAATCAAAGGAATCACATAGTTTCTATCTCTGAGACCAAAGATCACTTATCCTTCTAAAAGCTATTAATCTTTCGGATTATTACAGGATTTTATAAATAATCTAGTGATTTAACTTTCCTGACATCGGAGTTCTTTGTTTTCAGTATATGAAGAAACCAATTATGGATGTCTTATACTCTTTCAATAGACATTTCTTATTATTTTACGTTTGCCTCTTATTTAAAACCTACAAATTGCCAACCTTTACCAAATACATACAGTAGATGTTGGAATATTTTTTATTTTAGAAATATTACTGGCCATCTCAAAAGGATTCTTGACAGGACTTCTGTAAACAATAAGCGTTTACCTATACTAAAAGTCAAACAGTATAAGTCTTCATCCCTTTTAACTACAACTATTACCATTTCTTTAGTTTTTAGTACATTTCTTTTACAAACCAAAGAGCCACCATCTTAAATTCCTTACCTGCGCTGCCCAGATATTATCAAGATCTTGTAAGGTCAGGGCCTTTTCTTTGATGACAAAACGAAGAATCTTCTCTAGCTTTTCTACATACTGTGGTTGATGAAGACTATCTCGCAAGACTATGGATAAAATATTGTTCTGCTGTATCCACTCCTAAATAGAATTCAAACACTTGTTTCAAAGCTTCTAAAAATATATACATAAAGTATTGTTCACACTTTTAGCTTCCAGGGTTTTTTTTCTCCTTCTTTTTTTTTTTTTAGTTGCAGCATGCATGTGGGATTTAGTTCCCCAACCAGGGATCAAACCCGGGCCCCCCTGAATTGGGAGCGCAGTCTTGCCCAATGAACCACCAAGGAAGTTCCTGTTCACACTTTTAAACATTAGTAGGAATTTAAAAACTCAAAATATGGGCTTCCCTGGTGGCACAGTGGTTGAGAGTCCACCTGCTGATGCAGGGGACACGGGTTCGTGCCCTGGTCTGGAAAGATCCCACATGCCGCGGAGCGGCTAGGCCCCGTGAGCCATGGCCGCTGAGCCTGCGCGTCCGGAGCCTGTGCTCCGCAACGGGAGAGGCCACAACACTGAGAGGCCCGCGTACCGCAAAAAAACAAAAACAAAACAAAAAACAAACAAAACAAAACAACTCAAAATATAATGCACAATGGAACATGGTTATGTGTTCTTTTGATACAAAATTATGAAAAATCACAATAATTTCATGGAACTTAATTTTGCACATACAGAAATGTTTCCATGAATTAGAAACAGTGAAATCATTAAAAAGATTTTACTCCAGCATTTACTCAGAAAATTATTATTTAAATGTAGCAATCAGGCTTCCCTGGTGGCGCAGTGGTTAAGAATCCGCTTGCCAATGCAGGGGACACGGGTTTGCGCCCTGGTCTGGGAAGATCCCACATGCCGCGGAGCAACTAATAAGCCCGTGCGCCACAACTACTGAGCCTGCACTCTAGAGCCCGCGAGCCACAAGTACTGAAGCCTGCGCACCTACAGCTGGTGCTCCGCAACAAGAGAAGCCACCGCAATGAGAAGCCCACGCATCGCAACAAAGAGTAGCCCCCGCTCGCCACAACTAGAGAAAGCCCGTGCACAGCAACGAAGACCCAACGCAGCCAAAAATAAATAAATAAAATAATTTTTAAATAAATAAATAAATGTAGCGATCACCATGGTTTAGGTATGGTGGATTATAGGACTTATTTTAGGATCTTTAGATTTTTTTATACCAGTTTTGATTTGGGTGAAAAGGTACTTTTTACTTTTATTTATTAACCAATTACACTATTATTGCTTATCCATTAGCTTTTTAATCTTCTCAGCAATCCTAATGAGGGCTGTATTACCCTATTACAGAAAAGTAAACAGGCTCAGAAGTGTTGGAACCAGAATCTGAATCAAGGCTGAAAGCTACCGAAGTCTGTTTCTCTAAGACTATGCTATATTGCTTGACAGGTATTTATTTAATATTTAAATCAACAAAAGAAAACTAACTCATGATACAATACAAAGGTAACAGTCCACACTGTATGATTTTACACTATTCAATTTAATGAGAATAAAAAGTATTTAGCCCCAAAATGTGCTAAAGAAGTACACTTCTCAGCTGGTAAAGGCCCTTTTTTACTTCTAATCTATTACAGATATTTTTGTAGAATACCATTAAAATGTGGCAATATGAAATTGCTACAGAAGTTTCTAAACACTCAATGCCATCTGCCATATTCATCTAGCCTTGGCAACAGCTCAAGGACCAGAACCAGACCTCAGACCACACTGAGTAGCTCTGTGCTCGACTTTCCACAAGGTGAACAGACAAATCAGATACACAAAACTACATGTCTACCACCTGACCCCCTAACACAGGGCCAATGTGTCTAGGCATCCTCCACATACCTTTTATCACATTCTAATCACTGTTTTCCTATTAAACTGAGGCCTCCTTGAGGTCAAGGACAGTTCTTTTACAGATGTCTCCTCAGTACTGTCAGACAGTATGCACTAAAGTTATTCAATATTTAAGTAGCATTCTTATTCATTTTTAAACTATAATATATGCAAATTATCTAGGGTAAAGTTTCCTAAACTTTCAACATCAAAATGATGTAAGTGCTTAAGCGAAGTCCTTACAATGATGACAAAACATTAACTCATGTGTATCTTATTCCAATAATTCTATTTCCTATTTTAAAATCTTTAAGTGGAATTCATCAAATGAATAGGCCACTTCATTCAATAGCTACCAGATACTACCCAATCTATTTCCCAAATCACCTTTATTTACTCAATTTCAACCCCCCACCCGACAAGCTAATAATTATTTCAGAACACCTACATTCAGCAGTAAGCTTATCAAAGATGTGCTAAGCTACCCATTATCATCAAACAATTACAAATCACCAAATATACCAAATAATAAACCATGTTATCACAAAAAGTTCTCAGGATTAACAGAGTTGTAGATCAATCCAAACACCTCCCAATTTCAAAAGTTTACTTTAAAATGTTAACATTACTAACTTTAAGTAGAGCTATTCTGATTTTTGCCTTAGATAGATTCTTATTCATGAAAGTAGAATCAAAGGACTTACTGCCATTCGTTCAGCTGTGAGCCATTCTTCCTCCTCAGGGTTACCATGCCGATGAGTGTAGTATGATACACTAGATATCACCTTATTAACTTCATTAAGTGCATTCATCTTTCCATTAAAAGAAGAAATCTGCAATAATCTGTAAGAGAAATTCAGTGTTAAATACGATTCTAAACATTCACATAAATAATTATTTCAAGAGGTAAATATCTTACCTAAGTATCATTTTTAACCTAAATATTTCTAAATTTTTAACAGTTTCTTCTTGTCCTGGAACCCTTGAAGCTAAATTTTTCAAAGATTTAATAATCATTGAAAGAGCATCATTTTTGGCTTCATTCTTTGCTTCTTTTTTCAGTTCTTCATCAGTTAAGTTTTCTAAAAACTGTGGAACCATTTCTATTACTGGAAGGAAGTACTTTTTCACCGTATGAAGAGTGAGAAACTCATAGCATTGTCCAAATGGTCTGAAACAAGAGAGACAAAAATCTCTTTTAATATTCAATTTCTTACAATTCAACTAGGACTGAACTCAGACTGTACCTATTACTTTACAACAATCCGGGGACTTCCCTGGTGGTCCAGTGGTTAAGACTCCACACTCCCAATGCAGGGGGTGCGGGTTCAATCCCTGATTGGGGAACTAGATCCTGCATGCTGGAACTAAGAGCCCGCATGCTGCAACCAAAGATCCCGCGTGCCGCAACAAAGACCCGGCACAGCCAAATAAATTTTTTTTTAAATAATAATAAAAAATAAAAAAAACCAGAGTAATTTCCTTTAAAAAATAAAAAATCCAAGTTACCAGCTAAAGAGAAGAAACCACATTTGAAAAAAGCAACAATTTTTAATCAAGCAATTAAGTAGCAATTTCTATAATGCACTGAAGATTAATTTTAAAACACAACTTACTTAATAAGGGCTGCAATTATTTGAACATTTAATGCTGATCCATTAATAAAACGATCATGCAAAATCTGAAACCCATTTAAAGTGCCGAATTTGTTGAGAAGATCCACGAGCCAACCCTGCAACAATACAGTTAATAAAAAAGTTAACTTCCTGCTTTTGGGTGGGGGGAATGCTATCTGAAGTAATTTCTTGATTGAAACATACTAGAAACAGGAAATTCAATAAAATTATTATGTAAAACCATCTTTGAAAAAAGACACGGAATATTGCATATTGTTCACAGTAATCCTGTCTGTGAGAAAAGCATAAGTAGTAGTATAGATCACTAGGGCACAGTTGTTTGTTAACGATATAGCTGGTGAACAGGAATTAGAAGCCACGCTTCTATCTCAGAGATTCCACCACAGGAGAATACCTTATTATCTGAAGGTCTATTTTAAAAAATTTAAGGGGGTAAAAAGACTCTTTAAAAAAAAAAAAAGATATTTGGTAACCTAAGATATTGTTTGAATTTATTTTTTGTTGTAGTTGTGAATAACTACAAACACCCTAAAACTACAATAATCTTAAAGCCAAAGAAAAACTAATCCCTGGTATTCTATTTTTTATTCCTAACTAGAACATGCTGGTTGATGCTCTGTTTTGACTCATGTGAATACACCTAGTTCTCATCTTAGAGGTACCACAATACAATAGTAAGAATTATCTTTCAACCTCTTCTCTAAGGGATAGCAAGTAACTCACAAGTACAGTGCAGCTGGGATAGGCAAATTAAAAAGGAATCAAAAGCTTATACAGATAAAAGAATCAAATGTATCTAAAAAGTCACGTACTTAAGACAACGTTTAATTCCTTGCCTTCTTCTAAAAGGCCACATTTTGCAAGTCACTGAGGGAAGAAAAACAAGAGGGGGAAAAAGGGGGCACTTTCTCTACTTAAGTCTTAAGCAAAAATAATTTCTACAGCTATTCAAAAACAAACAAAAAGCAGTGTTCAGGACAAAGGGAAAACGCTAAGTAAAAGGTAACTGCTTTAAAGAGACACTATGGTAGTTTTGATATGATTTTTATGAGACTCTAAATCAATTAAATTCTCAAATAAATCAACTACCATATATTTCTATGTAAGTTCATTATAATGTTTTCCTTTTTATTTGGCCTTAAAAGGCTAAATCAAAACAATTAAAACTCTGATTCTTACAAAGAAATCTGTTGAGATAAAGTCAGATACAAAAGAATTTATGTCAATTTAATTTTCATAAGGTATTTTAAATAGACAAAACTAAACTACAGGGATTATGGACATGTGCTTGAGTCCAGCTATAAAGAAAAGCAAGGAAATGATTTTATTAGTTAGGACATTACTTAATGTTAGGAAGGCCAGAGGGGCAATGATTGGGAGGGAGTGTGGAAGGGGGCCTCCAGGGAGTGACAATGTACTATTTCTTGACCTGAGTGGGTTACATGGATGCTCATTTTGCAATAAATCATTAAGCTATTTAAAAAAAAAATTAAAAATCTGAGCATTTAATTCACCAGGTCCCTTTTAGCATTCAGCAATTCTAAGAAAGTACATACTTATTATGTAATGTATTTTTATTTCTCCAGTAACTGGAATGAGACAATTAGGCTGATATACTCAACAGTTACGTATATATAACACAGTATATATATGTGCACAAAGTAAAGAATCAGGCTAAAGCTAATCTCATATATTTTCAGCTGCATTGTACACTTATGCAATTAGGAATACTCAAAAATTAATAATACTCAAGAAAAGCTAGGCTTCAAAGAAAGATATTTAAAAATGTCTTCAACCAGAAGCCATCCTAAATCAACTTGTTCTCTTTGAGACTCTTACAGATTACTATTGACCTACAGAGCAAAAAATTAGGTAAAATTTTAAAAAAATACAGGTATATTTTAGAGATTGCCATTATTTAAATATTAATTTGATTTACTCAAACAAAAAAAGCCTGAAGTGGCAACAATAGGAACCTTGGGAAATACCAGAAACTCTCAGCTCGAAGTTCAATAAGTTTTGATGACTTCCACTTTTAACAGAATAAACCAAACAATATATATATATATGTTCAAATTTTCCTTTTTTTAAAAAATAAGGTCATCAATATTTAAAAAGTCTTCCTAAATTCTAAAGTTTAAAAATTATATATGGTTAATTATTTAATTAAAAGAAGTACAGCTTAGGGATGCATTTTTTAATGTACATTCTGTTTATGCTGGCATAGAAAATTTACATTGGAGAACTTTTACGTTTATGTATACTATATATATTTCATTGATATTTGTAAGTTTTGCTATTTTGCTTTCATTTGTAATTTCTATAGTTTTATGACACATTAGCCAGGCCTTGGTCAAAGAAGTAATCTCCTACTCTACTCTTATTTAAAAGGAAAAATATGCTCTGTTTCATACCAACCCAAATTATGACTATTTCCCAAGAGGCTGGGCAGAAGACAATGGGGACTAACTACATGGAGAAAGTCAAAAATATTTTTAAATTAAAAAAAAAATTACAAAATAATGCAAAATCCCCTTAAGAACAATGTGAAATTACCCTCCTCCATGTTAACAGTAGGTTCAGATCATTTAAAGTTCTATAGCAGAGCAAAACAACTGTAATATTTAACTTTGAAAATAACAAACCAACACACTTTTGGTGATCGAGGGTCTGGAGAACGAGCAAAGAGTTCATCTTCAGGCAACTGAACATTTGAGGAAACGGATTCACATGGACGTGTACCATTGTAGATATGGAATTTGCAATGAGGATTTAAGGCCATGGAGAGAAGTTCTAGAAGTGGAAACCAGTCTTGGGACAACTTGGCCACACATAGCTCCACCAGGCGATGAGTATTGTTGATAATACACCTCTGTTATATAAAGAATAATTAATGAGATCAAACCATCCCAAACAGAAATATCTTCTGATCTTGATTAATTATCTTTTTTTTTTTTTTTTTTTTGTACGTGGGCCTCTCACTGTTGTGGCCTCTCCCGTTGTGGAGCACAGGCTCCAGACGCGCAGGCTCAGCAGCCATGGCTCACGGGCCCAGCCGCTCCACGGCATGTGGGATCTTCCCGGACCGGGGCACGAACCCGCGTCCCCTGCATCGGCAGGCGGACTCTCAACCAGTGCGCCACCAGGGAAGCCCTTGATTAATTATATCTTAATAATGACCTCTCAATTGTGCTATACCGATCATTTTTGAGTTACGTTTAATTTTACTAATATTGGGATCAAATTTATATATCAAAAAGAAATTAGCATTTACTTTATAATTTATATAGTACCTAATTTCAAAAGCTATTTGCAATGACTTACAAAATGAAGCAGGCACTGCTCTATGTCCCCAGACGATGCAAATTACCACTGCTTTCTCTATGCAATTTTCTGACTAGAGGCAACAATTCTAAAATCTAAACAATGTATCAAATATCCCAGGTGGAGTAGGTTTGCTATCTACGCCTCAATGCAAAAGTCTGATACCACTCCCAAACTTTCCATTCTATACTTAAAAACTTACATGTTGAATTAGAAGATGTTGGTATCTTTATGCTATGGTTATATGAGAAATAGTTCACAGGGCATAAAAATATGCCCTGCTTCACAATTTATAACCATATTTCCATATTATAAACAAGAACAGAGACTTGGAGTAATTACGGTACTTCAATCTAAAAATGCGCATTTCTTATCACTTTTTAAGATCTCTGGAATCTGATTGTATCACATAATCAATGTATAGTGCATTTCCCTAGACTGAAGGTATTTGTAGAGATTTGTCTTGGTTTCTGCCAGTCATCTGGGGACACCACCAACCTGAGACCAAGTTCCCCATCTGATATTTTTTGTATCACAACTCTGATTTGAATTCAGGCTTCAAAACTGTTTGAATACTAGCTGGTGGTTTAAGTTTTTAAGAGATTTTTTCCCCCTCTACCAGGTGCCAAAGTTGAAATGTGCAGGTTTCTTTGGTGTTTCTTTCTGTATGTTAAATTTATTTCTCTGCATTGACGCTTTGTGTCTCAGATAACAGTTTCCCATCTTGGGTGTTTTCCTTCCTCAGTGGTACATAAAGTGAGTGAGTGGTGCATTTCACAACTGTCATATTTTCAGTGAAATACGGTCACTTGTCAAAAGTCACAAGGCACTTGAGAACCAAGGAGACAGATTAAACCAATGTTTTCTAACTCTAAATCTCACACTCATTCTAAATGATCATGCTTCTTTCAACAGAAATTATAACTAATAAATTTTTAAAGTTTCTCATTTTAAAATCCTTTAATTAATGGATCAAATATATAACCAAATATACTATATAAGAAAACACACTCATCACTATATAAATCTGATTTTCAAAATTTAAATGAAAGACTCACATGAATTTCAAACTTCCAGCCACTCACTGCCTCGTCTGTAAGGATTTTAGTGAAAGATATTGTTAGCCCATCGCGAAAAAATCGCTGACATGCTTCACTTTTAACATCAAGGCCTAAGAAAAGGAGAGAAAAATTAATGTAAACAAAATATTTCTCTGGTTGTCTTACAATGTCCAATTATAAGATAAAAATAATTGTAAAATATTCAGTAACAGCTAACAAATGCCGACTAGATTTGGAACAAAACTCACAGCATTATGTATAAGAGGTCAAAAAGGTAACAGATTCAGAAACAAAAATAATCTTCAATGAATTTCAAAAATACTTAACTGTATAAGAGTACATTAATCCAAGTAATATTAAGATGAATCAAAACTATTTCAAATTATGACACTGGACCAACCTTAAATACAAAACGGTTATGAGTACCATGTGATAGGGGATTTAAATACTTCACAGTATTTTACTCTCTGACAACAAATCTTAAAATTTTTAAAATGACGTTTCTCGGGGACTTCCCTGGTGGCGCAGTGGTTAAGAATCTGCCTGCCAATGCTGGGGACACGGGTACAAGCCCTGGTCCGGGAAGATCCCACATGCCACAGAGCACCTAAGCTCGTGCGCCACAACTACTGAGCCCGTGCTCTAAAGCCCGTGAGCCACAACTACTGAGCCCGCGCGCCTAGAGCCTGTGCTCCGCAACAAGAGGAGCCAACCCAATGAAGCCCACACACCGCAATGAAGAGTAGCCCCGGCTTGCCGCAACTAGAGAAAGCCCATGTGCAGCAATGAAGACCCAACGCAGACAAAAATAAATAAAATAAATTTTTTTTTAAAAACGACGTTTCTTAACTATTTTTAAAATCTCATTTTGGTTGTACATTATCCATTTGACATCAAATACTATTCTACTATTCTACAGAAGAGTTTCATCGATTAAAGATAAATTATCATCTTCCGTATTAGTCTCTTCCACTGGCTCAACATCTATGCTTCTTTATATCCTTCTTTTAATTTCACCTGATTTCAGAAAGGCAACAGAGCTACATGCCCCCCGACACACAAAATAACCTTTAACTCTTGATGACAAAATGAAAAGCCATTCAGTTTGAACATACGAGTATTATTCGATTTTGGCTGTACAACAGACATGACATTTAAGCCCAGTACTGTAGTTTAAAAAATCTGAACCTTGCTTAAAATTAAAATAAACCACGGTCCCAAAGAAATATGGGGAGGAGGAGGGGACTGCATTTCCAATGAATGTCAATGATATTAAATGAAATACCATTGTGTGTTTTTACCTATCACTGTACAGTCAGGACCTAAAACATGTCTAGGACAGAAGCCTTCAAAAATTTGCTGAATTGATGAATAAATGTGTAAATGAACAAAAGAAATCTGAGTGGTGAAAACAATGGTTATCTGATAATGCATTTTCATAGCTCATCAGATTGGTTTTCTAAGATTAGTAAGGTGTAACGACACGTTCCTTAAATGAAGGAGGGTAATTACTCTAAGACAAAGGAAATTTTACCCTTGCCGTGGAATGAGACAGACTTAAGCAAGGTACTAAAGACAATAATGTTTACATTTAATTTCAATTGTGATGATTCCTATTGATAATTAGAACACATCCCTGGCTACCCTATTTCAGAAATTGAAATGTTATTGCTGTTTATTTTAATCTCCAATGCCTTAAAAATGAGTAGATATTACAATAGTAGCCCTTTGCTAAGAGAATTCAATTGCACCTAAAGAAAACTAGTCACTGAAAAAAATAATGATTAATTCCAAAATTAAGCTTTTACTTCTAGACAAGAATAACAGCATGACTCCTTTTAATTGGGTTACTTTTTAAAAAAAACACAGGACCTCATCTTTCAGGTCTTTTTTTCTTTTAGAGAAAATCCAAACCTTTTCTGTGTATTAAAGAATAATCAACACATAAGCTAAACAGTTTAAATATGAATATATACAAATTTTACGTATAACTTCAGAGAGTTCACAAACATCCTTGAAGGCTGTCCGAAGGATATGAACCCTTGCTCTAGGGACAAATCATAAGCCATAGCAAGAAAACTTAGTTAAATGTTCTAGTCTAGGAATACACAGAAAAAGTCTTCAGGCATGAAGTGAAACTATTAGCTAGTAGCATACATTATGGAAAGCATAAGACCATTTAAACTTACCTTTTTTACTAAGATCAATAGCAGCTTCTAAAAGCACTTCTAATTCCCCTTTCGGCAAAACTGGAACCACCCATCGAGGCCTAAGAGTTTTAATAATATAAAAAGATGTTTATTGGTTGAACACTGAACGAGGCACTATAAATGAGTTACTAATTACAATTACTCACTTAGCGCACCATGAAAATATTAAAATGAAACTAAAATATTAAAACCACAAGGTTGGCAGAACATCTGCTTTGTGGGACTAAGCATCATCTGTTGTCTCTACAAACAAAATTTTTTTAAGGAACTGTCAAACAAAAGATATAGCAATGAGAGAAGGGAAAATAAAATTATTTTAATAACACAGAATATAAAACTAATAATCAAGTATCACTAGAATATAAAACTACTATAATAATCAAGTACCACTTAAATGGATACCTATTGTTAGAGTTCATAGGAAAGTGCTCTTTCAGGATTCAGGTTAAAGGAGACATGATGAACCTCTTAGTTGTCCATCCACTTCCTCACAAAGAAGAAAAAATCTAGGTGGCAAATGACTAATTTCTGCCTCAACTTTTCCTGAAGGTTAAGTTAGACATAGGTCTCCAAGTCTTTATGCCTCCACAGGCACCCTCCTCCCTCAAACAACGATGCAGCATACGCCCAGGTGGTGCTTTCTCTGCTCCCAGTGCCAGCGGCCCAACCATCTGGGAGTCCATCCTCTTCCTACCCCTTCATCCCTCACTACCACCCAACTTACCCAGTGCTCCAAAAAACCCCATTTTGATAAAAAGTGCTCCATGACCACATAATCTATTAGAAACCAATGTATACCACCCTTTCTCATTGTTTTTATTTACATAAAAAAACATCACTTGTGTTTCTCTCCCCCTGCAGATTTGCTAACATGCAACTTTGCCCTTGAGTGAGCGTAAGAAGTACACTTTATCATCAGCAACCACCAGTCAAAAATTGAAAAGTAACAGTACAACTTTTTGCTATGATAACTCTGCTACAAAGAATGGGCAGGGACGTTACAACTTTATACAACTGTTTGTTTGTTTGACTAATTCATTTATACCATTACTACAGGCATCCGTCAAAAGAATCACATTTAATGTGTTCTTTCAAATATACATTTAAAAACAATGAGTTAAATATATATTAATAGGAAAAATATTTAAAATAAATGAAGTGAGGAAAACAAGTTATAAAATGATATTATAGTAAGAATTCCATATTTGTACAGAAAGCAGCACATATGATAATAAACACAAAGACAACCTGGAAGAATGTACACCTTATTGTTAGTAGCAACTTTTGGTTGGGAGGTGTGTATCTACAGAGGAAATTACAAAGAACATTATTGACATATTTCTATGTTTAACAAGATGTACTTATATTACTTATGTAATCAGAATGTTTTTTTAAAAATGCAAAGGGTTTCTATTTCCCCTGACATTATATATGTAATGGTGTTAACTGATTTTTAAAAAGTCAACTTACTAAGGCAAGTAAGTGCCTATAAGTGTATTTTCCTTACTTTTCTTTTAGGGGGTTGGAGGGATGTGTCACACCTCCCTGGGACTCACTTGTTGAGCTCACAGCCTGGTGAAGACCACAGACATGCAGGATGGTTCCCTGAAACGCTCTTCCCATATCTTCTTTAAATCTTTTCCTTCCCATACACACAAGCTTAAACTTTCACACTCTCAGAGTCTTACTCCAAATAATCAAAGCATGGGGCGGGGAGGTGGGTGTGGGTGAATGTTTGTACTATGAGTATGAAAATGTATACTTTGAACCACCCCCATGAGATGAAGATCAGGAGAAACAAATAGCTGAGATGGTTAAACGTCTCAAACTAATCAAGGGTTCACAAAGGGGCAGGCTCTGAGGAACTCAATCTTCTTATGACCTGGTTTACCTCAGGGCCATGCAAAAAGTATTAAAGTCATCCAGTAACCGACATGCTAATAAGAAAAAAAACGGGAAATCACACATACGGTTCTACTTCAGTAACACACCAGCTAGGGTGATCATCATTAAACTGAACACTTTGTTGACACTGTTACTTCCTTTCATTTTTTAAATCCATTAAGAACCATGGGTTGCAAAGTACTTGGCAATGACTAAGATGTTAAGGCTATTTATGGAGGCAGTATGGTTACTGGGATATTCCTATCCACTCTTCCTCTTTTCTTAGTACTAATCACTGTGCTGAAATACTTTTGTTTTTCCTGTGTATGACACACATTAAAAAGCAAAACAAAATCAACTCACCTATTGATCATGTCATCCAACTTTGCCAGGTCAGTATGTGGAAATGCAGGTTCCTCATCTTCAAGCTGTGGTGGGGCATCAACTTGACCTTGTTCATCTGGGGGAGTTGCCGGGGAATTTTCATTGGAAGAATCAGGTGATGAAGTCTTAATTAAATTCAAACACCAACACAGATTAGGGGGAAATAACGTAAGCTTTTAAAGAAGATATGATCATTGTAAGTTTATGATGTTTCAGGCAGTCTCTGGGCTACTATGCTTTAAAATAATTTCATTTAATCCTCAAGAGCCTAAGGAAGTATTCTTCTGCCACTTAACAGATGAAAAAAACAAACTCAGACAATAAGTAATTAGCCCTAGGTCACAGAGCTCCAATTCTGTGGTCAGGATCTGAATCCAGGTCTAATTCTAAAGTTTGAGTTCTTATCCACAGTGTATACTGCTTCTCCGCCTACATTTCCCATTATATGAGCCCTTCATGATAGAAATTATTGTACACATTTTACAGATTAAAAAGTTTCTGATATAACATTTATTTTTCATTCTGAAGAGAAAAAATAAATTTTATTCCACAATTCCCCTAGTCTCCAACTATTATCCAAATAATTATCAAAACTTCACTGTGGTTTCTAAATAAGTCACACCATTTTCAACTAATAAGGCTAATTTTATTCTTTCATTCTTCATTCTTTGTGCTTCTTTTTTTCCCCCCATACTTTAGTTGTGTACAATATTTCCACAATTAAGTGAAAGAACTTTTATGACCCTTATTAATTTTGAAAGCAGATAGTATTTTTCTCTTTCAAATTGAGACTGATCTAAATTTTAAGCTGACTTTTACTCGTATATTCTTGAATTTTCTACCTACTGTAGGTTGATGGCCCTTTTAAAGAAGGCCCCTTTCCCTATCATTTTAGCATTTATTGAACAGATGCATAAATAAGTACTTGTATTGAAGACAGTTGGGTATACCACCATTAATATATTCTACTTACAAAGTTTATATATGAACTCATAGA
Source organism: Lagenorhynchus albirostris (assembly GCF_949774975.1). Classification (NCBI taxonomy): domain Eukaryota; kingdom Metazoa; phylum Chordata; class Mammalia; order Artiodactyla; family Delphinidae; genus Lagenorhynchus; species Lagenorhynchus albirostris. The sequence continues at coordinate 95,980,143 of NC_083116.1, forward strand.
GCCAATTTGCAAGTAAATAGCAAACTTTTATTTAAGATGGCGAACACTACGCAGGTGCTATAGGGCTAGTTTCAAGGCAAAAATCTATAGAACAGAATTCAAGTTTTTTCAGAAGCCCAATAAAAATATTTGCATTTCAAGTATGTAACTTCGGAAGTCTGCTTCATTACTTTTTAAAAAGGCCCATTTCCCCTGGTATATATGTATTATATACATGCTCACAGAAATCCTAAAGACAAAAATAACAATTAAGATACCCGCAATACCACACCAACAGATAAGCACCAATGACATTTTCAGTTATTTCCTTGCAGTTTTTCTTCTATGTGACCCCCCAAAATCCTGTCTATATATATGTATAAATTTTCAATAAAATTGGGATTATACTTAAGTCTGTGTCCTTTTCCATTCAACATTTGAGTATTTTCCCCCATCATAAACAATCTTTTTTAAAGAGCTGATTAATGGCCACATAGTATTAATTAAACAAAATTAAGGGACATTTAGCATTCTGCAATTTTTATTGCTAACATAAAACAAAACTATACTGAATCTTTTATATATAAATCTTTGTGTTGAACTTCAATTTTTCCTTAGGACAGAACCCTGGAAATATAATTACTACAACAATAGTATAAATTATTTCTTTTAGGGCTACTGACATATATTTTACTAAATTCCATTCCAGAAAGTCTGCACCCTCCCATGAACATCTCCCAAGATTGTTCATCCCATAGGGCCTTTGCCAAGGCTGTTTCATTTATCACTGGGCTTTACTATTATATATACTAGAGCCTAAAATTCTCTCCTATGGGAACACTCTTTTAAAAACTATTATAGATTAAGTGAAAAATCTGATTGGTTTTAGAAATTCCCTTTATGCCAATATGAAAAAGCATTTTCAAAGTAAGCCGTAAGTTGGGTAGTGATTAATGCTATGGTTGCTTCCTCTTGGTCCAGTAAGTGTCAAATCTTCTGAAATAACTAAAATCCTAACATTAAAAAGTAGAGAATAAGAAAGTGAAAGAGGGATTCTACAGATAGTTAAGAATGCAATTTGTGGGAATTCCCTGGCGGTCCAGTGGTTAGGACTCCGTGCTCTCACTGAGGGCCTGGGTTCATTCCCTGGTTGGGGAACTAAGTTCCCACAAGCCGAGTGGCGCCCCCCCCCCACCAAAAGAATGCAATTTGTTTGTTCCTTTTTTTCTTTTAATTATCATTCATCCTCAAAAATGTAAAGAGCTATTTAAAGGAAGAGGACATAATGCAGATACATAATATTAAGCTGAGTATCACAAACCTAAGAGCTCTTAGAATTATCAAGTACACCTTAAAAATAAAAGTAAGGTTAGAGGTTTAATTTCTGTCTAAAGCCATGCAAACCACAAACACTGCAGAAGATGTTAAAAGTCCATGCAAGATGCAGGTATGAAACAGAAGAGAGCAAGATACTGGAACTCAAGCTACAAGCTCCTGGTTTAAAAATATAAATCTCTGGCATCCAACACAAACTTTAGACTATGTTTAAAGAAACATGAGTACTGGCTAACAAATTTATGACACAGGAAAGACTTAACAACTCTGTCCAAGACTCGTGGCCATATACTTAAGTATTACATGTCCCAAAAGTGGGAACTGGAGAGGAAAAGGAATAAAGTTGACATTTATTTGGGGAAAAAAAACATTAAAACCTGACTTGCTCACTTCTCTAAAATGGCAGAGGGAGAGGATGAAAGGGGGGAAGGGCGGAGGGAGGGAAAGTGCACCAGCGCACGCGCGCGCGCACACACACACGCAGCTCTTTCCTATCATACCTGTAATAGAGAGAATACGTAATCTATAATAGCTGGACAATAAGAACTTAACCACAAATGACAAATGTAAGTACTCCACCATAACAGTACTTTTGCCTAAAAACTTATCCATACAGAATTCTACACAAACATGTACCAACTGTAAGCAGCAAGTCTGTGATTCACATGCATGCACCTCAGCTACAAATTCACCTCTAAGTGCTGTTTGAGCCGCATATCACAAGTTTTAATGTTTGTCTTATGTGGTTTAATATGTCCCAGTATAAAATTACATACAATAGAAGGCTGAAAATTAATTATCTAAACTTACATTTCAAGAAATGAGAAAAACAGCAGCAATCCAAACCCAAAAGAAGTTAAGGGAACAAGAAATAAGAGTTAAAAGCATGTAAGTGGGGGCTTCCCTGGCGGCGCAGCGGTTGAGAGTCCGCCTGCTGATGCAGAGGACACGGGTTCGTGCCCCGGTCCGGGAAGATCCCACATGCCGCGGAGCGGCTGGGCCCGTGAGCCATGGCTGCTGAGCCTGCGCGTCCGGAGCCTGTGCTCCGCAATGGGAGACGCCACAACAGTGAGAGGCCCGCGTACCACACACACACACACACACACACACAAAAAGGCATGTAAGTGGGAAGGGCGAAGAGAGTTAAAGCCAAAAATTAGTTTGGGGGAAGGTTTGATGCAATTGATAAATCCTTTAGGAAAGAGTAATCAGGAGAGAGAACACAAATTAGCAGTATCAGAGATGAAAAAGGAGATGCTACCACAGGCCCTAAGACATTAAAAAGATAATGAAAAAGGATATTATAAAGTTTTACTCCAATAATTTGACAATCTAGATGAAGTGGACAAATTCCTTGAAAAACACATTACCAAAATCCACCAGAAAAACAAAAAAATCAGAAAATTCCCCTATTTTAAAAAAAAAAGTTGGATCTGCAATTACAACCGTTCCACAAATAAAGCCCCAGGCCAGATGGTTTCACCAGTAAAATCTAAATAATTAATGAAGAAATAACTGAAGTCTTATACAAATTCATCCAGAGAATAGAAGAAGAAAGAATATTATGAATTTTGAGGCCAGCATAAAAATCTAGATACCAAAATCTATTTTAAGCTCTTTGCAAACATTATTTCATTTGATCCTCTTAATGATCCTATGAAGTAGTTATACTATTATTATCCTTATTTTATAACTAAAAAACTGAGGTGTAAAGGTCATATAATTTACCAAAGTCATAAAGCTAGCATGGTGCAAAGCTAAAATTTGAACACAAGCAATATGACTTGAGTCCATACTCTAACCATAGGCTACATCAAATGATTTAATGCTTTGCTCTGGAACTGACACAGAGCTTAAATACTTGATTTTAATGATTACTGATAGTGTAAGACACCAGGAAAAAAAAAGCGGGGGGGGGGGAGGGGAGACCTGCATACCCAAGCATCACCATCTATAGCCCTTGAGTTTCTTGTTACTATGTAAGACCTATGTTTATATTTCTTAAAATAACAGTTTTATGGTTACTTCACAAATTATTCAGAACATGCTCCATTATTTAATATCCCATAATAGACACACCAATGTAGCTTTAACTAGTATCTTAAACATCCTACCTGATTCTGTTGGAGGGGGGGCTGAGACTGTCCATCAGGAGCCTGGCCCTGGCTGTCATTCCCTCCTACTGGAGAGCCACGAGTCGTGGCTGTCATACTCGACACAGGGCAGATCTTTGCAATTTTGTCTGCTTATGTAGTTGTCTTGAAAAAAGAAATTATAGTCCACTTATAGAAGATGAAGTACCAGCATTTGTCAGTCTTAAAAAGCTCCAATTCAAGAATAAACCATCTTGCAGAGACCATTGCATAACCTACAAGTAGAAGAAAAAAAGCACATTGTTTTAGACATAAAAAACATGAACTAAGGAATTGTTCGAACTTAATATTACCAGTGACTCTAGTCAGGAGAAAGTGGCTATATAAATGAGAGAGAGGACAAAGCTGAAAAGTTTCATCAATACTATATTTAACTTAATAAACTGATAATAGTACATCAGCAGTTATGTCAAGAAAACATACAAGTATAGCCTTATAATATTTCAGTTTCTTCCTGGGATTCCAAAGACATTATCAAGGTATTCACTTAGTTGTCATTTCATTTCAATTATGGAGTGGCAAAACTGTCTTCAATTTGCCAATGCCTTGAATATACACATTCCTACAATGTATTTAAGACATAAACCAAGTAATAAAATCTGATTGTTAACTGTATACTACTCCTCCAATACGACCTATTTTGTCAAATGACCTTGACTCTCCCCTTTTGGGAAGGTTTTGGCCACAGGCACTCCCAGAGCCATGACAGGGCTACAGACCCAAACTGTTTAACAATGGAATTCCTCTTTGCAGAAATCTAGCAAAGGTGTATAGAGGAATACCACCAAACCCTCAATTCTATATTCTTAGCTGTGTAGTAAAATCATCCAAAGTGCTTTTAAAAACACTGACGTCCAAACCCCTCTCCAGATTGAATAAATTACAATATTCGGGAGTTAAGCCTAGGCATCAGTACTTTTCAAAAAATCTCCCCCATGACTGATTCTAATGTACCACGGGATTGAGAACCTCAGCTGACTGATTTATAGATCTTTGGTTATAAGGCAACCACACTTCCATTTAGTCCATGGTATTTACTTCAAGCTTAAATATAATCACTTAACCCAGAGATGGTGTTCTAACAAGATTTTGTTTCACTTATCAAATTGGCATAATAAAAAGCTTAAGTCTGATAACATCGGGTACTGGGGAGGCTAAAAACAGAAAAATCTTTAATACATAAAGTGGAAAAACAATTAAAAGATAACATGGTTGAACACCCTCGCTTTCACTTTTGTTTTCCATTTTTATACAACCTACATACACTAACAAAAAATTTTATGTGAAGTAGACAATTTTAAAACCCAGAAAAACCCACCTATCAAAATCTTCAGCCACTTTGGGTTGGCTGGCAAATTGTTTAAATTTTTTTTTTCTTACCACTCAAAATATCAGCTAACCAATTCAACTTCATTCTCTCTACTTCAAATTTGCTCCAATCTCTTTCTTTTGATCCCACTGCTCATGATCCCCAATGAATGATGCTCCCTCAATCTTTTCCTGGAAACCTTGTTCTTAGCCTATAAATATGCTTGAATCTTTGTTACTGAAATGAAAAATCACCAACCTCTGTCCTTCCCTTTCCCCCCAAATCTTAAAAAGAATGCCTCTGCTTCTCCCTTCCCTTTCACTCCTTCCACTCTCTCATCATCTAGCTGTATCTAAACTATCAAAACTGTTTTAAGCCACTGGGTCTTAACTGAGGTCTATGGATGGGTTTGAGGATTAACTCCCCTAAAATTACATGCAAAGCTTTGTAAATATGTACATTTGGGGGTGGGGGAGGTCTGCTTCACAGATCATCAATGCTCTACTAATTGACAATTAACTGATAATCAAATGACTGCCCCTTGCCGTTCACCCTGTTTGCCCTCTTCTTAGCGTTAGCCACAACTGGCTGCCACTACCCCCACCTCCCTTCTTGAAGCTCTGAGCTTTCTTGGCTTATACAATCCTGGACTCAAGTTTCCTTTCCTTTCTACTTCTTTTCAAAGGGGAGGGTAGAGAATAGTAGGTAGTAGTGATGTCAGTGACAAATACAGTTTTCAACACTGAAACAGAGGTGAAAACCTCCACTAGACGACTGACTCTGTAAGTCAGGAATTGAAGGAGAACTTGGGGGTCTTGAACAGAACATTAATGTTCACAAGAGTGGGAGACGGATTCATTAGCATCATCTGGGAGCCCCCTGAATACACACCTCCTTCTGAAAGTGAGGGGGTCACAATCTTGGGGGGTGGGAAGAAATAGCATAATATATTCTCAAGTGTTGGGCAAGTTGGGGAGGGGGGACGAAACCCTGAGGCACACCAAAATTAAAGTGGTGTTTTTAAGGTAAATCCTTACACTTTACATAGAATGTGGCATTTTCCTATAAATTAGAAAACCACAGCTCTAAGAGGTGACTTGACCAAAGCACAGATAGAAAGCAAGTCTAAAAAATTAATTCTATTACTTTGTCCACTAAACCAATCCTATCGCTCTTCAAAAATTATTTCCGGGAAGCAACCCAAGGATGAATGGATAAACAACATTTGGTATATACATACAATGTAATAGTATTTAGTGTTAAAAAGGAAGGAAATTCTGACTTGGATGAACCTTGAGGATGTAATGCTAAGTGAAATAAACCAGTCACAAAGGGGCAAATATTCCATGACTCCATTTATATGAGGTACCTACAGTCAGAGAAGGAAAGTAGAAGGGTGGTTACCAGGGGTTGGGAAGAGCAGGAAATGGGGAATTATTGTTTAATGGGTACAGAGTTGCAGTTTGGGAAGATGAAAAGTTCTGGAGATGGATGGTGGTGATGGTTGCACAATGTTAATGCACTTAATGCCACCGAACTATACCTAATAATGGTTAAAATTGAAAATTGTTTATATATTTTTCCCACAATAAAAAACATACATACACACACACACACGGCACTAACTGCTCTCTTGCTTTGCACTCTTTAATATTAGATTATTTGAGTTAAAACATCTTAAAATTATATTCTCGTGTTGTTTTGTTTATGCTCAACATTGTTCCATCTATATGCATCCCAATAACTCTCCATCCATAGACAAATCAAAAATATCTGGCAAAAGTCAGAGGACAAATTATTCTAGACAAAAGCATTCTGTGGATAACTAAGGGACTGTCCCTTTCAACAAAATAACATTAAAGTAAATGGAAAAGGTGGCAGTCTGAATGAAACCTCTCCCCAAACAAAATACCTTTCTCTCAGACCACAGAACTAAATCACCTTCTGCTTCTTGCAAAGTATTCCATTGGCAAAGCCTCAAGCTGCTTGCCATCCATATCCCTTATATACTCTCACCTTTCTGTCTCTTGGTTTCTCAGTTTCTTCTACCTCTAAGTTCCCCATATTTCTAGATTTCCAACGCTGCTGGGAAGGTACAGCAGGTCTCAGGATAGCATACTCTGCTCTATTCTGCTGTTTTTAACAGTCATCTCTCTACCATCACATAAGAATTGGATACTTTTTCCTTAATGTGCTAGGCTGAGAGATTAAAAGACAGAGGAATGGAGCAAGTAAAAATAACTTCTGGATTCAAACATAACTCTTGTTCAAAATCTCACCTCTGCCACTTACAAGCTGCCCTATATTAAAGGCCAGTAACAACTACTCTAATTTTCCAGGTCTTTAAAACTGAAACAATGCTACCCACAAAAATGCCATGAGGGGACTTCCCTGGCAGTCCAGTGGTTAAGCCTCCAAGCTCCCAATGCAGGGGGCACGGGTTCGATCCCTTGCTGGGGAACTAAGATCCCACGTGCTGCACAGTGCAGCTAAAAAACAAAAACAGAAGTTAAACTGATAAATTTTACATTATGTACATTTTACCACCCAAAAAGGGGGAGAACAGATAACAAGTGTTGGCGAGGATGTGGAGAAAGTGGGACCTTCATACACTGTTAGCAAGAATGCAAAATGGTACAGCACCTTTGAAAAACAGTTTGGCAATTTCTCAAAAAGTTAAACATAGAATTAACAAATGACCCAGTCATTCCACTCCTATGTATATATTCAAGAGAAATCACATACGTCCACACCAAAAACATGTACACAAATGTTTATAGCAGCATTAATCATACTAGCCAAAATGTGCAAACAACCCAAATGTCCATCAACCAATGAATGAACAAAATGTGGTGTATCCATACAAAAGAATATTTTTCAGTCATAAAAGAAATACAGTTCTGATACATGCTACAACATGGATAAGCCTTGAAAACACCATGCTAAGTGAATTAAACCAGATACAAAAGGACAAATACTGTATGGTTCCACTTATATGAATATCCAGAATAGGCAAATTCATAGACAGAAAGTAGAGGTTACCAGGGGCTGGGGGAAAAGGAAGATGAAGAATTACTGGATAACAGTTACAAAATTTCTGCTTGGGGTGATGAACAAGTTTTGGAAATAGTTGTGATGGTTGTACAACACTGTGAATGCAAATAATGCCACTAAATTGTACACTTAAAATGGTTAAAGTAGCAAGTTTTGTGATATATATGTATTTCAACACAATTTAAAAAAATTATTGATAGGACAAAAACATTGAATTGTACACTTTAAATGGATGAATTGTATGGTATGTGAATGTCTCAATAAATCTGTTAAAAGAATATTAACAAAAAACACAGTGGAAAAAATGATTAAAAGGAATTAAAATACATTAGAAAACATTCACTTAAGGCAAAAGAAATCAGTAACGGAAGAAGAAAGGAAGAAAAAAGCCATGAGATATAGAAAACAAAGTAAAATGGCAAATGTAAATCCACCCATATCAATAATGACATTAAACGTGAATGGTTCATAAAATCCAATCAAAACACAGAGATAGACTGGATTTAAAAAGAAAGATCCAGGGACTTCCCTGGTGGTCTAGTGGGTAAGACTCTGCATTCCCAATCCAGGGGGGGCCTGGGTTCAACCCCTGGTGGGGGAACTAGATCCCACATGCATGCCACAACTAAGAGTCCACATGCCACAACTAAAAGAAGATCTCACATGTCACAATGAAGATCCCACGTGCCACAACTAAGACCCAGTGTAGCCGAAATAAATTTTTTTTAAAAAAGAAAAAGAAAAAAAGAAAGATCCAACCACATGCTGTCAACTGGAGACAGATTTTGGATTCAAGGATATAAACTGGTTGAAAGTAAAAGGATGGAAAAATATCCATCATGCAAAACAGCAACCATAAGAAAGCTGGAGTGGCTATATGTTTATCAGAAAAAAAAGACTGTAAGACAAAAAAAATATTACTAAAGGTAAACAGGAACATTTTACAATAATAAAAGGGTCCATTCATGAAGAAAATATGACAATTTTATATATATATATATACACACACACACAACCTAACAGAGCCTCAAAACATATGAAGCAAAAAATGACAGAGGAGCGAGAAACAGACAATCCAACAATAATAGTTAAAAGATTTCAGGGCCTTCCCTGGCAGTCCAGTGGTTAAGACACTGCACTCCCACTGCAGGGGGCACGGGTTTGATCCCTGGTTGGGGAACTGAGATCCCACAGGCTGCACGGTGCGGGCCAAAAAAAAGAGAAGACTTCAACTCCCCACTTTCAATAATGGATAAAACTAAGCAGAAGATCACCAAGTAAACAGAAAACTTTAACAACTATACACCAACTAGATCATACAGACATCTATAGAACACTCTATCCAACAGCAAGAATATACAGTCTTCTTGAGTACACATGAACATCCTCCAGGACTGACCATATGCTAGGCTGCAAATTAAGTCTCAATAAACTTAAGGGATTGAAAGTTAAGTATATTCTCTGAACACAGTGGAATGAAATTAGAATTTATCCAAAGGAAATTTCACAAGCATGTGAAAATTAAATAGATATATTTTGCCATGGTAATCATTAAAATCACTTACTAGCTCCTCAGTTGATTTTCCTGGTATAAAATCCTGCCATCTACAAATAATAAAAATTCTGAATTCTCCTTAAAGATAAAACTAAGGGGGGCTTCCCTGGTGGGGCAGTGGTTGAGAGTCCGCCTGCCGATGCAGGGGACACGGGTTCGTGCCCCGGTCTGGGAAGATCCCACGTGCTGTGGAGTGGCTGGGCCCGTGAGCCATGGCCACTGAGCCTGCGCATCCGGAGTCTGTGCTCCGCAACGGGAAAGGCCACAACACTGAGAGGCCCGCGTACCGCAAAAAAACAAAAACAAAAAAAAACTAAGGTAAGATGTTGTCACTGAAATATATCGTAACACTATTTCTTTTCTTGCTTAATGTTAAAAACTTCGGCACATAAAAAGGTCAGACTAAAATAGCTTCACAGCACTTACCTTAAGAAACAAAACAAGTCCTCACAATCACTATTTTTAAAAACTGTCCAGCCCTACAAACAGGCATCCAAACATATTCACCCAAAACATCAATGAAAACTTAGAAAGTGATGGAAACATCAATAGTCATAAGTACAAACTACATTTAATCTATTTCAAATCAATGATATGAAGAGATGGGGAGGGAAAGAGAGAAATGAGGGAAACGGTATAGAATTACAGTAGAAAAAGAACGAACCAAAAAGGAAATGAGAGAAGCAATTAGGAGTGACAAACAGTTAACATCTATTGAGCAGTCACCATGTGCCAGGTACCATTTAAAAGTTTTCATCTATTAACTCACTTAATACTCAATCTCAAAAGGTAAGTACTCATTATTACCATTTTACAGACAAAAAACTGAGGTACATAAAGATAATCTGACTAAAATGAAGTAACTAATAGGGGACAAAGCTAGCAAATCAAATTTCAAATCTAGATACCTTGGTACCAACCGTTCTGCTTATCCCCTTGCTATGCTACATTGCTCTTTCTATTTCAGTGCTATAGGAGGAGAGACCATAGAGGGGAGAAACAGAGGTACTTCATCAATCCTATTAAGTGTGTTAGTCACCCACTCTTGTTAAAGATCTCAAACTTATTTTGCCAGAAGCAGTGTGGTACACAAAACCAATTTTCTAACCAGAAATATATGAACTTAAATTTCTACTCTACAACTTAACTGTGTGACCTTAGGCAAAGTTCCCAAACCTCTTTGGGACTTAGTCTCCTCACCTGAGGATACAAGGCTATGGTTGTTGATTAAATGAGGTAATGATTATCTTTAAATGTCAGACAGAGCTGTCCAGTTAAGTATTAGTTCTCTTTCCTCTCAAATAACATTCCACTGGAGGGGAGACACTTTAAAGACAACTATTTGTAATTTAGTACTGAGGATGGAACACGTGTGAGGGTTTTGGAGTGAAAAAAGACTTGGTAAATATGAAGTCTGTTCTGCTACAAAACATGTACAGGCATACCTTGGAGATACCGTGGGTTCAGTTCCAGACCACCACAATAAAGCAAATATCACAAAGCGAGTCACACGAAGTTTTTGGTTTCCCAGTACACATAAAAATTATGTTTATAGTATACTGTAGTCTATTAAGTGTGCAACAGCATCGTGTCTAAAAACACAATGTACATACCTTAATTTAAAAATACTTTATTTCTAAAAATGCTAACCATCACCTTAGCCTTCAGCAAGTCATAATCTTCTCGCAACAGTAACAAAGATCACTGATCACAGATGACCGTAACAAATATAATAATGAAAAAGCTTCAAATATTGTGAGAATTACCAAAGTGTGGCAGAGACACAAAGTGAGCAAATGATGTTGGAAAAATGGCAACAGACTTGCTCGATGCAAGGTGTCCACAAACCTCCAATTTGCAAAAAACACATTATCTGCCAAGAGCATTAAGCGAAACGTGATAAAGTAAGGTATACCTGTAGTTTTGTAATGGTATTTAGCTCACTGGCAAACAAACCAAAAAATGGCTAGCTCACTGGCCAGTAAACACACCTGCAAATCATGTTACTTCATAAGCAATTTCCCCCTCAACACATGAATGTTTTGTACCAAGTAACAGCAGCTGAATGCAGCATGAGTGTTGGGGATAAAGGTCTGGACCAGATAGCCATCACCCTACATTTTTCTTGGCTCAGTCTGGCCGAATGCTCTGTCTTGTAAGTATGTATACTGTTCCTCCTGACCTTCGTGCATTTGAATTTTATTTCAGCCTCGTGTCCCTAACTCAGTAACCTCAACCATTCCCTATATGGAAGGGTTCTATTAGGTTACCTTAAAAAAGAAGAAAAAAAAAAAAGTCCTACATTTACCATAGTTTGTCAGGAGTTTAGGATCTTTTAAACTGTGCTGTTTATTTTATTGAAATTCTTATTGTTTTTGTTAGTGCTCTAATTACAAAGTTACATAGCTTCTGAGTGATCAGTTTGCTCTCAATCCTGTTTCCCCCATAAGCCCTGTTACTTTTTGGTGCATGATTTTTGCAGAACATGAGGCTTTTCAGCCATTGCAATATAACAGATATACCTATAACAGATCATATTTAATCTCCAATATCTTCTTCTCTCTTTCAAGGTGGCTAATACCTTCAGAGATTGCTGGGAAGCTTCAATGGAAGAATGTATGTGAAGTGCCATGTACACAGAAGGCACACAACAAATAATAGATATTCTAACAAGTGCTGGTTTTTTCTCCCTTGAAATGCTAATTAGATTACTATGTACGCTCAACAATTCTTATTCCCAGGCGCCCTATGATCTCCAAATCAGTCCAGAGGAAAAGTATTCTCCCAATTATAAACTACCAGGATTCTATGCTCCTGACATACATATTATACTTGCACAGGTTGAACTTTAAAATGAATGAACAGCCTCAACAGTTATATTAATATAGCTGCTTTTATTATTCTGTTACATTAACACAGAATCCTACCATATCTCAAAAGTTTGCCCTACTTTTTAAAAAGTTTCAACTCAAATCTTACCATCTGTAAGACAATTCACAGCACAGCGTTCGTATCAGAATTTGTGCTGGCTCTAAAGAAAACGTGACAATAGGAAGACTAAAGAAACCAGTAGGGACTTCCCTGGTGGCGCAGTGGTTAAGAATCCGCCTGCCAATGCAGGGGACACGGGTTCGAGCCCTGCTCCAGGAATATCCCACATGCCGTGGAGCAACTAATAAGCCCGTGCACCACAATTATTGAGCCCGCGCTCTAGAGCCCAAGAGCCACAACTACTGAAGCCCGTGTGCCTAGAGCCCGTGCTCCGCAACAAGAGAAGCCACAGCAATGAGAAGCCCGCGCACCGCAACAAAGAGTAGCCCCCGCTCGCCGCAACTAGAGAAAGCCCGCACACAGCAACGAAGACCCAACGCAGCCAAAAATTAATTAATTTAAAACATAAACCAGTAACAAAGAGACATCAAAATTATGCAGTGCTACACAGTAAGTAAACTAATTATCTGTTGAGTAAAAGAATGGACAAATGAACCACCCTTTTAGGTAGAAATATAAGTATATTTTTCATTCAATAAATAGGGAAATAACCTGGTAAATATGGAATTGGAGTCCTGGTTCCAGTCATCTGACTCCAAGCACCAGGTTTCTATCAACAGTATACTAAGCTGGCTCAAGTTTGCCAAACCTGGTTCTACCTTAACAGCATTTTAAAAACTTAAATTACTTTCTATTTTAATGCTGCTTAAATATGTGCATAAATGAAATCAGAATTCAACTCCTTATGCTTATTGCTCTTCTACAAATTTGCAAACTAAATACAAACAGAACTATTAATATTAATAATATGTGACAGATGGCAGCATACTGCTGACTGCTAAGGCATAGGTTCCTTTGAGTTTTGCACAGCTAATCTACTACTATCCTTTACCATGTGGGAAACACAGCTTTCCTACTTGAATTACTACATCACTCTGTACACGTGGTTTGCCATGACATCATTTTTCCTTCACACCAACACATCATTTTTGTGTTAAGTCTGCTTCTTTTGCTCTCATCTGACAAATTAAATTGTACAACTGAGCATCAACGTGTTAAAAACACAAAGCTAACATCAGTGGTTGAAATGGTGTGGCGGTTCCTGATTATGAGACAATCATCCAGGTACTCAAAAGCACATGTACTAACGTTTAAGAATATCATAAAATTGAAAAGACTTGTTTTAAAAAGAAAATACTTGTTCTAACTTGAGCACAAAAAGGGCACCAAAGAGATACTTTGAAGGCTAGAATCTTGCAGGCAATCAGGGAGAGGTGTTCAAAGACTATTAAGATTTGGAAATTAACTGCTCCAATTATAGGAAATTCTACATTTAAATCTTCCCTTTAAAAGTTTTTGGTTGCAACACTGTGAAGCTCATTGCTGTCAGCAAGAAGGTCTTTTACTGAGTCTAAAGTCTATTTCCCTTGTCACTGATACCTATAGCTTATAGTTCTGCCCACAGAAACAAAAGTTAATATTCACCACTTTCTAAATTACAATGCTTCAAAATACTGAGATTTATAGTGTACACACACCCAGGTCACTTTTCAAGAAAAGATATACTTTTACTTAAATATTCCTTTATTTACTAAATCTTTACAAAGGGTGCAAGGTCTCAATAAATTCTAGTCCCTAAACAAAGCAACCTACTCATAAAATCGAGCAACACTGACTTAAAATATTAGACACAGTCACATACCAAATGTCACAGAAGGTATGCCTACTTATCAGTCTACTCTTTGTTAAAGGACAGATTAAGATAAACTCAGTTATTTATTAATAGCTCTTACCAATCTTTATCAAAGTTAGTTAACACTTTTAGAAGTTAACTAATCCAATCATGAAATGCTGATCCAACACATTGAAAAGAGAGACTTCATTTCATTTAGTCAATATTTTAAGCAAGGCAGACACATTATTGATAATTACCATTTTCCATGTGCATCCAGTAGGTACTCTTTTTGCCTGAAACTTCCACAATGAGATTGAATCACGAATGTAAAGAATTTGAAAAGGAAACCAAGAATTTGAAAGTCCTTCTAGTCGTTGAAGGAATGTTTGAAGTTACATATTATAGTTTTTAAACTATGTTTGAAGTTACATATTATAGTTTTAAAATAAGTCTTGAAATATAATTCACATATATAAAACACTCTAAGTGTACCATTCAACTGCTTTTAGTTTATTCAGAGTGGTACAGATATCACCACAATCAATTTTAGAATATTTTCATCACCCCAAAAAGAAACCCCATGGTAGCACAGTGGTTGAAAGTCCGCCTGCCGATGCAGGGGACACAGGTTCATGCCCTGGTCCGGGAAGATCCCACATGCCGCAGAGCGGCTGGGCCTGTGAGCCATGGCCGCTGAGCCTGCGCTCCGCAACCGGAGAGGCCACAACAGTGAGAGGCCCGCGTACCGCAAAAAAAAAAAGAAAAGAAACCCCATACCTATTAGCAGCAATCATTCCCCCTTCCCTCCTCCCTCACCCCCAGCCCCAAGCTAATCTACTTTTTGTCTTTATAGATTTGCCTATTCTGAACACTTCATATAAATGGTATCATACAACATGGAGTCTTTTATGACTGTCTTCTTTCACTTAGCATGACTATCTTCAAGGCTCATCCAAATTGTACCATGTATCAGTACACTTCATTTCTCTTTATAGTTGAAAAATATTCCATTGAATGGTACACATTTTATTTAGGCATTCATTAGCTGGACATTTACATTATTCTGCAATATGATTTTATATATGTAGACTCCATTAAGAGAGATGTATGAAAAAGAGCTATCCTTCCAACTCTGTATGTCTGTGTACAATTAATCCTAAAGGTTCAAAATAACACTACAGTATACCATGAAGGCTGATGCTCAAATCAAAAGTGAAAGCTATATGAAGTTACTGAAAATGAAAACATTAAAAACTTTGAATGTGGTATTATAGGGACTTCCCTGGTGGCACAGTGGTTAAGAAACCGCCTGCCAAAGCAGGGGACACGCGTTCGAGCCCTGGTCCGGGAAGATCCCACATGCTGTGGAGCAACTAAGCCCCTCACAACGAAAAGTAGCTCCCACTCACTAACGCAACTAGAGAAAGCTGCAACTAGAGAAAGCCGCAACTAGAGAAAGCCGGCGCAGCAACGAAGACTGGAGGGGGGGGGAGGGGGGGGAGGGAAAGGAAATAAACTGTTTTTTTAAAATGTGGTATACGAAATATAAAACTAAAACATTCTAATTCAATTATGGCACCCCCCTTAGTATATTGAGACACTACTAAAAAAAAAAGAGGCCAGACGTCAGCAGTATTTTTGACAGATCACAAACGAAATGAGAAGCAGAAGTGCTAAAGGCAAGGGAACCTTGTTTTTAAAATGGGAGAGCTGCACGCTAAGGTCCCTTTAGCTATGTTTTATGAAAAAGCAGTTAATGTCTACGTGCTGTTGGCAACTGCAAGGCAAAAGAAGGCCGAATTAATAACAAGGGGAAAATACTAACAGAACTCATTTACTCAGACATTATACAGGGTAGTGGTTAATAAGAGTACAGAATGAAGTTAAACTGCCTCAGTCTGAATTCCTGTTCTGCCACTTACTAGGTGTCCAAGCTGGACAAGTTCCTTAACATCTATATCTTGTTTTCCTTAAATATAAAATGAGGAAAATAGCAGCTACCTTTTCAAGACTGCTGTAAGAACATAAAGAATTTATGCATATATAATATATATAGGCACTGAGTATTAGCTATTGCTACGAGAGGTTTACAAAGTAGAATACAAGAATATCTAAGAACTAAATTAAAAACCTATAATTTACAACACAGAAGGGCAATGTGAGCACCAAGGAAAAACATCTAAATTAAACTGGAATATATTAAAATATTTAAGATGAAATCCTGCCTGGGATTTGCTTCAAAATGGAGGGGGTACATAAAAAGAAAAGCCATGAATTGAAGCCAGTTGATGGGAGTTTATCTACATCTATGTATGTTTGATTTTTCCTTAATAAAAAGTTTGGGAAGGTGGGAAAATAAATTAGTTGAGAGTAGAGAATATCTACAAAAGCTTCTTAGAAGAACGATATCTGAGCCGCATCTTACAGAATAAAGATGAGTAGTACGCCAAGTAAATGTGTGTAGGGATGGAGCAAAAAAGGCATAAGAAACAGTATGGAATAGCCTAATGCAGTCAATGTGACAGTAGTTCAAAATAACAGAAGACCAGCACCAATTACCAAGTAAGGTTGATGGTATGCATAACTGGGTGGCATCCATAACCTTGGTTCTCCCACCTCTGGTATTGTAATTATTTTTTTGGGGGGAGGGGGGTGCCGCACTGCATGTGGGATCTTAGACCTTAGTTCCCTGACCAGGGACTGAACCCGTGTCCCCTGGAGTGGAAGCAAGGAGTCTTAACCACTGGACCTCCAGGGAAGTCCCTAAGTGTAAAATTTTAACAAAGAAAATTTGGCCTAGGGGCTTCCCTGGTGGTGCAATGGTTGAGAATCTGCCTGCCAATGCAGGGGACACGGGTTTGAGCCCTGGTCCGGGAAGATCCCACATGTCGCGGAGCAACTGGGCCCGTGTGCCACAACTACTGAGCCTGTGCTCTAGAGCCTTCGAGCCACAACTACTGAAGCCCGTGTGCCTAGAGCCCGTGCTCCACAACAAGAGAGGCCTGCGCACCACAACGAAGAGTAACCCCCGTGGGCCGCAGCTAGAGAAAGCCCACGCGCAGCAACAAAGACCCAATGCAGCTAAAAATAAATAAATTTATAAATTTATACATACATATTAAAAAAATTGGCCTATACAAAAAGTTCACTGGTGGTAAAACATATGCAATCTTATTTAAACAAATCAGATATTCTTAAGGGTGTTCAATAGTTATCTCTATCCTTGCCCATCCCTTAAAGCATGTTTATATAGGTGAAATCTGGTTAAATAATTAAAGGTAGGGTAAAAAAAAATCTATGCAAACCTGTTTATCTTGGTGACATTATAGAATACCGATTCTGCACCAGACCCTGAAGAGATAGAACAGTAAACAACACTCAGTTTCTGCCCTTAAGGAATTCACCTGTCTAGCCCCCTCACTACCAAAGGAACAGAATAGCAAGTATATTCTTTAAAATGTATTTCATAACCGTGAATTTCACACAAAAAAGAATGATAGCTAAGCTTAGAGACATTTGTTGGGATACATAAAAAAAGTCCTGGAGAGTGGAACGAATGTAGAATGGAATAAACTTCCTGGTTTATATCTTTTTTTTTTGTGGTGGTATGCGGGCCTCTCACTGTCGTGGCCTCTCCCGTTGCGGAGCACAGGCTCCGGACGCGCAGGCTCAGCGGCCATGGCTCACGGGCCCAGCCACTCCCGTGTCCCCTGCATCGGCAGGCGGACTCTCAACCATTGCGCCACCAGGGAAGCCCTGGTTTATATCTTTTTCGATAATGAACGTGTAACTTTTTTTTTTTTAACCTTTTGACCCACTTCACCCATTTCTCCCACTCCACCCCCTACCTCTGTCAATCACCAATCTGTTCTCTGTATCTATGAGCTTGGGTTGGTTTGTTTAAGATTCCACATACAAGAGAGATCATATTTGTCTTTATGTCTATGAAGTCCATCCATGTTGTCGCAAATGGCAAAATTTCATTCTTTTTCATGGCCGAGTAACATATACACACATACCACAATCTCTTTATCCATTCATCTATCAATGGACACTTAGGTTGTTTTGGCTATTGTAAGTAATGCTGCAATGAACATGGGCGTGCATATGTCTTTTCAAGTTAGTGTTTTCCCTTTCTTAGGACAAACACCAGAAGTGGAATTGATAGATCATACCAGTTTCTTTCTTCCTTTTTAAAAATTTATTTATTTTATTTATTTATTTTTGGCTGCGTTGGGTCTACGTTGCTGCGTGTGGGCTTTCTCTAGTTGTGGCAAGCGGGCGCTACTCTTCGTTGTAGCGCTCAGGCTTCTCATTTCAGTGGCTTTTCCTGTTGCAGAGCACGGGCTCTAGGCACGCAGGCTTCAGTAGATGCGGCACGCGGACCCAGTAGTTGTGGCACACAGGCTTAGTTGCTCCGCGGCATGTGGGATCTTCCCAGACCTGGGCTCAAACCCGTGTCCCCTGCATTGGCAGGCGGATTCTTAACCACTGTGCCATCAGGGAAGCCCTATAGCTTCTATTTTTAATTTGAGGAACCTCCATACTGCTTTCCACAGTGGCTGCACCAATTTACATCCCAGCAACACTGCACAAAGGTTCCCTTTTCTCCATACCCTCACCAACACTTGTTATATCTTGTCTTCTTGGTTAATTTCTAAAGGCCATATTTTAATTTGAAGTATTGAATCTCTCAAGTGCAAAGATATTTCCAGATGTATTCACCAATAAGCATATGAAAAGGTTCTAACGGCATTAAACACAGGTAAATGGTTATTTAAGCCACAATTAAATATTCCTAAATCTCCACCCAAATGGCTAAACTTAAAAGGACTGACAATACTAAATGCTGCTAAGGAACAATGACATCAACTACAGGGCTGATAGGATTCTAAACTAATATAACCAACTACTCTGTGGGAAATCTGTTTGGCAGCATCTACTAAAGCTAAACACACATATACCCTATAACCCAGCAATTTCACTTCTGGGTGTATACCAAAGAGACCATCAAAAGACACATACTGGACCTCCCTGGAGGTCCAGTGGTTAAGACTCCAAGCTTCCAACGCAGGAGGCACAGGTTTGAACCCTGGTCAGGGAACTAAGATCCCGCATGCCACACAGTGCAGCCAAAAATATAGTAATAATTAAAAAGAAGAAGGCTTCCCTGGTGGTGCAGTGGTCGAGAGTCTGCCTGCCGATGCAGCGGACACGGGTTCGTGCCCCGGTCCGGGAGGATCCCACATGCTGCGGAGCGGCTGGGCCCGTGAGCCGTGGCCGCTGAGCCTGTGCATCTGGAGCCTGTGCTCCGCAACGGGAGAGGCCACAACAGTGAGAGGCCCGCGTACCGCAAAAAAAAAGAAGACACATACTAAAACAATCATGGCAACACTTTATAATTAGTGAAAACACTGTAAACAATCTGAATGTCCACCAACAGTAGAATGTATAGACAAATAATGGTGTATTTCAAATAATGACATCCTAATGAAAAAGAAGAAATTAATCAATCATCTGTTGGGCAAAAAAAGCCAGAAGCAGAGTGCATATTGTATTATTCTGTTTATATGAAATTCAAAACCAGGCATGACTAATTCATTGAAAGATATGGGTCAAAATATTGGGGGGCAGGGGGTTGGAGGAGTAGACGCATAAGGGAGTCTTCTAGGATTCTGGAAATGTTCTATATGTTGATCTGAATGATAGTTATACAGATATATACATTTATAAAATTTTACCAAGTCACACACTTAAGATTTGTGGACTTAAACTGTATGCAAGTTATATCTCAATTAAAAACCAAAACTGGGGACTTCCCTGGTGATCCAGTGGTTAAAGACTCTGTGCTGCCAATGCAGGGGGTACAGGTTCGAACTAAGTCGGGAAACTAAGATCCCGCATTCAGCACGGCCCAGCAAAAAAAAAAAAAAAGTGAAACTGTATAGTAGGTAAGCCACTCAAAAGATAATGTCAAACTTCCCTTGGGAGTCTGAGGCACTGGTTCTCAAAGTGTGGTCCATTAAGACCCTTTCAGCAGATCCCAGAGATTATGTTTTCATAATAATAAGACATTATTTGCCATTTTCACTGTCATTCTCTCTCAGGTATACAGTGGAGTTCTTCCAGAGGCTACATGATGTATTATATCACAACAGACTGAAGGAAGAAGGAGACAGAGAATCCACCTGTTTTTCATTAGGTCAGATAAAAGATATTTGCAAGAATGTAAAACAATGTCACTCTTCTCACTAACTTTTGGAAGTTATTTTTCATAAAAGTATTATTTACATTAACTTGCAATGAGTTTTATTTTTAAATACACACATAAAAATTTTAAATGTCTGTTTTAGTTTCTAATATAGTAATATATATCAATGGATAGAACCCCATGTTAACAAAAGCTCTTTGAGGTCCTCAATAATTATAAAGAAGTCCTGAGACCAGTAAGTTTAAGAATGACTGGCCTACTGATACACAATAAAAATGATAGGCTTCTTTTGCTACTTCTCTTACAGTGATGAAAAACAAGGTTATCAACGTTTTCTCTGAAACCGTCTCTGCCAGACAAAAATCACTGCTACTCTATTTATCCGCATACTTTCATTCTCAATTCAGAAAAAAACAACCTCCCCTAAATTTTATTCCCCCTGCAGGCCACATCACTTTTTAACAGCAGTACGTTCTTAAAGCTTAATCTAGACTTCAGATGAAAACTTAACCAAACTTTAAGCTGCTCTGCCAGCCAAGAAATTTTACCCCTGGCTACCAAGTCTGTAGTCCCTAAATTCACACTACAAGCTGTTGGGCAAACACAATTAACCCACAGGATACTAAATAAAATAAAGCCCTATACACACACACACACACACACACACACACACACGAAAAACAAGGAAAACATTCAAATTACATTATCCCTCCCTTTACCTGTCAATCCAATACTAACTCCTAAGCCTATGAACCCTTTTTAAAAACCTTTCCTATGTTCCTTTACTTGAAAATGTCTCTTCTCTACACTCCAGTTTTTTCCACATCTTTAGGGATAAAGAGAAAATTTACTAACTTTAAAAGAAAAAAAAAAGGTACCTTAAGTCGTCTCTCATCCAACACCTTGGTTTTACAGGTAACTAATAACCTTTTGGGTCCTCACTGTTAAGTGACTTCACAGAGGGCAGGATTCTAAAACTAAAACACAGCCCTTCTGATTCCAAATTCAGTACACTTCCACTGACTATGTTATTTTCACTTCAAATATGAGCAGTTTTTTTAAAACAAACAAAAAAACCCTCCAAAATAGAAGCCAATGGGATTACTGCAACTATTTAAACAATAACTTCATTCATCTATTTTTGTGTGTCAGTCTATTTCAAAAGCTGTAAAGTATCACCTATACAAACCATGGCGAGCCTACAGTTGACATTCAACTGGATGCCAGATTGTAGTCCCCTACATGTTGGGGGAGGGGGGTGGTTAAAAAAAAAAAAGGCATGTGCTTTGATAATCCACTGTTTAAGTAGTGGAGCCACATTGGGAAAACAGTCATTCTATAACCCAGATTCCTTTCTCCTGATGACCTTTCAATAGATCTCAACAGAGAGAAGCTCTCGGTGGGGAGAAAGAGTTGAAGGGGAAGATAATAAAGGTGTCTAGCTTTTTAGTTAAGTATAACATTCAGTGACAGAGAAGCCGAAGTCAAATTAGCAGCACCATCCTCATACAAGTGGAGTCCCAGGTACCTCATTCCTTTACTCCATTCCCTAAACCATTCTCTTATCTTTCAGCGAAACCCTTACAAATACTGTCTCAATTCCCTTGCTACCCAACTTTCCAACATGTCCACCATGATGCCATCAGAATTATCTTTCAGAAATAAACAACAGATCTAATTATCTCTACCTTTCACTTAAACTTGAAGGCCCATCTCATTACCCCCAAAACAAAAGTGCCCTAACGTGGCACTAAGGTCGTCCCTTGTGCTCTAGTCTTACTCAAATTACCTTTCTAGTGTCATATCCGCAAATCCCCCTCCCCTCCCGATATCTCCAGTGTTTCTTCTACATTCTACTACCAGCTTTTCTGTAAAAACATTACACTTTCACACTTCCATTCCTCCATTTCAAGTAGTGGTGCTCAAATACTGCCCCCAGGGCACATTTGGCAATGTCCGGAGATACTTTTAGCTGTCACAGCTGAGGGGGTGGTATACTACTGGCATTACGTGGGTAGAGATCAGGGAGGAACAGGAGAGCACCCCTACAACAAAGAATTATCTGGTCCAAGCTATCAACAGTGTTGAGGTTAAAAACCCTGATCTCAAGTTGCTTTCTCTGCCCAGAAGTCTCTGCTCTAATTCACAGGGCCACCAAAATAGTGCACCTTTGAAAACCAACAAACCACACTCAACACCAAACTAGAATGATTTTTGTTTTTCTCTTATTTATTTCGGCCTGCCTTGGGTCTTCGTTGCTGCGTGCGGGCTTTCTCTAGTTGCGGCGAGCGGGGGCTACTCTTCGTTGCGGTGCGCGGGCTTCTCACTGCGGTGGCTTCTCTTGTTGCGGAGCACGGGCTCTAGGCGCGCAGGCTTCAGTAGTTGCAGCACGTGGGCTCAGTAGCTGTGGCACATGGGCTTAGTTGCTCTGCAGCATGTGTGATCTTCCCGGACCAGGGCTCAAACCCGTGTCCCCTGCACTGGCAGGCGGATTCTTAACCACTGAGCCACCAGGGAAGTCCCTCTTCATCTCTTTTACCATTCTATTTTCCACACCACTATTTAGTACAGCACTTATCACACTATATAGTCTGGCCCAACAGACATTAGAGCCTAGGAGGTAAGGATTTATCTTTATATCCCCTTGTGCCAGAATACTATAAAATGAGTTCAATTCAATCGTTATAAGATAGCAGTCACCCAGTCCAAATCCTTCATTTTACAATTTCATCTAGGTTAAATAATTTGCTCACTAACTGGCAGTAGTTACAATCATAACCCAAGCCCTTTGACCGAGATTAGAGCTCTTTACTACCAACTACACTTTCTCAATCAGGCTGAGAGAGGTTCTGACCACCTACAAAGGACAGTTCAGATTTAGACACTATCAACTGAGCCTCAGGAAACTTCTCAGAGCTACCTTCCCAGAGGCTGTTTTTGAAGAAACATAAAGAAACAAAAAAAGTGGAATGCTAAGGGGCTTCCCTGGTGGCGCAGTGGTTAAGAATCCACCTGCCAGTGCAGGGGACACGAGTTTCGAGCCCTGGTCCGGGAAGATCCCTCATGCCACGGAGGAACTAAGCCTATGCGCCACAACTACCGAGCCTGCACTCTAGAGCCCGCAAGCCGCAACTACTGAGCCCGCGTGCCGCAATTACTGAAGCCTGCGTGCCCAGAGCCCATGCTCTGCAATGAGAAGCCACCGCAATGAGGAGCCCGTGCACCACAACGAAGAGTAGCGCCTGCTCACCGCAACCAGAGAAAAGCCCGCATGCAGCAACGAAGACACAACGCAGCCAAATAAATAAATCAATTAAAAAATAAAAAGTGGAATGCCAAAAGAAAAGCATGGGGGGCGTGGTACATGCTACCAGAGTTCGGAGAAAATGACGACCACTTCCAACTGGAGAGAATCAGGAAACAGTTCATGAAGATGGCTAGGTGGCTAGCCACAAAAGGGAGACGGAGTTCCAAGAGTAAAGCCACGGGAATAGGAAAGACTGGAGCATCCACATCAACTATGGATAATTTGATTACATGAGAGAACAAGAAATAACCTCAGAAAAGTAAACCAGAATTACATCAAAATGACCTAGTCTGGGTAGAGCCGACATGGTAAGAGTTTTCAGCAGTATTTGGGAAGAGAGCAGGAAGAGAAATGGAGGTACTCGAAGAACCTGATTTTTGTGGTTGTGTAGATGAACAGAAGCCAAAGAATCCTTCCATTAGTCTCCTTTCACTGATGTGATTCTTCTTCCCATGATGCACTGAGGATAACTAAGGTAATCCTCAAGTAGGAGTAATTTGAGATAGCTGACATATGGCTCAGATAATGACATCCGTTATGAGACAAGAAATACACCTACAAGCACTCCATTAGGCTTCTCCAACCCTCAGTCTAGACCCCACAACCCCTCTCACCCTAGTTCAGCATGCTCCAAGTCAAAAACTCTCAAGAATTTTGGATAACTATATTGTACACTCGATACTGATACTGTATATCAACTATAGTCAATAAAAAAAGAATTTTGGGTAACTAATTGCTATCTATGTACGATGAACACAGTAAACAGATATATACAGACAGATTAAATATAAGTAAATGAGACTTTCTGTAGTCATTTCCACAAGAGTCTAGGCAAACACTGTACATAGGCAGTACCCTCCTTTCATATATAACGCATTCCTGAAAACGTGATAGAAGACAAATATTTCAAAGCCAAACGATAGATTCACATGTTTCTAGGGGTTTTTCCAACTCTCAGAGTCAGAGTGAAGGAAAGTATTGTAAAATCCCTAATTACACCTCACCTTTCACATACAAGCTTTATTACATACTCGCCATACTTAATTTCCTGTTTCGTTCTAATTATTTCACTCACCACTGAACAAAGTCAACCAACATAACCAATGAGCACAACCTAACCCTGTAAGGTTAAAGATTCATATCCCCAACCAGTCCCGTCTCAAAGATATTAGGTTTGAGCTCCCCAGCTGATGCACTTTTGTTTTCCCACTCACTTATAAAAGGGCAAAATACAACTGAACTTACAAATCAACACACAAGACAGTGCTGTACAAATACAGCAAAACTGCTGAAACAGAACAGTTCTCAGGCAGGCAATACCACCCTGCAATAAAAAGACACTTGCTTCATCAGCTAATGGACAGAAGTCTGAACTTGACTTAAAGAAGTCAAGTGTATGGGCTTCCCTGGTGGCACAGTGGTTGAGAGTCCGCCTGCCGATGCAGGGGACACGGGTTCGTGCCCCGGTCCGGGAAGATCCCACATGCCGCGGAGCGGCTGGGCCCATGAGCCATGGCCGCTGAGCCTGCGCGACCGGAGCCTGTGCTCCGCGACGGGAGAGGCCACAACGGTGAGAGGCCCGTGTACCACACACACACACACACAAAAAGTCAAGTGTATTAAGTGTATTTATAGCATATTAAAGTATTGATTATACAAAAGTCAAATATATCACAGCTGAGGACTAACATGTTTCAAGTGGAAAAGGTACAGAAATAAGAATCAGAGCTCAAAGTTCTTGTTAAGAAATCCTTCCTCTTTATATAGACACAATTATAATATACAACTCTTACCTCCTTTCCCAGTCCACAGAACGTTTTTTGGGGGGTGGGGTGGGGAGGATTAGACTGGAACCACGACTCACAACAGTGAAAATAAAGATTACTGAGAAAATGAGATAGCTAAGAAAAAACAAAAACACAAAAACATTAATTCAAAAAAGTCTGTGGCCGGGACTTCCCTGGTGGTCCGGTGGTTAAGAATCCGTCTTCCAATTCAGGGGACGTGGGTTTGATCCCTGGTCGGGGAACATGTTTGATCCCACATGCCGCGGGGCAACTAAGCCCGCACACCACAACTAGAGAGAAGCCCTCTTGCCGCAATGAAGACTCGACGCAGCCAAATAAATGAATTAATTAATTAAAACAAGAAAAGTCTGGGGCCTTTTAGTATATATGTGAACCATCCTTAAACCTCAATAGCCACCAAAGAAGAAAAGCAACAAATGCATAAAATGAAACAGGCCAAAGAACAGTTAAATTATACTCTCGATGTTACTGCCACTGGCAAAGAACAGGAAGCCCCTTTGGAGATTGAAGAAACAAAGCAACAGAAGTGGGAAAGCATAGGAAGTGTATGGAGAATCCTGAGTCAAGTGAATGGAGAACAGGGGAAAAGAAAATTTTAAACGGTGGGAAAGTCGGAAAGTTATATTAAAACCAACTTCATGATGAGATTTTTGAGCAGTATTTACCAAAACAGTATCTAAAAAAGGAACAGCGGAGTGAGGAAGGACCCCAAAACGGTGTCTTTAGGCAGGATGAACAAATGGCACACTCTGAAGTCCTGAAGCAGAAGTGGAGGCAGAGGACATGAGGAAACATGACTTAGTAAACTGATTAACTGATAAGAACCTTTGATCTAACACACATCCAACATCTAATAATACGGTTACTTCTACATGATGGAATTATTAGAGGTGGGGTTTGTGTGTTTTGCTCTTTGCTTTTATTCCCTTATGCTACCCAAACTTTTTCTTAATCGAATAGATTACAATAATCTCACAATCAGACAGAAGTTATAAAGAAAAAGTATATAACATCTTTAGAAAGCTTTCTATCAAATAATAAATTGGTTTAAGTATTTAATGAAATAGTTTGATAATGCCTCTTTCCAATTTAGCTTTCCTTTAACATGAGTATCAAACACCACTGCACTGCTTTCCAAATGGTGCTCTTTGTCCCCAGACTCTAGCTCTAAAGGGTTTGTGGAAATTAATTTTTAAACTCCTTCTAACCAGTATGTATGACAGGGACAATTGTGTTTTGCTCACCTTGTGTATCCCTGTTACCTGGTACAATACCTAGCACGTAACAGGCATTTAACAAGTAATTGTTGAATTTAAAACAAAGTACAAAATAAAGATTCAAGAAAAATTAAACAAAGTGATCAGCCTGATAAAAAATAGGATATGCTGGATTTCGTCTCTAAACCAGTAATTCTCCAAGGGTAGTTCCATGCTTGGGAGCTTGTTAGAAATGCACATTCTTGGGCCCCATTCCATACTTAATGAATCAAACTGGGGGCAAGAGCCAGCAATCTGTTTTAACAAGCCCTCCAGGTTTGAGAACCACTGCTCTAAACCAGGGCTGCCAAACTATGGTCACAGATTAAATCTAGCCTCCTGTTTTTGTACAGCCCACAAAATTGAGAATGGATTTCACACAGCGTCACTTACAATCAACTTGATGACAGGGAATATGAACTTTAAACCCCAAATAGGCAAAATACTGTATTACTGGCCTCCCCCGCCATTCTCTTCTTCTCATTAGACCTAAATTACAATTAATTGTACTCAACTATCATTATATTTTGAATTTCATCAATGAAAAATTTACCTAACAGCCTCGATTTTGCCTCTTAAGAACGCAAAGCCTAAAGCCTATAATATTTACAATCTGGCCCTGTACAAGAAAAGTTTGCTGATCCCTGCTCTGAATCCTGACAGTGTTATCAAGGAGAGCAACCAAATCTTTCTACACTACCTTGATCAGGAATACTCTGTTAGGCAGAACATGGGTCTAACACCATATAATTTCCCTGTCCAAGTTAATCGAGTAGACTTATGTAGAAGTTCTAAGTAACCAGCTAAGAAAAAAGACCAGAAAAGAGAGATGTAACCAACAACCTAAACTTACAACTCTCAGTAACCACCAAAGTCAGTAGGAAGGAAATGAACACAATAGGACAGGAAAAAGAGGTTTCTCCTACTCCTTTTTCTCTTCCTAAATTTTCTTCTTCCCACTTCACAGGTAGGTAGCTGAAGATGGGATCCAAGACTTACCAGCTCAAAACTGTCCCAAGGAAAATAATTCCTTCGATAACGGTTGGCCAATATGGGTCTCAACTGTTCAAACCATACATGATTGATCAGTTACAGAAAGGATAAACAGAAAGGGGCTATAATATTATGATACAAGCCGTTATAGATATTAGAAATCGAACATTCCCCCACATTTTGCCTTTGAGGCAAAGTTATTGTTTACAATGTTATCGTGGGTTTTTTTTGTTGTTTTGGCCGCACCGCATGGCATGTGGGATCTTAGCTACGTGACCAGGGATGGAACCCATGCCCCCTGCAGTGTAAGCGTGGAGTCTTAGCCACTGGACCGCCAAGGAAGTCCCAATAAACAATGTTATTCTATGCGCTCTGTACTACATAAAGGTAAAGGACAGAATCCCTGACCTTATTTATCCATTATTAGGAAGAGATTTAAGTGTGAATTATATGAGTGACTACAAAGGTCATGGAATTCAAAGAATTTAATAATTAACGTGACTTGTTAGATACAGAAATAGCTTCACACAGAAGGTAGTCTATGTACACTATCTTAGTGAAGTTACTTCACCTCGTTGAGCCATGTTCCTCATCTGAAAAACAAGGAGTTTGACTAGATCTAAGATTCCTTCCAGGACTGCTCATCATAAAAGGATTATTAGGTCAAGTTAAGTGACTCCAAGTAATAAAGAGAATTAGAAAAAAAAACCAAAAGACATAGAGAAATCATACAAGAAAATGATGAACTGAACGTCCAACAAATAATTATTGAATGTCTATGTGCCAGGCACTTTCTAGGTGCTAGGGATATGTCAGTGACTTAGGATCTTGAGTCTGACCAGACGGATGCCACCAACCTAAAAGAATCTGGAGAACAAATTTAATCAAAGCATCTGAACAAAATAAGTAAAACAAACAGAAAAACACACAAGCAGTGCAGAGATAACTGACAGAATCAATACAGAAAAGGAATGGCAGGAGGAACAGGTGACACCAGAGTATGTAGTTACTGGCCCCAAATTAAAAGCATTGTTAAGTACGGCTATTTCTAAAGCCAATACTAAAAGAATCCATTTCTACTGTACTTGACATTTGGGTTCACTAGAGAAGGCTGGCGTTCATAGGAAATTCTATTTAACTTATTTTAAAAAGATGAAAGGTAAAAGGAAAGTTCCATCAGCTTATACCAAAACTAGTATATTTCTTATAACAACTTAATTCAGTCCCCTTCTATGAAGCACAATAAGGAATGACAAAATTAGAGCTAGGAAGGACTTTATAGAGACCAGCTAGTCCAATGGCCCTCACTTCATATAACGTAAGCTTCTAGACAACAGTAATCTCTACGACAGTGCCTGGCACAGGGTAGATACCCAATAAATATTTGATGAAAAGGAAACTAATGCCTTAACAGATATTAATAATGTTAGTATTAGAGCTGGAACCCTAACTCTAAGATGCTCAGTAAGAGATAATAAATAAATGTGTGTGTGTATAAACTCAGAATCTCAGATCTCTTTTTCTAAAATAAATTGCCAAAAAATAACCTAGCTGCTCATCAGAATATTTTGAGTTTTTTAATTAAATGCCCAGTTCCCACCCCAAACCTACTCAATTATAATCTCCCCAGAGTAAGACCTAAGCAAATACATTTTGAAAAAGCTGCACAGGTGATTCTGATACACAGCTGAACTAGAAAATTACTGTTAGACAGTGACTGAAAATAGAATTAGAAACCCACTGGCTATCAAATGCATGTAGAGTGTGAGAGTGTACTGAAGCCCAAAAGGTTAGCACAGGCACACTGAAGAATAAATTTAAGTGAGATATCTCGTCTTAATAGTATGCCTTTTCACACCGTATTCCTTAAAAGCATGTTACATTGATCATTACTTTCTACTCAACAGTAATAACTGAATGGTAAATTCAAACTCCAATATACATAAATATTAGGCATTTCATGACTTCTTTTTTCCTTATGACAGACTTTATAACATAGAAAATAGGACAGTGATCATTAATTTAACAGAAAGATCTCTGACAAATCTTGTGCCACATTAAGAATGCTCATAGATTCTACATTAGCAACCCCCCAATATAGAATTTAGCACAACAGACCAAGGAAATTAAGAGAAACAAACACCAAATAAAGATGTTATTACTATTTCATTCATTCCATAAAATTACCAACCAATATTGCAAAAATGCAAAATAAAACCTTTCATTTTGAAAACTTTTTGTGAAAATTACACTGATTTTAAACTAAACTAAATAAAACTCAGAATTCTCAAATTGAGATAATAAAAATTCACATGATACTAAATGTTCACTTATGGGATATGATTTAAATAGATCACTGGGAGAGAAATGTCTAGATTTTGCATCTTTTAGGAATGTTAAGTTGCCTTACATTATTTTAGTCATAAACAGACCCACCAATTAAACTATCAACCTGAACATGTTGGGAGACATATGGAAGGGGAAGAACCTGTTTGCTGCGAAGTTTTAGCATCTCCCTTGGTCAATCAAGATATTTCCCAAATTGCAAACTATTACATTTTTATTAAAATTTTAATCTAAAGCCTCTCTGGTACAGGAAACAAAGCAAAAGGCCTCATTTTTTAAAAAAAATAGTCATCAGTGTCATTTCACTAACATGGCAGAGCAGTCGAAGCACCACTGGTTGAACCTGACAGACCTTAGTCCTTTATCTGTTTAATGGAAATAATATGATCCACATACAGTGATAAATGGAGTGTTTAACATAGTGCTGGCACATAATTAAAGTCACCAAATGACAATTGTAGTGATAACGGAAAACAGTTGAAGGAAAAAACCATCTTATTTATTCACTGGAAAGTTCAACAAGAACATGCTAACAGCAATAACAATAGTTTTCAACCCTGACTGCATGAGAATCAGCCATAATCCTTTTATTTTTTAAATTAAAAAAAATCTTTATTGGAGTATAATTGCTTTACAGTGTTGTGTTTTCTGCTGTATAACAAAGTGAATCAGCTATATGTATACATATGTCCCCATATCCCCTCCTTCTTGCGTCTCCCTCCCACCCTCCCTATCCCACCCCTCTAGGGGGTCACAAATCACCGAGCTGATCTCCCTGTGCTATGCAGCTGCTTCCCACTAGCTATCTATTTTTACATTTGGTAGTGTATATATGTCCATGCTACTCTCTTACTTCGTCCCAGCTTACCCTTCCCCCTCCCCGTGTCCTCAAATCCACTCTCTACATCTGCGTCTTTGTTCCTGTCCTGCCTCTAGGTTCGTCAGAGCCATTTTTTTTTTAGATTCATATATATGTGTTAGCATACAGTATTTGCTTTTCTCTTTCTGACTTACTTCACTCTGTATGACAGACTCTAGGTCCATCCACCTCACTTCAAGTAACTCAATTTCGTTTCTTTTTATGGCTGAGTAATATTCCATTGTATGTATGTGCCACATCTTCTTTGTCCATTCATCTGTCAGTGGACACTTAGGTTGCTTCCATGTCCTGGCTACTGTAAAGAGTGCTGCAATGAACACTGTGGTACATAACTCTCATAACCCTTTTAAAATACACCGCTGCCCAGGGCCCATACCAGACCAATTAATAAGTCTCCGGGAATGGGACGCAGGCATCAGTATATACTTTTTTTTTTTTGCGGTACGCAGGCCTCTCACTGTTGTGGCCTCTCCCGTTGCAGAGCACAGGCTCCAGACGCGCAGGCTCAGCAGCCATGGCTCACGGGCCCAGCCACTCCGCGGTATGTGGGATCTTCCCGGACCGGGGCATGAACCCGTGTCCCCTGCATCGGCAGGCGGACTCTCAACCACTGCGCCACCAGGGAAGCCCAAGTATATACTTTTTTAACCCCCACCCCCGCCCAGTGATTCTAACATGCAGTCAGGGTTGAGGTCCAACACATTAACCCTTTCGCAAGTATTAATGTTAGACTCTATGTTAAAATTAGAAAAGAATTTAACAATAAATACGATACCTTTCAAAGATACAGATCCTCAAAGAACTAACTAAAACCCTGTTATCCAATTTTTTGGGAAAAAAATTTCAAGATTCAGAAAACATACCACCAATAGGGGAAATATAACCTGGTTTAAACAAAGTTTGGTTCAATATTAAAATTCTGAAACTTAAGTACAAAAACAATGTTTTAAAATTGACCCTATGAGACAAAAAATAAGCTAAAAGAATGCTTGCTATGTCCAACTAATCAAGAACTTGATGACTAGCAAATTCACGAGAAACATCCATTTTCAAAAACTAAGCAGCATTATTAATATCATATCAGAAAAATTATCTTTCAGGAGATATTCATAAAATCTCTCATCCTCTTGAGATGTCAGAAAATTTATTTCAAGAGTCTGGAAGAAAAAAGATCCAAAGTAAATCCTACTGAAGCATTCCACTGATAAAACAAGGAGACTATGGAACACCAAGAGATTCCAATAATTTGGTGAAAGGTAAAATCTGCCCTTCAAAGCTACTTTTTAAGGAATTTAGATTCTCACATGTACGGTTCTTGGTGTTATTTAATCCCTCCAGAAATTTTCCTTCTCAGAAACTACCAAGGTCAGCAAATAAAAGGAAGAAAAGGCATGAGAACATTAAAATAACACGTTAAGAATTGCAAATTAAGTGTTCATGCAAAAAATATTCAAAAAAGGCAGAAAAAATACATATAGTTCAAAAGTCTTATTTTTAAATGAGAGAAAACAAAACATAACATGCTATCAGAAACATTTCGAGTTTGCCCTTGGTACACCAATCTCAAATATTTCTGGTTTTCACTCAAATCCAAACACTGTTACAAGTATGACAAAGCACATGGGTTATAAAATTGAGAAAACAAATGTTGACATCTCTGTGTATTTAACACGTAAATCTTTCAGAACTAGGAAGGCATTTGCTGAAACCAAAATGGCAGCCCACTGAATCAGTAGACCAATGAGATCTAAAAGAGTTTGTAGTCTCTATTTTTAAGTTCAAGTATACGGATTAAAAAAGCCAAGCTAGTCACGGTTAACGAATCCTTACCATATAACCACTAAGAATAGAGAATGAGCTCCAAGAGAGGTTAACTATCTGCTGAAAAGCTTCCTAATCTAAAAAACCCCGAATTCTTCCTCAGAAGTTAAGGTTTACAAACGTTATATAGACTTAGACTCATGGGTTTCCATGAAACTCATGGGTTTCATGGGGACTCATGGCTACAAATATATTTCCCTCCCCTCAAAATAAAGCATAAAAATTTAACCTAGAACTCGCTCAGTTAAATTCAAAGACTGTCTGTAGATATTACACACACCTGTAAACTGTACGATGCAAAATCCAATTAACGTTATAACTATGGACTTTGCAAAAAAATAACAAGCTTAATTTAAGCAGCTTCAGTTGAAGATCTTAAAAGTCACTGTGTAAGTTCCAGTCGCCCCAAAAATCCATACAAATATTGCAAAACACGTATACACCTGCTCCATAACTCTTTAACTTAATATTTCACAATGAATGAAAAATAAACCGTTTCTCAAACCCGAAGCGTCACATCACAAGAATCTTAAGGCTTTATCATTAACAAACTCGTACATACTAATATTCTTTGCAGAAACAGTTAAAAATAGAAAGGTGGTCGGTCCAAGCTCGCTTGGAAGCGATTTCTGCCTCAAAACATCTTTCGCGGCTTTGGCCCTCCGTAAATAAAAGAGGGCGAAGGAAGCGAAGGAGGCCGATAACCCGGAACCCGGCTCCGGCTCCCAGACCACAGGGCCCAGGAGAAGCTGCGGGTTATCGCAGGAGGGCGGGGGGAGGCGGACAAGTCGTCGGGCCCGATAGCCAGGCGTAGCCGAGGCCTAGCTCTACGGCTCCAAATCACTCCACCTCAGTAATGGCGTTTGGTGTCAAGTAGAACGAGACCGGGAAGGAAACCGGCCGCGAGCCCGCCGAGCGCCGGGCTGCAAACCCCGGGACCTGGGGGCGACGAGCCCCCGGCGCCGACCGGGCCCCGGACTGCGGATGCGGGGGCTGCACGCCGCGCCCGGAGACTCCATCCTCCGACGCGGCCCCAGACAGGACGGGAAGGGGGAGGAGGAGGAGGGACGGAGCCGTCAGCCATTTTCCCTTACAGTCCAAAACACACAGACACGCTCCCGGGACGCCGGCTGGGCATGGAACGGAGCCCCGCGGCCCGCCCCGCGCCGCGCGCGCCCGCCCCGCCCGGGGCCCAGGCGGGAGAGCCGGGAAGCCCCCAGCC
Source organism: Lagenorhynchus albirostris (assembly GCF_949774975.1). Lineage (NCBI taxonomy): Eukaryota > Metazoa > Chordata > Mammalia > Artiodactyla > Delphinidae > Lagenorhynchus > Lagenorhynchus albirostris. The sequence continues at coordinate 96,014,038 of NC_083116.1, forward strand.
CGGCCCGCGGCCGCCGCGGGAGGAACCGCGCGTACGCACACCCCCCTCGCCCTCTTCCCTCCCCTCGATCCAGCTGTTGGCCCCGGAAAAGCGCGTAGTCCCGGCGTGGCTAGCTACCCACCGCACGACACAGGCGTCTTCTCTTCAGAAGCAGGACACACAGAAGCGGCAGCAAGGCTCAGTCCCGGGACAAGACCGACCGTGGGTGCATCCCAGGCCCAAGGGTGACGGGCGACAAAGTGTGTCGAGAGGCTGCAGGCGTAGGGACCAGGGGGCTGCACAGCGACGCCGGAATTCGCTGCTCGCCGCGCCCGCCCTGCAGCAGCGGTGGCCGCGGCCGCCTCCTCCTCCTCCTCAGCCGGCGGCGGCCCTCTTCCCCCTTCTCGCCTCGGGCTGGGGCTCTCTCTGAGCGCAGACGGGCTCCGGGCGGTGCGTTTCTCCTGCGTCACCTCCTCCTGCTCCTCCTCCCGCAGTGGCGGCTTCACCTTCCACTGGTCGCCGCCTCTGTCCCCGCTCCGGGCCTGGTCGCTTTGCGGCGGCTTGCTCCTCGCTCCCGGCGCCGAGCAAAGCACCGGGCGCTGAGGCGGCCGCCTCCCGCGAGGCCTGTGAGCTGAACGGGGAGGGGCTCCGCGCGGCAGAGGCCCGGACGGGCCGGGTGCAGGGAGGTTGCGGCTCCGGCGACGGCGGAGACTAGCTTCCGCAGCCGCGGCTGCCCGTCCTCCTCAATATGGCGGATCCGGCAAACCAAAAAAAAAAAAACAAAACCGCTCGGCCAGTGGCAGCGGCGGTAGCGGTAGCAGCAGCAGTGGCGGCGGTGGAGGCAGCAGCGAGGCGGCGCAGACTCCCACCAGCCCCAGCACCGCCCAAGGCCCTGAGGTTCCCCGCCCCCGTCGAGCCCCGCCCCGCACGAAGCCCGCCCGCTCTAGGCCCGCCCCGCACCAGGCCCGCCCCTCAGCCCTCCTCCTCCTTCTCCTCCACCCCACCCCCCTTCTCCCTCACCTGCTCCTTATGCTCCCTCTGGTCCCCCTCCACCCGGGGCCGTCTTCCGCCAGGGAGGAGTGGCGCGTGCGTCCGGGAAAGCCGGGCCAGGCGTGAGACGCTTGGAATTCGGGGAGCTGGGGTGGGGGAAGGGACGAAAATGCGGAAAAGATTTTTCAAGCAGTACTGTTTCTTTCGGCCGGCCCCTCCAGGGTCGCACTACGGCCAGGAACTGTGTTTCATACCCCTCGCCTCTGGAGCAATGTGAGGGCAGAGGCGGCACCAGGGCGGGCAGAAGTGGGGGAGGGGAGGCCCGAAAGGATCTGGCATACCACGCCGGGGAAGGAGCTGGGAGGTCGGGATTGGCAGGTTGCGTGGCCAAGATAGAGTTAATCGCGCGAGCCACAGTCGCGTCGCTCAGAGTTTGACTTGGACCGCCTGTTTTTGTTCCATTGTGTTCCGGCGCCCCGCCGCCGAGTGCCCGGATGATGACGTCACCAGCCTCCCCTTTTTCCGGGATTGTGGGGGGAGGGGTATCGGATCTCGAGGCCACGCGCTGGGCGGTCGCACCCGCGGTGGCTGGGGGTCCCGGCGGCAGAGCTGACCCTCGTTACGTGTCCTGTGAGCCGGCCAGGCCCATGGGGCGGGTACCTTGGTGTGTGGGGGGGCAACGGTGCGAGGTGCTGAGGGCCGGCCACCTGCTCCTCGCCGATAGGGAGAAGGTGTGGCTCTCTCCTGCGGCGGGAGGGGGGAGTTGGGAGTGGGGGACCTTCTCCCTCTCCAAAGAAGCAGGTGCTCTGAGAAATTCATTCACGTGATTCTGCAGCACCCGTACCTGAAAGCACTTGGGTTCCTTCACAGCCTGTGACCGACCACCCTTTGGCCGTAAGAGCCTTAAAACACAGCAGCAAAGAAAAAATTATAAGGTGCCACTGATGGCATAGCCACTAGGCAGTACTAAATGTACCAAGATTAGCCTCTTTTTGCCAAATCATTAACACAATACGGTGTTAGAACCCGGAAGGGCTTTATGAACCCATGACATCCATTATGTCATGGACTATTTTCTACATGTTTATATTCCAACGTGAAGCCTATCAAGCTAATCTCAAATAAATGGAGTGCAAGGAACAATACAATCTCGGCTGCCCAAATGAAGAGAAAAGAAATGCAACTCCTAATTTAAGCACGGATATCCTTTTGACATAAAAATGCTTGTGGACACCAAATTACATGCAAAATCATAGCAAAACCCTATAAAACATTTTGTGTGGAACAGAGTTGGATTTAGTTACGCTATAATTATGTTACTTTGTAGTACAAAGTTGTTAAAATGGAATCCAAACTAGGGTAACACTGGGAGAGCACAATGATACCAGTATCTTAAATTTTGAAACCACTTCCCTATATAGTAGTAGACTATACAAAGTTTTCACCATAAAAATCACCTAATAAGGTGTCCAAGACACAATTCATAGGCCTAATAATTCACACCACATTTTATCTTGTTTTTGTAATTATTTCCATGAATGGCTTGTCTTCTCCACTAGCTTATGAGCTCCTAAAGAGTAGACTACCATCCATGTACACTGTAAGTTTGCTAAGTGCATGATTGTTTTATTTAATCCTCAGAACCTGCCCGGTGAGATAGCCAGAACATATATTACTATCACTGAGTCTAGATAACAGAAAGGGTAAATGATTTGCCCATGGTCACCAGACAGGATTGGTAAATGTTGAACATAGATCTTTAAACCCTATCAAAAATGCACCTTTAAAAGGATGTCCCCTCTCACCAATTGTATTCAAGATTGTACTTGTGGCTCACATGAGGGAAAGAAAAAGAACTATAAGGCATTCAGGTAAGAAAGGAACGATTAAACTACTTCTATTTGCAGATGACATGATCTTGTATATAGAAAATCCTGGGGAATCCAGTATAAAAAACTATTAGAGCTAATAAATGAGTTTAGCAAGGTTGCAGGATATAAGGTCAATATGTTAAAAATCAATTATATTTTTATGTACCAGCAATAAACAATCTGAAAATGAAATTAAGAAAACAATTCTACTTCCAATAGCATCAAAAAGAATAAAATACTAATGAATGAATTTAAGTGAAGGACAAGATCTGTATACTGAATACTACAAAACATCATTGAAAGAAATTAAAGACCAAAATAAATGGAAAAACAGCCCATGTTCAAGGATTAGAAGACTTAATGTTGTTAAGATAGGAGTACTCTCCAAATATATCTTCAGTCAGCCCAATCCCTACCAAAATCCCAGCTGGCTTTTTAGCAATAAGCACATGAAAAAATGATTTACATCACTAGTCATTAGGGAAATGCAAATCAAAACCACTATGAGATGCCACTTCACACCCATTAGGATGGCTATTATCAAAAAATGGAAGGGGCTTCCCTAGTGGCGCAGTGGTTGAGAGCCCGCCTGCCGATGCAGGGGACGCGGGTTTGTGCTCCCGTCTGGGAAGATCCTGCTTGCCGCGGAGCGGCTGGGCCCGTGAGCCATGGCCGCTGAGCCTGCAAGTCCGGAGCCTGTGCTCCGCAGCGGGAGAGGCCACAACAGTGAGAGGCTCACGTACCGCAAAAAAAAAAAAAAAAAAAAAAAATAACAAGTGTTGGCAAGGATGTGGAGAAATTGGAACTCTTGTACACTGCTGGTGGTGAATGTAAAATGATGCAGCCACTGTGGAAAAGTTTGGCAGTTCCTCAAAGAACTAAACTTAAAATCATCATATGACCCAGCAATTCCACTCCAAAGTATATACCCACAAGAATTGAAAGCAGGGACTCAAACAGATACTTGTTCACCCACATTCTTAGCAGCATTGTTCACAATAGCCAAAATGTGGAAACAATCCAAATGTTCATCAACAGATGAGTGGAAAAACAAAATGTGGTATAAACATACAATGGACTCTTAGACTTAAAAAGGAATGAAATTCCGATACCTGCTACAACATGGATGGACCTTGAAAACATTATGCTAAGTGAAAGAAGCCAGACATAAAAGGTCACATATCGTATGATTCCACTTAATGAGGTACCTATAATAAACATTCATAGAGCCAACAGGTAGGATAGAGGTTACCAGCGTTGGGGGGAGGAGAGAATGAAGAGTAATTGTTTAACAGGTACACTGTTTGTTTGGGGTGATGAAAAATTCTGGAAATGGAAAGTGGTGGTGGTTGCACAGCATTGTGAATGAACTTTAAGCCAATGAATGGTACACTGTAAAATTTCACGTTATATATATTTTACTACAATTTATTTTTACAGTGGGGAAAAAATCAGTTTCATATGCTTTAGCCTATAAGCTATAACCCCACCAGTAGTTCTAGGGGGACTTAGTCTATCAAGTCAAGCTCACCAGCAACTCATTCCTTCCTATGCTCTGTGGAGCTACCCAGAGTGCACCGTGGCTCCCAGGGTGGGTGTGGCCTACAGGACTGCCCACTTTTGACACCTTCCACTCAGTTAATGGGATAGGAGATGAACAGTTCTAAGTTTAAAGAATAGGTTCAATGTCACAGTGCAGCTCCTCAAACTCCATATAGTCCAGGCCTTCCTTCTTATGTCTTTTGTTTTGGTTTCTCTTTTCTAACACCTGTCCTTTAGCTTTAAAACTAATTTTTTACTTCCTGGTTCTGACTCGGTAGAGCAAAGCCTTATTATATTACATTTCCTCATAAAATTTCCCAATGCACTCTTATTTTTCCCCCCAGAAAAGCTTGAAAGTATATTCATTTTTTACGAGTACACTTACCTTAAAAAATAGACAGAATTTCCTGGATAAGTTGTCACTATTTAATACTTTCAGGGTTACACATTTCAAAGTTCTGAAGACAAGTGTTAAATGCTTCATACCTGCAGAGACGTCTTCTGGGTTAATGGCTAAGCTAATATAAAAGAGGAGGGAGCTTTGATAATATGTCCCCTAGAGAAGGCTTTGTGGCTTGAATGGAATGAGGAAAGTCCACAATGACTATTTTTAACATAAAAATATGAGAACTAAGAATCTGAGGAGATGGTCCCATTTCATCTTCCTTCATGACAACAGGCAGAGGATGTAGCTAGGGAGAACAAGGTACAACATAAAAGATCTCAGCTGATAACATGCTAGTGCTCAAGGATATTCAATTGAATTTTAGACACCAGTGCCTAGAACAGACATGCTTAAAAATAGCCTGTCCATCCTGCTCTGAGAGGATCTCTCTGAAATGGACTTATTCCCAGCTAAGGACTTGGACACAGTCCAGGGTGTTATTTCACTTATTTTACTCTAGAGCTTTTCGATCTCTTGGGTTTTATTTAAATTTTGAAGCGTTCTATTTCATATATTTTATGTAAACCACCACAGTGCAAAATAATCTGATCCTTTTAATTTGTTTTTACTAGCACAGTCTTGCTTATTTCATCTAGACCAAAGAAGTACATATTTTCCCTGTTGGAGAGTAACAACCATGCCTCTGGAGAAGACAGGTGAATTGCTTTAGAGTGACTTAGGGCTGCTAATTATGCCTCACTCCTGCCCTTATGCTAGCTCTAATAAACTCAGAGCTCCTTAACAGTGGTATAGCTCAGCTCTGTCCACGTGTCTGTCCAGAAGATTCCAAATTTTCCAAGTCTTACTTAGCTAAAATATATGATTTAAATATGGACCTGCAAAGTCAGCCTGATTTTCTCAACCATTTTCACAATCAAAACTGCACTGCAGTCACCCAGCTCAACCATTTGGTAATTCAAGTCAGACAGCAAGTTAAATTCTCACTACATGCAGCCTGGTGAAGCTTCAGCTCCAGTCTTGCTTTCTGCCTTAGCACACCTTCCAAATCTCTCAGCCAGCCTGGAAGTTTTGTAAAAAGGCAAATTTTCAACCAACCCTTCCTTTTCCTTGTGTTTCTTCAAAGTCTACTCTAGTTTGGAAATATTATTGCTTATCCCAGAAAAAAGTCAACACTGTTAAGCTCTAAGGCTCTGATCACCAATTTCAACATGTATGGGGGTCGGGGGGAGGGTCTTTCCCCACATCACCAACTAACAGTTCTCCGACACCAACTGGGTGTCCTACCATTCAACCCAATTCTGACACTATCCATCCAGAGACAGCATCAGATCCCACAAGTTAAGGGCTCAGTCCCACAAGACTGCCCTCCACCTCAGATGCCAATTGCAAGTCCAGGTTGTCACCTGTGCTTCTTCTGACCAACCAGCTACAGATTGGAGGTTCCAACGACCCCCCTCCTTGGGTTACAGGTTAAGGGCTCAGTCCTACAAGACTGTCTCCTCTCCCCACTTCAGAAGCCAATCAACAAATCCAGAATGTCACCTGTGCTTCTGAGGTAATGGCTATAAATCACAGAGGTTCCCACAACACCCTCCTTGGGTTTGATTAATTTGCTAGAGCAGCTCACAGAACTCAGAGAAACATTTTACTTATTATATCACTGGTTTATTACAAAAGCACAAAACTCAGGGCCAGCCAGATGGAAGAGATGCTTAGGATAAGGTATGGGAAAGGAGCATGGCGCTTCTATGCCCTCTCCACGCGTGCCATTCTCCCCGAATCTCTGCGTGTTCATCAACATGGAAACTCTGAACCCTCTTTTTCGGGGAGGATTCATACCATAGGCGTGATTGATTAGCTTAATGGCCATTGGCAATCTATTCATTTCTAGTATCTCCCCATCTCTGGAGGTTAAGGGGTGGGACTGAAAGTTCCAATCCTCTAATCACATGGTTGGTTTCCCTGGCAGCCCCCATCTTTAGGTGCTTTCCAAAAGTCAGTCACCTCATTAACATAAACCCAGTTGTGGTGGAAAGGGGCTTGTTATGAATAACAAGACACCCATTTTACCTTTATGGCTCTGAAGCAATAAAGTTTCAGGAACTGAGGACAAGAGACCAAATATTATGGCAAAAGATGCTCCCATTGCTCTTCTGGCTCAGGGAATCCCAAGGATTTTGAAAGCTGTGAGCCAGGAACCATGGACAACAACCAAACATATATAAGAGAAATATATTTTGGTCATCTGAACAACAAAATGTATATATTTCTTATAAATCACAATGTCACAAGCTTATAAACAAATATGCTCATTTGCTACTAATTCATATACTACAGCATTATTAATCTGAATCTCACTAAATTAAAACATGGTATTCAGACAGAAACTGTCGAGAATTTTATGCATGCCCTGTCATTGGAGGAATGAAAAAAAGGCATTAGTGACATCAACAGTATAAACAAAATTATGAGAGAATTATCTACAATCTAGTTTCTCACTACAGTTGTTCTGAACATGTTAGAAAATTCTCTTGAAATACTAAACTCCTAAATCATTCTTACTTATTAAAGTAGCTTCTCTAAGGCATTTGAAACCAGCATAGGAATGACTTGAATGTTCTGTTCCACACAGATCTTTCTAGAGTAAAGAATGAAAGGGCAAGTTAAAGAGGGGCCCCTGGGTGACTGTACTGCAAGCTACCAAAGTTTGAGATTCACTTCCTTTAGGACTTCTAAGACAGAATTCATCTGTTAAGAAAGATAATATATACTCTAGTATATAATTATATTATATTTAATATATAATAAAAATGTTATTTCTCTGAATATATTCTGCAAATCAAACTTTTCACAAACACACAAAGAGGCTTACTTTCAACCAAAATTGGTGAGGTTTTTAGCTTTGTTTTTGCTTATTTATTTTTGTATTTTAAACATTGTATTTTTTTTTTTTTTTTTTTTTTTTTTTTTGCGTTACGTGGGCCTCTCACTGTTGTGGCCTCTCCCGTTGCGGAGCACAGGCTCCGGACGCGCAGGCTCAGCAGCCATGGCTCATGGGCCCAGCCGCTCCGCGGCATGTGGGATCTTCCCGAACCGGGGCACGAACCCGTGTCCCCTGCATCGGCAGGCGGACTCTCAACCACTGCGCCACCAGGGAAGCCCTAAACATTGTATTTTTGACTGTTAGAAACAGCTATTTTTGTCTTGGCTCTTAGGTATATTTTTTTCCACATTCTTTTAGATAAGATTTATTCTTTTTAGAACGCAAACAATGATTTGTCAACTACTGAGCATCAATTCTTTCTCTTCTCAATTTTTTTTTTTTTTTTTTTCAGTACGCGGGCCTCTCACTGTTGTGGCCTCTCCTGTTGTGGAGCACAGGCTCCGGACGCGCAGGCCCAGCGGCCATGGCTCACGGGCCCAGCTGCTCCGCGGCATGTGGGATCTTCCCGGACTGGGGCACGAACCCGTGTCCCCTGCATCGGCAGGCGGACTCTCAACCACTGCGCCACCAGGGAAGCCCCTTTCTCAATATTTTTAGGCTCATTTCAGGACCTCTTGCTTCCTTTTTAAAAATTAATTAATTTATTTATTTTTTATTTTTGGCTGCGTCGGGTCTTAGTCGCAGCACATGGGATCTTCGTTGAGGCATGTGGGATCTTTCACTGCGGCGTGCAGGCTCCGCATGGCGGTGCGCAGGCTTCTCTCTAGTTCTGGTGTGCGGGTTTTTCTCTCTCTAGTTGTGGCATGCAGGCTCCAGGGCGCGTGGGCTCTGTAGTTTGCTGCACAGAGGCTCTCTAGTTGAGGTGCGCGAGCTCAGTAGTTGTGGTGCGCGGGCTTAGTTGCCCTGCAGCATGTGGGATCTTACTTCCCTGACCAGGGATCAAACCCGTGTACCCTGCATTGTAAGGCGGATTCTTTACCACTGGACCACCAGGGAAACCTCTTCTTTTTTTAATTTTAATTAAAGTGTAGTTGATTTATAATGTCGTGTTAAGTTTCAGGTGTACAGCATAGTGATTCAGTTATATATATATATAGAATCTGAAAAGATTCTTTTCCCTTATAGGTTATTATAAAATATTGAGTATAGTCCCCTGTGCCATACAGTAGGTTCTTGTTAATTATTTATTTTATATATAATAGTGTGTATATGTTAAGGACCTCTCGCTTCTTTCGGGGGTTGACCACATAGTGCAGAGGACATCACAGCTCTGGTCTTGGGATTGCAGACTCAAAATAACTGTTTGCGGCTGTGTTGCTCACTTAGTTTGCTCAAGGACTGGAGAGAAAAACTGCACTGTTTCCAAATCAGCCAGTCTTTTCTGCTTGGTCAAGTCCTTCAACAAACTTGGGATTGCATATCAAAATAGTGATTTATGATAGCTTTTAAACGCGTGCTAAAAATGGTAGTGTAATAGGTGGTATAACCAAAAGAAGCAGGCCTGGTCCGAGCATTGTTCTTTAAAAGGGCTTTTCACTTAGTTTACCTAATCTAGACACCAGAAGCTTAAACCAAACAAAACCTGCATGTGTGTCACAAACAACAAACATTACTGTAAATGTAATATGATGACATTACAAAATGTCTGACAAACGGGAGAAATTTGCCTTATTTCCATCACCAAAACCATTGACCACTATTATTTTTTAGTATTTCCTTCTAGATTTTTCTGTATGAAGTGTTTTTTTTTAATTATAGAAATAATGTAACTAAATTAAAGGAGTTTAGAAAATTGAGAAACAAATAAAAATAAACCCCATAACGCTAAAATGTGATTGCTATAATTTTGGTGTATTTTCCACTAAACTTATTTTTTAATAAATTTATTTCTTTATTTTTGGCTGCATTGGGTCTTTGTTGCTGCGCACAGGCTCTCTCTAGTTGCAGTGAGCGGGGGCTACTCTTCGTTGTGGTGCGTGGGCTTCTCATTGCGGTGGCTTCTCTTGTTGTGGAGCACAGGCTCTAGGTGCACAGGCTTCAGTAGCTGTGGCACACGGGCTCAGTAGTTGTGGCTCGCGGGCTCTAGAGTGCAAGCTCAGTAGTTGTGGTTTACAAGCTTAGATGCTCTGCAGCATGTGGGATCTTCCTGGACCAGGGCTCGAACCCATATCCCCTGCATTGGCAGGTGGGTTCTTACCCACTGGGCCACCAGGAAAGTCCCTCCACTAATCTTTTAAAGTTGTATTTTCTTTATTTTAAATAGTAGGTGTGTATACATACCCTTTTTTTAAAACTAACATTCTTTCACTGCAAAGAACATTCAGCAGATGTTAGCATGCTATTTCTTTTCTGCACCATGCATTTTTCACTTAAACTATCTGGCAGATCTTTCCGTATTAAGACATCTAGAGCTGACTGTTTTGATTGCATAGTATTCCATTAGGTGGATGCAGCATAATTTGGATAGTCAGTCATTTACTGATGCATATTTGGCATGTTTTTCATCTTTTGCTCTTAAGAAAATGCTGACTTCCAGTTTCCCATCCAACATGTAAGGAGCTTGGAATTCATTACTCCCATCCTCACAAGAAAAAAGATGAATAGATTGAAAATCAACAACTCCTTTTAAATCCGTCAGAAAACTGAGATCACAGGGCTGACTGCTGCCCCCCAAACTGGAGAGACAGGCAAATACACAGAATCACAGTTTACCAGAGCAGAAGCCTTGGAACAGAAGCCCACAGCTTCTGTTTCCTACCACAGAACTGAGGTAGGAAAACTTAAACTGTAATCGATAAATCACTGGAGGTTCAGTGTGGAAAAGCTATTTAGAGACCTAAAAGTGCCAGGTTGGGGTGGGGAGGGTCCCATCTTAGGAGGGCCCCCATAATTTTGTAAGTTTTACCTCTAGGAGTTCCACCATGTTTTGTGCAGACTGAAGAAAAATCCCCTCCTGCCTCTCAGTAGGGGGAGGGAAAAGTAACCTTTATGAAATATGGCCAGAGTAGTCTGTTCTTCTTAACAAAGGCCTGCCCTCAAGGGAAACTTTTTTAACAGTGCCTAACTACCTTGGGTATTACTAGAGCCTAAATGATGCAGGCTGGGACATTGGTCCCTCTAGCCTTTTACAAGAGGGAAGATAAATACTCAACTCCAGTCCCCTCTAGCCTTCCTGTTTCACCTAAAGGGAGGGAGGGGCAAAGGATGAGGAGCACTTGTGAAGTTCACAGTTCAAGGGCCCAGGCTCACTAAAAGACTAAGACCTAATCATAGACTATAGAATGCTTCCCCTCCCCCACACTTTAACACCACATCACTAAAGGGCCAGTTACCACAGTTCCTTTTTCCCAGTACATCATGTCGAGCTTTCAACCCAAAGTTACAAGGCATACCAAAAGACAAAAACAGTTTCAAGAGACAGAGCAAGTACCAGAACAAAACTCAGATATGGACGAGATGTTGGAATTATCAAACCAGGAATTTTCAAAAAAATCTATGATTAATATGCTAAAACCTCTGGTGGGAAAAATGGACAACATTAAGAACAGACAAGTAATGTAAGCAAAGAGTTGGAAACTCTAAGAAAGAATCCAAAGGAAATGCTAGAAATAAAAAACACTATAACAGAAATGAAGAATGCCTTTGATGGGCTATCAGTAGACTGGACATGCCCAAGGAAAGAATAAGTGAGCTGGAATATATGTTAACAGAAACTTCTAAAACTGAAATGCAAAGAGGAAAAGAAGAATGAAGAAGACAGAACAGAATATCCAAGAACTGTGGGGGCAGTTATAAAAGGTATAATGTACACATAATGGGAATAACAGAAAGAGAAAAAGGAGCAGAAGAAATGTCTGAACTTACAATTGGTGAGTATTTTCCAATATTAATGACAGACACCAAACCACAGATCCAGGAACCTCAGAGAATACCAAGAAGGATAAATACCAAAAAAATCTATACCTAGGCATATCATACTTAAATTGTAGAAAACCAAGGACAAAATCTTAAAAGAAGCCAGGGGGGAAAAAACCTTACCTATAGAGGAGCAAAAATAAGAATCACATTGGATTTCCCTTTAGAAACCAAGCAAACAAGAAGAGAGAAGGATTGAGTGAAATATTTAAGTGTTGAAAGAAAAACCCACCAACCTAGAATTTGATATCCAGCCAAGTTATCCTTCAAATGTGAAGGAGTAATAAACACTTTCTCAGACAAAGAAAATTGAGAGGATTTGTTGCCAGTAGATCTGCATTGCAAGAAATGTTAAAATTAAGTTCTTCAGAAAGGAGGAAAATAACACAGTTTAGAAACTTGAAAGAAAGAAAGAAAGAGAGGGAGGGCATTAGAAAAGGAATAAATGGGGAATTCCCTGGTGGTCCAGTGATTAGGATTCTGTGCTTTCACTGATGAGGGCCTGGGTTCGATCCCTGGTCGGGGAACTAAGATCCTGCAAGCCGTGTGGCACAGCCAAAAAGAAAAAAAAGAAAAGGAATAAATGAAGGTAAAATAAGATATTTTATTTTTCTTATTCTTAACTGACCTAACAGATAACAGTTTGTTCAAAATAATAATAGCGACGTTAGCAGTAATAGCAATACTTAATACGTGTGATAGCTAAAGGATAAGTGAAATGAATGACAGCAATATTATAAGGAATGGGGCAGGTGGGAATTGGGAATACTCTATTATAAGGTACTTGCACTACTCATGAAGTAGTATAGTGTTATTTGAAAGTGAACTTGGACTAGTTGTAAATGTATATTGCAAACTCTAGGGCAACCACTAAAAAAAAAAGTATAACTGATATGCTGAGAGGAGAGAATATGGAGTCACATATAAAATGTTCAGTTAAAACCAGAGAAGGCAACACCCCCGTGTTCACTGCAGCATTATTTACAGTAGCCAAAAAATGGAAACAACCTATGTGTCCATCAACAGAAGAACAGATAAAGAAAATGTGGTATATACATATACAATGGACTATTCAGCCATAAAAAAGAATGAAATTTTGGCATTTGCACAAACATGGATGGCCTTGAGGGTATTATGCTAAGTGAAATAAGTCAGACAAAGACAAATACAGTATGATCTCACTTATATGTGGAATCTTTAAAAAATAAAACCATGCTCGTAGATACAGGAACAGATTGGTGGTTGCCAGAGATGGTGGGGGCCAGTGGGGGGGTGGCTAGTGGTAGGTGGGCAAATGGGTGAAGGGCATTAAAAGGTACAAACTTCCAGTTATAAAATAAGTAATTCATGGGGATGTTATATACAGCATGGTGACTATAGTTAATAATACTGTATTGCAATATTTGAAGCTTGCTGGGAGAGCAGATCTTAAAAGTCCTTATCACAAGAAAAAAAATTTTTCTGTAGCTATGTATGGTGACAGATGTTAACTAGACTTATTGTGGTGATGATTTTGCAATATATACAAATATCAAATCATGTTGCACACCTGAAACTAATATAATGTTATATGTCAGTTATATCTCATAAAAAGAAAAAAGGCAGAAAAAGAGAAGACAAAACACACACACACATATACACACACACAAAACAAGGACAATGAGTAGAAAACAGGAATAAATAATATTAATCCAACCATATAATAATCACTTTAAAACATCAGTGGTCTAAATACACCAAATAAGGGACTTCCCTGGTGGCTCAGTGGTTTAGAATCCACCTGCCAATGCAGGGGACATGGGTTCGAGCCCTGGTCTGGGAAGATCCCACATGACATGGAGCAACTAAGCCCGTGCTCCACAACTACTGAGCCTGCACTCTAGAGCCCGCGTGCCGCAACTACTGAAGTCTGTGCGCCTAGAGCTCGTGCTCCACAACAAGAGAAGCCACCGCAGTGAGAAGCGTGCGCACCACAACGAAGAGTATCCCCACTCGCCGCAACTAGGGAAAGCCCGTGCACAGCAATGAAGACCCAACGCAGCCAAAAAAACCAAATGTATATATATGGATGGCAAAAAGGCACTTGAAAAGATGCTCAATATCATCGTTACCATTAGGGAAATGCAAATTAGAACATGAGAAAACACTACATACCTTTTTTAAAAAAATATTTATTTGTTATTTATTTCGCTGCGCCAGGTCTTAGTTGTGGCACGCAGGATCTTTTAGTCACAGCATGTGGGATCTCTAGTTGCAGCATGCGAACTCTTAGTTGCAGCATGTGGGATCTAGTTCCCTGACCAGGGATCGAACCCAGGCCCCCTGTATTGGGAGTGCAGCGTCTTAACCACTGCGCCAGCAGGGAAGTCCCCCAACTGCTTTTTTAATGTCTCCAGGTGGATGTTTCACAGGCACCTAAGAAATCACATGCTTAAAACTGAGTTCTCAACAGTCTTTTACGGTAAATCTATTCTTCCGAATTATTCAAACCAAAAACCTTGGGATCAACAAATTCTGATGCCTCTACCTTCAATATAAACCCAGAATTCAGCCACTTCTGACCACCCGCACTGCCAATACACTATTCCATAGCACCCTGTGGCAGAGATTGCTAGCTGCTCACCTAATCCAGGCTTTCCGCTTCTTCTTGGGGACACATTTCCCAGCCTCCCTTGCAGTTAGGTATGGCCAGACAATGAAATTATAAACAACGGAATGTAAGAACAAATTTCATGTTTCACTTTTAGCCTGACCATGTAAAACTCCCAAGCATACTCGTATATTCTTTCTCCCTTTCCAGCTTGCTACAATAGAGATTGCTCTCTACCTTACCCCTACGGATGACCTTGGTAGCCATGTGTTGAAGATAGCGAAGTCCTGTCAGCCTAGATTTCTGAATGACTGCATGGAGAACTGTCCCAGTGACCTGTTCACCTACCCAGTACTCTAAAATGAGCAATAAAGAAATTTGTTTGTTTGAGCCAGTGGGCAATGGGAAACTGATATTGGAGGATGGAAAGATGGAGAGTCTTATTAAATGGCAGCAAAATGCTTGATTAAGGTAACACCTGTATTAAAAAGAAGTGCGGGCGCTTCCCTGGTGGTGCAGTGGTTAAGAATCCGCCTGCCAATGCAGGGGACACGGGTTTGATCCCTGGTCCGGGAAGATCCCACATGCCACGGAGCAACTAAGCCTGTGCGCCACAGCTACTGAGCCCGTGTGCCACAACTACTGAAACCTGTACGCCTAGAGCCTGTGCTCTGCAACAAGAGAAGCCACTGCAATGAGAAGTCCGCGCACCGCAACGAAGCGTAGCCTCCGCTCGCCACAACTAGAGAAAGCCCACATGCAGCAACAAAGACCCAATGTAGCCAAAAATAAATAAATTAAAAAAAAAAAAAAAAAGAAGTCAGGCCAAGTGCCTCCTGAGCCGATGGCTTTAGGGAAACAGGATGGAAAGCAATGTTAATAGTATGTATTGATGGTTACTTGCTGTGTTTAACAAGGTATTATTACAAGAAAATGAAAAGCTCAGGCCAGAATTGGCGGATTCAAGGGCAAAAAGGAACAGAGATAAGAAATTGGGGAATACAGGGCTAGAAAAGCTCCTGTTTTTGAATCCCAAAAAACAAGAGAGAAGACCGAAAAAAGCTTTGTGTGACAGAGTGTAAAGGACAGGTGCTATTAGGACATGCTGGTGGTCTTGCACATCTCCATATAGGTCACATAAGCAAGGCCTGTGAGCAGTCTGACCGGACTTGGCAGAAGGCTCTGTGATTCCTCCTGGAACGGGGGAGATAAGGACAGGAGGGGCTGCCAGGCAGTTTCTGCCCACTATCTTGTGGGAGACTGTCACAAGGCCATTTCTCACCCATCTCCCTGGTTCTGGGGAAGGCAACACTTTCTACCCTCCCCACTGTTCCGCTATGGTTCAGCTGCTGGCTTCCGTGGCTGTCTAGAAAACAGCTTGGCTGTAGTTTAGAATTGGCTTCTCCCCAGCGGAACGACTTAGCAGGCCAGTGGTCTGTCATTTGCTTCCTTGTATTTAGTGTTACGCTGTGGAACTAGGGACATGGGGAGCGGAGACCATGCTGATCTCGCTTATGTGGTCTCTGTTATATACAACCTAAATGCATTTGGCCTCATTATCTTTTACCAGCCTAACAGCTGCAATAGTATCAGCCACCAGGCCGCAGCTTAGGGACTGCTCGAGCACTTGACACAAAGGCACATTAAAACTTCTCACTTAAAAAAAAAAAAAAAAAAGACTCCTCGATTAAACAGAGGGACTCTGCCCTGAAGCAAAAATCAGACTGAGTATAAAATAGATAACCAGGGCTTCCCTGGTGGCGCAGTGGTTGAGAGTCCACCTGCTGATGCAGGGGACACGGGTTCGTGCCCCGGTCCGGGAAGATCCCACATGCCGCGGAGCGGCTGGGCCCGTGAGCCATGGCCGCTGAGCCTGCTTGTCTGGAGCCTGTGCTCCGCAACGGGAGAGGCCACAGCAGTGAGAGGCCCGCGTACTGCAAAAAAAAAAAAAAAAAAAAAAAACACTCAATGTTTTGTAATAACCTATAAAAATATATATATATGTATAACTGAATCACTTTGCTCTACACCTGAAACTAACACAACATTGTAAATCAACTATATTTCAATTTTTAAAAATTCTTTTTTTAAATCAGATTAAGGGTGGTGGTGTCCCTCGTTCTTATCTGAGCCTGTTTTTTGAGACGGCAGCAAGATAGCCACCATTCATTTGAAAAGGGAAAAGCATGGATAGAAGGAGGCAAATACATAAAGCAGACTTAACTATGTCTAGGAAAGAACTTTGAATATGGTTACGGAACAGGAAGCTGCCTAGAAGCAAAAAGATCAGAGGCCTACCCAGGTTTGAGGGAATTGAATTGCCAAAGAAACCAAGAGCCCAGTCTGGAAAAGCCTGGCGGTTTAAAACCACCCTTGGGCAGGAGTGAGCTGGAAAGCTGATGTACTCTCCAATCTCCATCATTATCTCTGACCCCATATCCCACTTGCCCCCCTCACTCTGTATTCCAACCAACCAGCCTTCGGACCATTCCGTCAGCACGATAAGCATATTCTCACCTCAGATCTTAGGCCTTTGTTGTTTCCCCTGCCTGAAAAAAAATTTTTTTCCAGATATTGACATGGCCAAGTACACCGTGGATCCCAGCCCCAGGTATGCCTAGGGGTAATTGAAAGAAACCCCTAGGTCTAGCTTTTCTCCTGCAGATGCCACTCCCACTGGCATCCCCCACAGGGTCCATTGTTAGTGGCATAAAACAAAAGCTATGGGTAACCTAATCGCTCTGCCCCGGCATCAAGCAAGGACTTCAGAGCCCCCCAAACGTAACTACAGTAAGTCCCCTATATACAAACCTTTAAGTTGCGAACTTTCAAAGATGCAAACGTGCATTCGCATGCTAATTCACGTGTCTGGCGTACATTGTCACGTGCGTGCATCCTCTACAGGTGGTTGTGCTTTTGTGCACTTTACTGTACAGTACTGTATAGAGTACAGTAGTACAGTAGCTTTATTTCAAACCCAGGATGTCCAGAAGGAAGCACAAAAGCAGCGGTGATGTAGCTGATACTAAACAGTACCAGCTGTTTACTGTACTACTGCACTTTTCAAGGTACTGTACTGTAAGAGTAAAAATGTTTAGTTTTTGTTTTTTATGTATTATTTGTGTAAAAACTATTATAAACCTATTACAGTACAGTCCTATATAGGCGATTGTGTTAGTTGGGTACCTAGGCTAACTTTGCTGGACTTACAAACGTGCTCTCGGAACAGAACTCGTTTGTATGTAGTGGACTTACTGTAATTATTTCCTGGAGTAGTTAGGGGCTGTCCCATAGGCCCAGGAACAAGCCCATATCAACAGTCTCTTTGAGACTACTCTCAGGGGACACCACAGACACTGCTGCCACTCTGAAGGCACCCCTTTGGTGTCTCCTGTGGCATTACAGTTAGTCCTGCCCTGGTAGCCCCATGGACAGTAGGGTGCAGAAGATGCCTGGTGGTTTGTGGGGTGTTTGGGGTGAACAGCTAGCTTTCTCCCCACTGGGTTATCCTCCGCTAAAGGGGCCCAGGGCAGTCCCAGATGGGAAATGTAGGCTAAGGCAGCTCTACTGAGTCCTGTAGTGAGAAGGGCATTGGCACCCTCCTAGTACTCTTGCCTTTTAGGTGCTCTGAGATCCAATTTCCAATGTGGGGAGGTTTCCCCAAACAAACAAGCAATTCTCGGACACTAGCAGGGTGTCCAAGAATGCAACTCAGGTCATCTCAGTTCTGACGCCATCTACCCAGAGACGGCATCAGATTCCACAGGTTGACGGTTCAGTCCTACAAGACTGCCTCCAACCCACCCCCACTTCAGATGCCTTCACAAACCCGGGCTGTTACCTGTGCTTCTGACAAACTGGCTATAGGTTGGAGGTCCCAACCATGCCCTCCTTGGCAACTCAGTTCAGACACCAGTCCCAAGTCCAGGTTGTGACCTGTACTTCGGACCAACTGGCTTGGTTCTAACAACCCCCTCCTTGGGTTCGACTAATTTGCTAGGGCAGCTCACAGAATTCAGAGGAACATTTTACTCACTAGATCACTGGTTTATTATAAAAGGCTACAACTCAGGAAGCCAGATGGAGGAGATGCATAGAGCAAGGTGTGGGGAAAGGGTGCAGAGCTTCCATGCCCTCCCTAGGCTCAGCACTCTCCCCATGTCTCCACATGTACACCAACCCGGAAGCTCTCTGAACCCTGTACTTTTAGATGTTTATGCAGGCTTCGTTACACAGGCACGATCGATTAAGTCACTGGCCACTGGTGATGGATTCAACTTCCAGGTCCCCTCTCCTCCCCTGATGTCAGGAAGTGGGACTGAAAGTTCCAACCCTCTGATCAAAGTTGGTCCCCCTGGCAACCAACCCCCATTCTTAGGTACAAAAGCCACATCATTAACATAATAAAAGACACCTTTGTGGCTCTCATCACTTAGGAAGTTCCAAAGGTTTTAGTAACTGCCAGAATTGGGGACCAAAGATATCTATCCATCTTCAGATACGGATCCCTACAGCAAAACAATCATAAAAGTCAAAAGATACTGGCCCATTACTAGAATCCCATTCAGTCATTAATAAATATCCAAGCCAGCATCAGATCGTATGAAAATGTCTCACAGGGAGAGGCCACTCAGGTTTGCAATGTTCAATTTGATCTTGTCAGGTTCCAAAAGCAGGAGTGGTGTCAGCAGTATATGACTTCATCCTTTCAGGCATCTGGTATGAGACAATATCACCTCTTGCTCTGAGCCTCTTTTGAGATGTTAACATAATATTGGATGTCCCTCATTACATAACCCATTTATTTAGTCATTCCCTTACCCTCAGCTACTATTTTTTCCTTCTCTCCATTTATATCTAAATTTTCCTACCTTTGGAAGGGACATTAGGTTCGGTCACAGTGCTTGTCTAGATCGCAGGCAGCAATACTAGTCTAGAAAGTGCCTCCCCCTCAGTGCACATCTAGTTAGATAAAGTTACACAGGCACAGAACTAGCGGGCTATCTTTACCTCCAGGCAATATAGCTGCATTCACTATTAATCCCAATTTTGTCAGATGGGGTGAAGGCACATCCTGCGCCATCAGGCCCTCAGGAATTCTGACACAGAGGTTAAAAACACAGTTACAGTTTCTTGCTCAGGAATCATCCCTGTTTCCAGCCCTGGTCCTGTGACCCCTACATCAAGTAGGGAGAAGAAAAAGCTGAAGTGATGTGGGGAGAAAAAATACCAGCACCTTCCCCTTCCCCCCAGATCCACCAGAAAAACAGAGAAATCTACCCAGTGAGGAAAGCCCCACTCATGTGAGTGGTGAAGGCGTGGAAGCCAGCCCTTCAGGCTTCTATCCCCCATTATAGACCACCACTGTTCTAACTGCCCCTTTTGACTCTCTATCAAACTCTGAGGAGGATACCTCACTGTCCATCCTTGGACATTATGAGCTGGTGAAGTGTGCTCCTTGGTCTGAAGAAACGATGCTCGGATGTCCAAATTGGTGCGCTATCTTGTGTTCGGGTTCTTTCCTGACACCCTGAGCATTTGCATCTACCGCCGGGTATGCACAGCCCAGGCCAGAGTCAGCATCGTGCCTGTCAGGACCCGTTTGGAGCCCCCAGCACTTCCAGCCTCAGCCTCACTTGCCAGCTATGGTCAAGGCCTTCCCACCAGAATCTGCCACGCAGCCCTCCGCACTCTCTGTCTCTCTTGCTGACAGAACAGCTCTCATTGGCATCTTGGGCCTCTGAGGGAACAAGAAGACTTCATGGAGATCCAGACCATCTCTGTGTTGCTGCAGCGTCCCCACGTCCAGTCATCTCACAGACCCAGGTGGCCACCTCCGGCGAGCACACAGGGATGAATATCTGCTTGTTGATTCCAGTCACCTCCCAAACCTGGAAGGGGGTTCTTCCGACAAGCCTCGACACGTCCTCCTTTAATGCACCCCTCAAATTCCCATAGTAATTTCCATAGGGGCATCCCTTTAATAGGCCAGGTTTCCGTTGCCCTCTGTCTGACTGTATGGCCAGGCCATTGGCCGGTGCCCATGAGTCAGTAAAAACCCAAAGACAATATTGTTCAATTCTTCCATCACTGCTTCCCACCGAACTGATTTGTTTTTACCTTCCTCGATCGAGGACGTTGTCCATTTACTGCGGAACTGCTGTCCACAAACCAAGCAGCTCTTTCTCTGTCAGTCAAGAGCTGTTTACAGGGCACTGTCCAAATGATGATAGAATCCAGCAGCTCCTCACACAGTTCCAGAGTCAATCCTAAGAGAAGAGAGGCTTCCTGCTCCTATCTCCTCCTTGCATTCTCCCAATAACGACATCCTGTGTGACCCATTTCCATATTGTTCTGGAACTCTTCTGGGCACTCCATCCCCGTTAGAGTGTTTCTGACACGACCCGAGACATTGTGGGCATTTCCGGTTTCAAGATCATTTTATATCCTTCAGTCATAGGGGTAGCTTCAATTAATGCCTGATTGCGAGGTAGTAAATAGCCCTCAGACGGGAATTCTCTAGTTCCAAGTCCCTGCTGTTGCCGGGAGTGCTCGCGCACTCCTGCCGTAAGTCCCAGTCTACATTCCACTTAGGGCTATGGCACAGAGGATTTGTCCCCACTGGCGCTCCAGCTTCCATCCCACGCTGTGTGGGCTCAGGCAGTCTTACTGGTTCCCGTTTAGCAGGTGCCGTTAATATTGCTCGAGGAGTGGAGTCACGTGCCTTCTGTTCTACAATCCTCGGTGGGGGGAGTATTCCCCAGTCAGATACAATGTCCGTCCCCATGACACAATCAGGTAAGAGAGACACCACCACTTCACATAAAGCCTGTTCCAAAATACCAATTATCCTACAAACATTTACCTTAATTCCATCATCAATTATGTTCCTCAGTGTAGCCTCTCTTAGGACTTCATCTACAGGTTTGGAGTTTACAGCACTAGGGAGCGGAAGTGTTTCCCAGCCAGACATAATAGCCATTCCCACAAAACATTCAGGTAAAGCTGACACAACTTCTTGACATAATACCTGCTTACACATTTCAACTTTCAGGATTCTATCGACCATTACATTTTTACTTTCTCTCTATCTAATCATAGCCCGAGTAAGGGCTTCACTGATGGGTTCATGGGATTCTCATATCAATGAGTACTGGAAACTTCTCTTCTCCACCCCCTGACCATTTTACTCACTCTTGTGTAAAAGGCTTTAGGACCCCAGTGAGTGGTCGAGCCTAGGGCCCCTGACCCTTTTGTCAATCTTTATCTTGATTAATAGGCCTAAGTACTGCCCCAAGCAATTACTGGTCATGTTTCTCATTATGATGTTTGCTTTCCAGATTTGTTTTTTAAATTAATTTATTTATTTTTGGATGCCTTGGGTCTTGGTTGCTGCGCTGGGCTTTCTCTAGCTGCGGAAAGAGGGGGCTACACTTCGTTGCGGTGCGTGGGCTTCTCGCTGCAGTGGCTTCTCTTGTTGCAGAGCATGGGCTCTAGAGTGCAGGCTCAGTAGTTGTGGCGCACAGGCTTAGTTGCTCTGCGGCATGTGGGATCTTCCTGGACCAGGGCTCGAACCCGTGTCCTCTGCATTGGCAGGAGGATTCTTAACCACTGTGCCACCAGGGAAGTCCTGCTTTCCAGATTTTTAAATTTCTCCAGACTGGGGTAAATAGAGCCGATTTGTTTGGGGCCCTTTAATATTGGGGGTAAGTAGGGGTCCTTTTGGCCCACCCAACCTTAGGTAGTGCTATGTTAAACCTTTGTTTTGGGGAGTTTGGTGGCCTACTGGTTAGGATTCTGGTCTTTCACTGCCGTGGCCCAGGTTCAATCCCTGGTCAGGGAAATGAGATCTTGCAAGCCACACGGAGCGGTCAAAATAAATAAATAAAATAAATCTTTGTTTTAACCCCATCAATGTCCATTTTATTCATCCCATTTCTTAATAACCATCTAAAGAGTCCCACCCTACTGGGACGAGTCCCCGAGGCTCTCCCTTTTTTTTTCCTTAAAGCTATTATTTATTTAATTATTCTAGAATTTCCATCTATTTCTAGTGCTTTTTTTGGCCACGCCGCGTGACTTGCAGAATCTTAGTTTCCTGACCAGGGATCGAACCCATGCCCCCTGCAGTGGAAGCGCGGAGTCTTAACCACTGGCTCGCCAGGGAAGTCCCAGGACTCTCCTTTGTGATTCCTCTTTGTTTCACCCCAGTCAATATTCACTTTATTTCTTAAGAACAATTTAAAAGTTTCCACCTAATAGGGAAGAAAAGTCTCCTCTCCTCTCAGCGTCTTCCCATTCTCTTGTTAATTAACCTAAAGTTTTTAATTAGCATCTGTAAGACCCTTGAGGGGAAGCAGAATAGCAAATTCCTTACGACTGCCCAAAACTAGTTCACAATTTTGTAACAACAAGGTTAGATGTACCTCCCCACCCCCATTCATCCTTTCTCTTCCCAAAACACAAGTTTCTATGAGACAGGGCCGTTCTAGCAAATCCCACTTCACTGACACCCATTCTTGGATTCCTGGACCCAATTTGAATGCATGTGGGTTTTTTGGTGGGAGCGGGGTGCTTCCCACACAACACCAAATAATTCCCGGACACCAGGAGAGTGTCCAATTCAACTCAATTCTGACACTACTTGGAGACAGCATCAGATTCCACAGGTTAAGGGTTCAGTCCTACTAAACTGACACTCACCCCCACCCCCCAACTTCTGAAACTAGTCGCAAGCCCAGGTTGTGACCTGTACTTCTGACTAACTGGCTAAGTTCCAATAACCCCCTCCTTGGATTCAGTTAATTTGCTAGAGTAGCTCAAAGAACACAGAGAAACAATTTACTTACTAGATCACTGGTTTATTATAAAAGGATATAACTCGGGAACAGCCAGATGGAAGAGATCCTTAGGACAAGGTGTAGGGAAAGGATGAGCAGCGTCCAAGTCCTCTCCAGGAGCACCACTCTCCCCAGATAACCACGTGTTCACCAACCCAGAAGCTCTCTGAACCCTACCAGTTTGGGTTTTTAAGGAGGCTTCATTACTTAGTCAAAATTGATCAAATCATTGGCCATTGGCAACCGATTCAACCTCCAGCTCCCCTCCCCTCCCTCTCCTCCTCCAGGGTTAGAAGGTGGGACTGAAAGTGCCAACCCTCTAATCACAAGGTTGGTTCCCCTGGCAACCAGCCCCCATCCTCAGGTGCAGTTCTGGAGTCATCTCATTAACATAACAAAGACACTTTTGTCGCGCTCATCACTTAGGAAATACCAAGCATTTTAAGAACTCGGCTAGAAATAAGGATGAAGACCAACTGTATATTTCTTTTTTTTTTTAAATAAATTTACTTATTTATTTATTTTTGGCTGCGTTCGGTCTTCGTTGCTCTACGTGGGCTTTCTCTAGTTGCGGCGAGCGGGGGCTACTCTTCGTTGTGGTGCGTGGGCTCTTGTTCTCTTGTTGCGGAGCACAGGCTCTAGGCGCATAGGCTTCAGCAGTTGTGGCTCGCAGGCTCTAGAGTGCAGGCTCAGTAGTTGTGGCGCACAGGCTTAGTTGCTCCACGGCATGTGGGATCTTCCCGGACCAGGGTTCGAACCCGTGTCTCCTGCATTGGCAGGCGGATTCTTAACCACTGTGCCACCAGGGAATTCCTATACTTCTTATTATAAACCACAATATCACAGCTTGTAAATTGGAACTACATTTTGGAAGACATATTTTTAACATCTAATGCAAGTTTAAAAATATGCATTCTCCCTGACCCAGCATTTCTACCACTCTGTATCTAACTTAGAGAAACACTCCTAAACCGGTACAAAGACACAGAGACATGGATATTAATCATAGAATTTTGTTAATCGTGAACATAGACCGACAGTGAAATAAACAATGGCATATGCACACTAGGGAATATTATGCAGCAGTTAAAAAGAAATAGGTGGGTCTACGTGTCATAATATGGAATGACTTCCAAGACAAATTGTTTTGTGAATAAAGCAAATTGCAAGAAGACATGTATACTACGAAATAAAAAGAAAAACATACAAAATAATGTCATGTATGTTTTATATTCATATATATGTAGAAAAACACATGTATCAATAAATGATAATTGATAACAGTGGTTACCTCTAGGGAGGAAGGAAGAGAAGGGAATCAGGATGGGGGTTGGTGATTGAGAGGACTTTAGCCTTATGCTTAATGACTAAGTGTCTTTCAAAGATAATGAATGCTTATGTAATGAGAAATTAATTTCTTATAAAGGCATTTGGCTGTGTAGCAAACATTGTCACACCCCACACCCCTCCCGCCCTTGTTCCCTCTCCGTTATCACTTTAGTGCACACTGGCCCAACTTCCAGTGCTAGCTCCTGGATTACTTTGCCTGAGGGTTTTCTCTTGCCACTGGAGCCTGCCCTGCTGCAGGTGCCGACTTTGCCACCCCTGTGGCTGATAGGAAATGCTGGGAATGAACCTCCCTGGAAGCAGCCTTCAGCCAATGACTGATGGGTGTACCTTTCAGTCAGGGACCAGTCAGAAGGCAGAAGCCACATTAGTTATTTGAAGAGGCAGGATTTCAAATAAAAAATGTGAAGTAGTCATAAAGTTGTTAAGTAGGTAACTCAAATGGTGAAAAGAGCTCTAAGGTATCTTGGAGTTGAAAGCAGAAAGTTGCTACCACCCCCAGAGCTTGGGTACGAAGGAAAGAGAATGGAATTATTACAACTTAGAAGCTAAGAGGATGGGCTCCATGGGGCTGGGACCCAGACCTCATGCTGGTGTTTGTGATGGGGGTTTGATGAGTCTCGTTCTGTGAATGTTGGAAAACTGCAAACTGGATTGAGCTTGTAGACCTGAAAGGCGCTGCTGGTTTAGGGGTGAAGAAGTGCTCCTGGGGGGATGCTGACAGAGGCAGAAAGCTGGCAGGAAGGAACAAGGAAGAACAGAAAGGAGTTTAAGTTCCTTCATTCTTCTCCAGCCCTGCAGTCTCCCTCTATCACCCCACTATAGTCAGAGTCTGAGGGGGAGCAGTTGGAAAAGCAGAAACGTGGATGGTAGAAATCCATCCCCAGAATCAAAAGGGATAGAAGGGTGAGTTTGAAGCTAAATAACTTAAGAGCTTAATAACATACACAAAAATAAAGAGACAAGTTTAAGGAGCCCCAGTTTATCTATCACTCAGCTTCAACAGTTATTACCCCTGTAGCTTTCTTTTTTTTTTTTGGCAGTACGCGGGCCTCTCACTGTTGTGGCCTCTCCCGTTGCGGAGCACAGGCTCCGGACGCGCAGGCTCAGCGGCCATGGCTCACGGGCCCAGCCGCTCCGCGGCATGTGGGATCTTCCCGGACCGGGGCATGAACCCATGTCCCCTGCATCGGCAGGCGGACCCTCAACCACTGCGCCACCAGGGAAGCCCCCTGTAGCTTTCTTGAGTCGTTTATTCCCCTCCATATTTTTCCCCGACAGTATTTTAAAGCAAATCATATAATTTCACCCATAAAAACTTAAGTATCTACCAGGATACAGACTTTAAGAACACAATACAACTATCACACCTAACAAACTTAACACTAATTCTTTAATATCATCCGTGTTCAAATGATTCTGAATGTCTCAAAACTGACTTTTTAGAATTGGTTTGTTTCAATCAAGACCCAAACAATATCCAGATATTGTTTTGGTTAATACATCTCTTAAGTCTCTTTTAATCTATGACCCTTCCTTCCCCTTTCTCTTTCCCTTTTATATCATTAATTCACCAAAGAAACCACATCTTTTGTCCTGTAGAATGTCCCATACCCTAAATTTGTCTTGTTGTACCCTCTTGGTATCATTTAACATGTTCCTCTGTCCTCTTTTTTATTTTTTCAATTAATTAATTTATTTTGTAGCTACATTGGGTCTTCATTGCTGCGTGCGGGCTTTCTCTAGTTGTGGTGAGCGGGGGCTACTCTTCATTGTGGTGCACGGGCTTCTCATTGCGGTGGCTTCTCTTGTTGCGGAGCACGGGCCCTAGGCGAGTGGGCTTCAGTAGTTGTGGCTCACGGGCTCCAGCACGCAGACTCGGTAGTTGCAGCGCACAGGCTTAATTGCTCCACCGCATGTGGGATCTTCCCAGACCAGGGATGGAACCCATGTCCCCTGCATTGGCAGGTGGATTCTTAACCACTGCACCACGAGGTAAGTCTCTCTGTCCTCTTTATTTTCTGTGAGATGTTAGTTACACCTGGAGCCCTGGTTAGATTCAGGTTCAGTTCTTTGCCAAGGATATTTCATAGGGTGCTGTGTACTTCCTATTACACCTCATTGGAAGGTATAATGGGGATTTTTTTTAAATTGAGGTAAAATTATTAAATTGAGGTATACTTGACATACAATAAAATACATAAAAATTAAGTGGACAGCTGGAAGAATATTTACGTATTATGCAACCATGAAACCACCACTTAGATCAAGATATTAAAGCATTTCCATAACCCAGACCATTCCTTCATGAGATGGTGATTTTCCAAATCTGACGTTCTTTGAGAGCTTGAATTCTTTTATAATGAAGAACTTTCCCATTAATCCTGGATGTTCTGAAACACAGTTGGGCAGGAAAAATGTTTATTTTTTTTCCATTCTTTGCCAATTTTATGATTAATAAGTTGGAGTCCTAGCAGCCTCCAAAAAGTGACCAGTGAGGTTTTATTTATTTTTTAGTATCATTATTAACTCATGGAGTTTTAAAATATTTGATGTATAAATACATATACTACTTTGCAGTCATTTTGCTTTTTGATGCTCCGATTATCCTATCTTCGGCCAGTGAGAATCCCTCAAAAGTTGGTTCCTTAGTCGTTTAATTTGACTCTTGTAGTCCTTAACTTCTAGTAAGACAGAATATTCCAGGTTCATCTTTTATATTTCCAGCCTCATAATTGAAATTAGCCATTTCCCTAAAGAAATCGGCATGTTTATTTGTGTTAAGTTATATTTAGTCACCACAAATATGTATTTGTTGCTGTGTATTTATTGCTATTATGTTGTTATTTCTTTTAGGTCTTTGAGTGCACAGAGCTAGGAAAGACATTTTTTTTAGAGAAAAAAAATAATGAATTAATACTGCTATTTCCAATCCAAATTAAAGAGCAAAGGATTTTTATCTTTCTTTGATTTTGTGTTTGTATCTTTTTTATCTCATGTATAAAATCTTGGTTCTTAATGATGTTAACATAACGACTTATTTGCTTTAATTCTACTATATAGATAGAATGGTATCATGGTAACAATACCAATATCATTGCTTACAATTAGACCACTGAATGTCATTTAAGATTTATTTGCAGTTCTTTTTGTCCTTAGGATCTATCCCACTAGGGATGTACGGTAAAAATACTGTTTGCAAGTTACTTGAAGTAATTATTGTCTGTGTAGTTTTGCCACCAGCTTGATAGTTAGGTTTATTTGTTTCCCTTTGTCTTGAATTTTTAAGGACTGCTTTTTTTTTCCTTTTATTTATATTCAGTTTTTTAATTATTTAAAACAACTTTATGGCTCCAACGTGTATTCATGATCTATTACTGCATAACAAATTAAACCAAACAGCAGTGTAACAAATATTCATTATCTCACAGTTTCTGAGGATCAGAAATCTAGGATGGCTTAGCTGGATGGTCCTAGCTCAGGGTATCTCATGAAATACAGTCTAGATGTCAGCCAGGGCTGCAGTCATCTCAAGGTTTAACTGGGGCTGAATGATCTGCTTCCAAGATGGTTCACCTGCCATCATCAAGATGGCAGACCTCAGACCCTCACCCTATGGGACTGACTGTTCAACAGGGCAACTGCCTTCCCCCAGAACAAGTGATCTGAGAGAAAGAAAGAATAAAACGGAAGCCATATTGTCTTTTAGAACCTAATCTTGGAAGTTACATACCATCACTTCTGCCAAATTTTTTTGGCCACACAGAACAAGCCTGGTACAATGTTGAGGGAACCTTATAAGCATGTGAATACCAGGAGGTGGGGATCCTTGGAGGCCATCTTTTACACAAAGCAAAAATATAAAACAAGATATATTCAAAGAGGTCTAGCTTCCATCTTTGTGCTTTCCACATTCCTTTCCTCCCCCCCTTAGGAAACCACTTTTATTGTATTAGTTTTTGCTTTATCTTTCCATTGCTTTGTTTTGAAAAATATCAGAAAATATGTACCTATATTTATACTCTCAAAACATATTCCCTACTATTTAGCTTTTCTGCACCTTGCTTTTCTTCAGTTAGCACCATCTCTTACAGAATCACCTAACAGCAACACACAGAGATCTTCCTTACTCCGTTTTAGAGCTTCATTAAACTCTGTTATATAGATACATTATAATTTAAATAACATTTTAATGGTTTCATCATTTATTAATTCTTCTCCAACTTTTGGACATCTAAGTTGCTTATAATTTTCACCATTACAAATAATGCTGCAACAAATATCTTTGTGTATACAGGTTTTTCTAGATGTGGGATTATTATCTTAGACTACTACAGACACGGATTTATTAATCAAAGGTACGAACAGTTTTTATGCTCTATTTATATATTGCTAAATTGGTTCACAGAAGAACTACACTGCATTACATTTAATCTGTATTCTCATCTGAATTGAGTAGTCTCTTTTTAATCTTTACTATTCCAACAATTTGTAATATCTATGTATATTCTTGTAGTGGCCATGTAATTTCACATCATGCTTTAGTACAGTTAGTTTATTACTCTGTATTTCAGAGATAACTCTTATTAATTTAGAAATTATATCAATTTTTTTGACTATTTAAATTTATTTTTCTATATCTTTAAGTGCATGTGGACTTAAAGAATATTTTTCTGAGCCAGTAAATACTTAGTACTTACATGCGCGACTATAATGTATGCAAAAATCATAAAATGCAACAATGATTATACAAAAGTCATATAAAATACAATAAAAATTATTCCAGAAATTTTAGTACAATATATTCATATATTTAGAGATAATAAAATATTCAAGTTATTTTGTTGGATTTATAGCACTATGGTTTTATTTTTGCTCTAATAATAGAGGTTAACCCTTTTTCACTAAGAAAATACAATCTGGAGTTAGAGATGTATTATTCATGAACTACATATTCAGTAAATGTTTTTAAAACAGCACTGCCGGACTTCCCTGTTGGTGCAGTGGTTAAGAATCTGCCTCCCAATGCAGGGGACACGGGTTTGAGCCCTGGTCCGGGAAGATCCCACATGCCGTGGAGCAACTAAGCCTGTGCGCCACAACTACTAAGCCCACGCGCCTAGAGCCCGTGCTCCGCAACAAGAGAAGCCACTGCAATGAGAAGCCCGTGCACCTCAATGAAGAGTAGCCCCTGCTCACCACAACTAGAGAAAGCCCACGTGCAGCAACAAAGACCCAACGCAGCCAAAAATAAATAAATAAACAAATAAATAAACAAAAAAACGGCACTGCCATGTTTCCCAGTAAGGTACCTATGGCATATGTTTCTAAATTCACATGTCATTCCTCATTGGATTAATTAGCAAAATGAGTTTTTCTCCATCTTTTACCTTTCTGAGTGATATCTGAAAAATATTTTTTGCATTTATACAGAGTGCAATTTATAGGTCATAAAATGCCCTGAAATTCCTTGGACCCAAGGTTAAAAGGAAACATTGTTAATCAGTATGTTTCATGTCTTGACCAGCAAAACAACTCAGGCCTGCTGGAATTAACCCCCAGAGCATGACAGCAAAACACTGATTGTATCTCAATACTTTCCAGAAAGTTAAGACAGTCCAAAGCACAATTTTTAGACCACAGTGCAAAACTTAGCAAAAACGGTTACTAAAAATCAATACAAAATGCGAATTAAAACTGGGTACTTTTTAAAGAATATAAAACTGATGAAAATTAATAAGAATGTTAATATCCAGTGTCAGTAAGGTTAAGCTTCTTCTTCACTGCTCAAGCAAAACATAAATTTGTTGAGCCTTTCTAAGGTACATCCTGGCAGTCTGCATCAACCATTTTTTAATGGTACATTCCCTCTGCCTAGCAATTACATGTACAGCATTTCGTCCTGAAGAAATAAGTGAGCATATGGGCAAAATTACAAGGACGTTTATTGTAGTACAGTGGATGATAGCAGGAAGCTGGAAACAACCAAATGTCCAGCAGTAGGGAGATCGTTTCAATAAGTTATACCCATATGCCATTATTCCAAAATAATTTTGTAGGGATCTATTTGTGGCAGGCCTTGTTAGCTGCGTGTCTAATATCCTTTCCCTTTTCTTCTATGCTAACAGAACCCAGAGGTTGTTCAGTTAGCAATGAATGTTCAGTGCTCCAGGCACAAAATCCTGACAATCCTGTTCCCACTTTCCCAGCTTCCTCTGCCCCTAAGGATGGACCTGTGATCCAGTTCTGGCCAATTAAATAGAAGGGGAAGTCTACTGGGGACTTCTAAGAAAGTTTTTGCTTTCCTGATAAAAAGGACAGATACTGTTGATGCCAGCAATCACTGACTGTAGACCTTCTGTTAAGTGAGACTGACTCCTGTTTATTTAGCAAGAGTTGGTCAGGTTTTCTGCTATTTGGAGTCAAAAGTGTCCCTAACCAAGGTGGATTCTGTGATGTGCTGCTCAGATACCCCTTCAGGACGCCCAGCTATTGGGAGTGCTACAGGCTGACAGCCTTCATCTGTCAGCTATCTTGAGGAATTGTATTCCATTGAAGTCAGCTGCCTAGCCCAGTATCATGCCCTGTTCCTGGGGTGGGGGCAGGCCACAGCTAACAACTCGGGAGTATAAAGGCCTAGCTGTCTTTCTTTAATTTCGGACAGCTTTACGGGACCCTCTAAGCTACAAAGTTGGAGCCCTTGTTGCTCCTGCACCATTGTCTAGCTTGCCCTCCTGTCTGATCCTGCCTCACTCCCTTCCCCCGTACATGCGGATCCTGAAAGCACTGCCTAATAAACTTCTTGCACACAAATCTCTGTCTCTGGGGCTGTTTCTTTTTCATATGAAAAGATGTTCCAAATCTATTGCTAAATGACAAAACCACAGGCTATGAAACAGTATGCATGATGTCATCCTGTTTTCTTATTATCCAGATTATGTATCTGCAGAGAAAAAAAAAAATCTGGAAAACTTTTTAGGAGGTAATATAAGAGAATATCTTGATGATCTTGCGATAGTAGAAAATTTCTTAAATAAGACAAAAAGTGCAAACCATAAAGAAAGGCTTATACATTTGAATATCCCTAAATTAAAATTTCTGTTAATCAAAGGATACTATAAAGAAAGTGAAACCATAAGCCACAAACTAGGAGGCAATATTTTTATATTTTCAGCATGATAACTGGCAAAGGATTATATCCAGAATATATAATCAATTAGAAAGAGTCAAACCTAATAGAGAAAAGGGCAAAGAATATGAAAAGGCAATTCACAAAAGAAAAACCATAAATGGCCAATAAAATATTGAGACTTACAACCTCACCAACACTCAGGAAAATGCAAAACATTTTTCACCCATTGGACAGACAAAAATGAAAAAGATTGATAATATTCAGTGTTGGCAAGAGTGTGGGGAATCAGGCATTGATATGAATATTTAAAAAAGATACTTATTATAGGTGATTTGGCCCAGCTTTTTAGGAGAGTAAGTTTTTAACAGCCAAAAAGTTTAAGCAACCTAAATTTCTGCTGGGGAATGGGTCAGCTATGGCACAGTCTATGGGGTATTAAAAAGCCATTAAAAAGAAAGAAACGGATGTATATGTGCTGACATAGAATGTTCTCCAAGACAAAATGTCAAGTGAATAAAGCAAATTACTCAGTATGTGAATAGTATAATCTCCTTTGTGTTTTAAAGAGATCACTCTATATTTCAACATATGCATATATGCAAATTCAAAGAAAATGATTCAGAATGATACATACCAAACTGTTAATAACAGTGGTTACTTCTGGAAAGGGGCAAAGGTTGAGGTGGGAAAAGGGGGACTTTTACTTTTTACAACGTATTTTTCTCTGTTCTTTTAATTTTTTCTCAACATTTTAATATTAAAATTTTCAAACATACAGCAAAGTTGAATTTTATAGTGAACGTTGATACACCCCACCTAGATTTTACCATTAACACTTTATTAGATTGTTTTATGACAAATTTATTGATCCATTCCTCCATCCATTAATCTCTTATTTTTAATGCACTTTAAATTGTGGACATCAGTACATGTCCCCCTAAATACTTCAGCAGGCGGATAATTAACTAGAGTAGAACATTTTAGTTTTTTTTAATATATAAAATCTACCTATAATAAGAGACACAAATTTTAAGAGTACAGTCGCTGAGTTTTGACAAATGACTAGTGATCTAAACCCCTATCAGGATATAGAACACTTCCATCACTCATGAAACTGTATCAGAGAAGAACAAACTAGACTCCGTATTGGGTCTATTCTTTTAGCTCTAATCCTTGTGCTCTGTTGCCTGTGCTTAGTCATGCTGGCTCTGCACCTTTGTAAAAGAATGTAGCCTGAAATATACGTGATAGCCCATTCTCAAGGCTCTGACTTTTAAGGGTATAATACTTTCCCACTCATATAGAGATAAAAAGTTGCAGAACAGAAAATAAAACGCCTTGTTGGAAGCTTATCGGAACATTGTGACCAGATCTACCCGGAAAGCTGCTAGAACAAAAGATTCTGGCACCAAGAAGTTTGCAACCAATCTAAAAAGTATAAAAGAAGCCTGAATTCTAACTTGGATAAGATGGTTCTTTGGG
The DNA here is from genome assembly GCF_949774975.1 of Lagenorhynchus albirostris. Taxonomy (NCBI): domain Eukaryota; kingdom Metazoa; phylum Chordata; class Mammalia; order Artiodactyla; family Delphinidae; genus Lagenorhynchus; species Lagenorhynchus albirostris. The sequence continues at coordinate 96,047,076 of NC_083116.1, forward strand.
ACACTAGTCCACTATCTTCCCAGTCTGCTGACTTTCCGAATAAAGTTGCTATTCCAACAAGTCGTCTTTCAATTTTTTGGCCTGTGTACTGCAAGAAGTACAGCAGTAGGAGTTTGGACTTGGTAACAAAAGTTTTCTTATGTTCCTTCTTATCATTATCCAACCCCATCTGCCGGAGGCAAAAACTGTTTTGACGTTTTCCACTGTAGATGAGTTTTGCTTATTCTAGAACTTCATATAAATGAAATCATAGCGTATGCATTCTTTTGTCTAAGGATTCTTTCACTCAACAATACATTTTTCAGACTCTTCATGTTGTTGCATGTATCAGTTCACTCCTTCTGAGGAGTATTCTTCTGAGGAGTATTCTGTATGACTATACGAGCGCTTGTTTATCCATTCTCCTATTGACGGACACCTGGGATCATTGATTGTCCTATTGATATTTCCTCATCTTGGTTATTATGAATAAAGCTGCTATGAACATTCATGTACAAATCTTGTGTAGGCATATGTTTTCATTTCTTTTGGGTAAATATTTATCTAGGAATGGAATTGCTGGGTTACTGGGTACCAAACCTTTAGTTTTATAAGACACTGCTGGATCTTTTTCCAAAGTTGTTATACAATTTTACATTCTCACATACAGAGCTTGAGAGTTCCAGTTTCTCTACATTCTCACCAACATTTGGGGCTGTCAGTCATTTTAACTTAGCCATTGAAATAGGTGTATAGTGGTATTTCATTGTGGCTTTA